>NC_135328.1:97001140-97320208 GCF_023851605.1 Tamandua tetradactyla | reverse complement strand
ACCATTGATTATATACTTTGGATGATTACATGTATGTGACTATATAATACATATCAATAAAAATAATTATTAAAAATTGCGAGCTCAAAAGTCAACCCTCACATTTAGAGCCAAGTGATTTTTGACAAGGTGTCAGTGACCTCTCAATTAAAATGAATAGTCTTTTCAACAAATGGTGCTGGTAAAGTTGGATTTCCATTTGCAAATAGAAAGGGAGGACTGTATTTCATACCATATACAAAAATCAACTCAAAATAGATCAAAGACTTCAAATAAGAGCTAGAACTATCAGCCTCCTAAAAGAAAATATAGAGAAGCATCTTGAAACAATTATAATAAACAAACTCAAAAGTCAGAATCTAAAATACAGATTACCAGGGAATGGGATGGGAATAGGGAATGGAAAGTTAAGTCTTAAAATTTGGAAGGATGGAAATGTTTTGGTAATGTATGGTGGTGATGATGGCACAATATTGTGAATGTAATTAGCAGCACTGAAATATATATTTGGATATGATTAAGAGGGAAAACGTTAGATTCCATATATGGTAACAGAATAAAAAAAGAAAAATCCATGGAACTGCACTGCACAGTGACTCCTAAGTGAAACCATGGACTTTAGTTAGTGGTACAGTTGTAAAAATGTGCCATCAATTGTAACGAATGTTCCACACCAGCTGCAGGGTTGCCTGTATTTTATGCATGACTATTCTGTAAACTGACAACTTCTGTAATAAAAATAAAGAAGGCTATTCTCAAAGGTAGAAATTTAATGAAGTTAATTTTTCTCTGCTTCATCAAGGACATCTTAAGAGAAAGCGGTATTTTAAAAAATGTATTTTTTCATTTTTAGTTTTTGACAGTGAGCAATACAATGACCATTAGCACACTTGGGGGACTGCCTTGATTCGTGCTAAGGCACAGGCAGGTACACCACCCCACCCCCACCCGCACCTCCGCTTTTGCATTATCAGTATCAACATAGTGGAAAAGACAAGTAGCATCATAAGTTATTGTGAATGTACTTTAGACCTTGAGGAACCCTGAGAGGGAATTGTGGACAGGGTTCTCCGTCCACATTTTGTGCTTTAAAGGGGTGGTCCCTTGACCTTAAAACGCTGACGTCTGATGCGTTTCAAGCAGTTCTCCATGTGGTTGCCCCCGGGACTCACCCTGGGAACTCTGAAAAGTACTGATGCTTGGTCCCATTGCCAGAGGCTCCCAGGGAAAGTGGCTTGGGGTGTGGCCTGGCCATTGGTTTTTACCCCGAGTCCCCATTCTCCTGTGCAGCCAGGGTTCAGAGCTGCTGGTTTAGATGCAGCTTAAGTTCCTGTGGGGTCCTCCCATCATCCTCAGCAATTGAGTGAGTTATCATTCATGATGATTTGAAACATTTTATAAGACAAATATTGGAATGAGAACTTGAGCTATAAAATTGAACTCTTTTTTGCCACGTGTTGAGTGATGCTAAAGCCACTCAAAACAATAAGATGAGATATAATTTGCTCTTTGAATCTTTTCAAATTTACTTAGGAATCTGCCCCTTCACTTCAGATACCTTCTCGGATGTGCAGGGGCAAAGACAGACATCTGTGATTTAATTTTTAAAAGCCAGTTATAAAAGCAGGATATAAATCCTAAATTGAAACAGAGTTGGTCATGAACAAACTTTAAAAGTGTTCTTAATTACTGATTGCATATGTAGAATGGAATGATTTCTAAATGTTGTGTTAATTTCTTTTTTTCTTTAATTAATAAAAAAAAGTGTTCTTAGTTAGAACATTAATTTTCTGATTAACAAAATGCCGCTGCATTTGTTCAGCACCTTTCAGGTCAAAGGCAGAAAACCCTGGTAAATTGAGCCCCTGCATTTTAAGGTGTCTGAATATAGTTCAGAGCAGATATTTCCTGGGGGAGACCTAAATACATGCTCAGAATGTCAGAAATGTTCCTAACTTAAAATATTCTCAGTGGAAGGGATACTTAAAAGGTTAGAGGGGGATTCTCTGTAAGAGTTCCTTTAGAATTCAGCATTCCATGGAGATGAAGTGCATTGGTCATTTTTCCACGCATCCTCTGTCACCCCGTCCCAAACTCTAACCTGGCCATGGCCAGTTGGTGGCGCTGCTGACCTCCTCCAGTGGCCCGGGCCGCGTGGCCAGCGATAGGAACTTGGCCTAAAGAGAGAAAACCTCTCTTGGCATGAGATGTTTTCATGGCCATGTGTCGTTTTCTAGAGAAGTTTCTCTCCCTCCCTGACTGTCGCTGCGGGGCTGCAGTTTCCTTGAGTGGCCCCAGGAAATTCTGAGGTTCTGAGGCGCTGGCAGAGGCAGGAAGAATGGGGAGCAGGGAGAAATCTGCAGTTGGGAATGCGGGTAGGTGTGTGTGATAGGGGTCGCCACCATGCCATCCGGAACTACTTTGGTGACCACAGAGGGAAGCCAACACCTTAAGAGCCAGCCTTTTCAGGTCCAGTTACGTTTCTTCCTTGGAGGGGAGCTCAAGCTCCATAGTCCATGCTGCAGCATACCCCGTTCTCATCCCACTGTGGACCCTGAGCTCCCCTGCTCCTGTCTGCAGGCTGTTCTCCCAGTACCCCTTAAACCTTTGTCTTGGGCTGTCTCCTTTCCTGCCTTACCCTGGAATTCCTTTCTCATTCTTCACACTTAGAGAACCTTCTCTGCTTAATTGTCTCTTTTCTCTGAGAAACCTTTTCTGACTTCTTAAAGTTCTCCTTTGACCTCTTTAGCAGGGGAATACAAGCATTTCCCTCCCCACAAGACAGTAAGCTTCTTGAGGGCAGGCATGGGCTTTGGTGTGATATTTGCATTCTCCTAGGCCTGCAGTTTAGTAGTTGCTGCACACAATGACCGTGGCTGTTGTTCCCTGAGTTTTTCAACAGCCCGAGGCAGCTCGTTTTAAATCAAGGGTGCTTGCCTGGAAGAGCTGGATTTGCCTTTTCCTTCCTGAGTATTTTCCCCACCTTCCCCCCTACCTCCCGTCTTGATTTCTTTGACTTGGTCATGTTCAACAAGCCAGTTTTCTTTCTTGCCAGATTCCATATGCATAGCCTCCTAGCCATCCCACACTTACCTACGCTCCACCTTTGAAACAAGCCTGCTTCTGTTTTTAAAAGCCAACTCCAGATTCCCGTTGTTATGAAACCCTTCACTCCAAGAAGAAAAGTAAACTGACAGATTCCCGTGGAACCAGACTACATTTAAAACAAAAAACTCTCCCTGGGAAAAAGGAGACATAGACTCTAACAAATCCCATCCCTCCCGAATGAGGATGACATTTTTGAGCCATCGGCAGCTCAGCTTGTGCTTTGAATGCCAGAATTAATCCCCCGCTCCCCTGCATGTGTTTTGTGTTCTCCCGTAGCCTTTGTCACTGTGTCCTCTGTTTTGGAATCTCCCTTTTACTAAAGTCCCTGGAAGATCAAGGATTACCTCATATTCCTTTGTCTGTCCCCAGGTTCCCAGGCAGAGTGCCTTGCACTCAGTAAAGGTTTAGCAAACTGAGCATGAATTCCTTTTCCAGCAGGGAAGGGTAATGCTGATTCTCCTTGTCTAGCATCACAGGCATCATGGTCATCAGTTAGTGGCTTGGAACAGTAGGGCCACTGCTACCTGGCTTATCAACTCTCTCTGCACCAGCTCAGAACCAACCCTTCCCTCCGTTAAGAAGGCTGGAGCTCTTTTCTTTCTGTATTTGTTTGAATGACGTCAGTCACTGAAAGACTTTTCTCCACATGTATGTCCCTCTAGGTTCTCTCCCTTGTAGAGCAATAGTTCTGAAGCACCACTCTGGATCACATAGTTTTTCCTAAATCTGGGAGGTGCCAGGACCTGATTCATCTGTATGCAGGGTGCCCTGCAGAGACACTAAAGATAGGGGCACTAAATGAGCCTTCTTGTTCCAACAAGGCACAGCCCAGTATGGCCGTCCAGATTAGATGAAATATCTTCATCAAGATACTCATTTTCATTAGGAAAAAGAATGGGGCAACCTACTTGGACATTTTCTGTACTTTCCTAGTACTTAGCAAAATGTGCTAGTTGATGACAGATAATTTTCAGATCCTGGACATACTGGTGCACAATTCTGTCTGATTGATACCTCTTAAGACTCAAAAGCTAAGTAGGGCAGGCACCATGCAAGGTATGGGGTTACAAAAACAACTAAAGCTTGGTTTATATAAATAAATTATTTACATGGGACCACTATGAATTGTAAAATAGCCTCATAAAATGTAAATTGTGAGGTCCAAGATGGCGGCTTAGTGAGGTGTGGGATTTAGTTTCTTGTCCAGAGCGGCTAATAAATAGCCAGGAACAGTAGAGAACAACTGCTGGGGCCATATCAGCGACTGGACACACAGCATATCCTAGTCTGGACCAGCTGGACTGGCTGCGAACCTACCCAGAACTGTGAATTCCCCGAGCTGCGGAGGCCAGCACTCCTCCCCCACAGGCTGCTTCCCAGAGGGGAAAGGAAAGAGAGTTTACCAGCAGCAAGGGCTGAGCAGAACCAAGCGCCAATTATGGAATTAATTAAAAAATTCTGACTACTAAAAATAGGCCCCCAGCTCAGCTGAACCTCGAGTAAAAGCTGAGATTGCTGGGTTTTGCCCTGGTGCAGAGGGAGCAGGGCTGATGGAAAAAGAAACAAACAAACAAAAACAGAGGTTTTTTTTTTGGGATTGCACAGCACAAAATGCTTGAAAGGGTCTGGGCCATGAAGGAAAGGAGAGGGCACAGAGGACCTGGAGACAGACAGGGCAACATATCAACTTAAGCTCTTGACTGGCAAATCCAAGGAACAGGGGTCCTGCTCTGAAAAGGATTTTTTGTTCTTCTCTTTTTTGTGGCTGTGTTTCTACAGCTTGACTGCTCTTTGAATACAGCTGCAAGGCTTCTCAGGCTCCAACTGCCCCAGGCAAGGGCAGAATTAAGCTTGTCTGAGAGTTTGTCTGGAGGTTGTGCCTTCCCCAGGACAGGAGTTGGGCCTAGCTCAGGTGGAATCCCCCCTTAAGGAATTCAGACCCCAGGGTCTGGAAAACTGAAGCAGCTAAAGCCAGTCTACAACCTCTCCTCTGTCTCAACCACACCCCCAGCAGGGAGAGTCTGCTGAAGTTATCACCTCATGTTGGTGGGACCCACAGGCAGATAAATGCCATATATTGGGTAGGATAGGAAAAACACAGTGTCTAGAGGTTTCACAGGAAAGTCTTTCAACCTGCTGGGTCTCACCCTCAGGGAAAACTGATGCAGGTGATTGTTTTCTCCTGAGAGGAGGCCAGTTTGGTCTGGGAAAATCTGACTTGGGTTTATAATACCTAAGTAGACCTTCCTAAGGTTAAAAAAAAAAAAAAAAAAGCACCATATAGGCAGAGCAAGACACAAAAAACAAGAATTGAAAAATTCTGATCTGTTAAACAAAATGTAAGCTAGAGGTCTAGAATAAGCTGAACTGAATGTCAAAGAACAGATAGACAACAAAGTCATCCAGCTAGAAAATCCTAGGTAAACAAAGTAAAAACAATCTCCAGAATAAATTAATTAAGGAAATTAAATGTCTAGATGCCAGCAAAAAATAATGAATCATACTAGGAAAATTGAAGACATGGCCCAGTCAAAGGAACAAACCAGCAATTCAAATGAGATACAGGAGTTGAAACAATTAATTTTTTTAAGATGTTCAAACAGACATGGAAAATCTCATCAAAAATCAAATGAATGAATTGAGGGAGGATATAAAGAAGCCAAGGGAAGAACAAAAAGAAGAAATTGAAAGTCTAAAAAAACGAGTCACAGAACTTATAGGAATCAAAGACACAATAGAAGAGATGAAAAAAAAAGGAAACCTATAATTTTAGATTTCAAGAGGCAGAAAATAGGACAGTGAACTGGAGGATAGGACATCTGAAATCCAACATGCAAAAGAAAATATAGGGAAAAATGGAAAAATATAAGCAGGGATTCAGGGAATTGAATGACAACCTGAAGCACACAAATATATGTGTTGTGGGCATCCCAGAAGTAGAAGAGAAGGGAAAAGGAGGAGAAAAACCAATGGAGGAAATTATCACTGAAAATTTTCCAACTCTTATGAAAGACTTAAAATCACAGATCCAAGAAGTGCAGCATACCCCAAACAGAATAGATCAAAATAGACATACTCCAAGACACTTACTTATCAGAATGTCAGATGTTAAAGAGAAAGAGAGAATTTTGAAAGCAGCAAGAGAAAAGCAGTCCATCACATACAAGGGAAGCCCAGTGAGACTATGCATAGATTTCTCAGCAGAAACCATGGGGGTGAGAAAAGAGTGGTATAATATATTTGAGATGTTAAAAGAGAAAAACTGCCAACCAACAATTCTATATCCTGCAAAATTGTCCTTCAAAAATGAGGGGGAAATTAAAACATTTTCAGGCAAAAAATCACTGAAGGAATTTGTGACCAAGAGACTGGCTCTACAAGAAATACTAAAGGGAGCACTAGAGACAGATAGGAAAAGATAGGAGAAAGAAGTGTGGAGAAGAGTGTCGAAATGAAGACTATCAGTAAAGGTAAAAAGAAGAAAAATTAGACATGACATATAAAATCTAAAAAGAAAAATGGCAGGAGAAAGTACTGCCCTTACAGTAATAACACTAAATGTTAATGGATTAAACTCCCCAATCAAAAGACATAGATTGGCAGAATGGATTAAAAAAAACAGGACCCATCCATATGCTGTCTACAAGAGATGCGTTTTGGTCCCAAGGACAAACAGGTTGAAAGTGAAAGGTTGAGAAAAGATATTTCATGCAAAAAACAATCAGAAAAGAGCAGGAGTAGTTATACTAATATCCAACAAATTAGACTTCAAATGTAAAATAAAAGAGACAAAGACACTATGTATTAATAAAAGGAACAATTGAACGAGAAGACACAGCAATCATAAATACTTTTGCACTGAGCCAGAATGCTCCAAAATACATGAGGCAAATACTGAAAAGAGAAATAGACACATCTACCATAATAGCTGGAGACTTCAATTCCCTACTGTCATCAATGGACAGAACATCTAGACAGGATTAACAAGAAACAGATAATTTGAATAATAGACTAAACGAGCTAGACTTAATAGACATTTATAGAACATTACATCCCGCAACAGCAGGATACACCTTTTTCTCAAGTGCTCATGGATCATTCTCAAGGGTAGATCATATGTTGGGTCACAAAGCAAGTCTCAATAAATTTAAAAACATTGAAATCATATAAAACACTTTCTTAGATCATGAAGTAATGAAGTTGGAAATCAATAATAGGTGGAGGGCTAGAAAATTCACAAATATATGGAAGCTCAACAACATACTCTTAACCAACTAGTGGGTCAAGGAAGAAATTACAGAAGAAGTCAGTAAATATCTCTAGGCAAATGAAAATGAAAATACAACTTATCAAAACTTATGGGATGCAGCAAAGGCAGTACTAAGAGGGAAATTTATTACCCTAAATGCCTATATCAAAAAAGAATGAAGAGCTGCATAATATTCCATCGCATGTATATACCACAGTTTGTTTAGCCACTCGTCTGTTGATGGACGTTTTGGCTGTTTCCATCTCTTTGCAATTGTAAATAATGCACAATACTACCTAACTGTAATATAATTATGTTAAAACACTTAATGAAAAAAAAAAAAGAATGAAGAGCAAAAATCAAGGAATTAACTGTCCACTTGGAAGAATTAGAGAAAGAAGCAAACTAACCCCAAAGCAAGCAAAAGAAAAGGAATAACGAAGATTAGAGCAGAAATAAATGAAATTGAGAACATGAAACCAATTGAGAAAATCAAAACCAGAAGTTGGTTCTATGAGAAAAATCAGTAAGATTGATGGACCCTTAGCGAGGTTGACAAAAAGAGGAAGAGAGAGGATGCAAAGAAAGAAAATTAAAATCAGAAATGGAAGAGGAGACATAACCACTGATCCCGCAGAAATAAAGGAGGTAATGAGAGGATACTATGAACAATGTTATGCTAGTAGACTAGACAACGTAGATGAAATGGACTACTTCCTAGAAAGGCATGAACAACCAAAATAAACTTGAGAAGAAATAGATGATCTCAACAAACCAATCATAAGTAAAGAAATTGAATTAGTCATTAAGAAGCTCCCAAAAAAGAAAAGTCCAGGGCCAGATGGCTTCACATGTGAATTCTACCAAACATTCAAGAAAGAAGTAGTACCAATCCAGCTCAAACTCTTCAAAAAAATTGAAGAGGAGGGAAGTCTGCCTAACTCATTCTATGAAACCAACATCACCCTCATACCAAAGGCAGACAAAGATACTACAAGAAAAGAAAACTACAGACCAATCTCTCTAATGAATATAGATGCAAAAATCCTCAACAAAATTCTTTCAAATAGAATCTAGCACCACATTAAAAGAATTATACACCATGGCCAAGTAGGATTCATCCCAGGTATGCAAGAATGGTTCAACATAAGAAAATCAATTAATATAATACACCGTATCAACAAATCAAAGGAGAAAAACCACATGATCACCTCGATTGATGCGGAAAAGGCATTTGAGAAAATTCAACATCCTTTCTTGTTGAAAACACTTCAAAGGTTAGAATAGAAGGGAACTTCCTCAACATGATAATGAGAATATATGAAAAACCCACAGCTAACATCATTCTCAATGGGGAAAAACTGAAAACTTTCCCCCTAAGATCAGAAACAAGACAGATGTCCACTATCACCATTGTTACTTAAAATTGTGTTGAAAGTTCTGGCCAGAGCAATTAGGCAAGAAAAAGAAATACAAGGCATCAAAATTGGAAAGGAAGAAGTAAAACTCTCACTGTTTGCAGATGATATGATACTGTATGTCGAACAACCCGAAAAATCCACAGCAAAACTATCAGAGCTAATAAATGAGTACAGTAGAGTGACAGGTTACAAGATCAACACTCAAAAATCTGTAGTGTTTCTATAAACTAGTATCGAGCAATTTGAGGGGAAGATCAAGAAAAAAACTCCATTTACAATTACAACCAAAAGAATAAAATATGCAAGAACAAATTTAAGTAAGGATACAAAAGGCCTATTGTTCTAGTTTGCTAGCTGCCAGGATGCAATATACCAAAAACGGAATGGCTTTTAAAGAGGGGGAATTTAATCAGTTGCTAATTTCCAGTTGTAGGGTTGAGAAAATGTCCCAATTAAAACAAGTCTATACAAATGTCCAATGGTTCAAGAAGGCTGATGAAGTTCAGGGTTTCTCTCTCATCTGGAAGGGCACATGGTGAACACAGCATAATCTGCTAGCTTCTTCTCCTGGCTTCCTGTTTCATGAAGCTCCCAGGGAGGCATTTTCCTTCTTCATCTCCAAAGGTCGCTGATTGGGAGGCTCTGCTTCTTGTGGCTATGTCATTCTGCTCTGCGCTCTCTGAATCTCTTTTGTTCTCTAAAATGTTCCCTCTTTTATAGGACTCCAGAAACTTAATCCAGCTTAATAACCACTCTTGATTAAATCACATCTCCAGGGAGATGATCTGATTACAGTATCAAACATACAGTATTGAATAGGGATTATTCTGCCTTTATGAAATGGGATTTTTATTAAAACATGGCTTTTCTAGGGGACATACATCCTTTCAAACCAGCACATCTATACAAAGAAAATTACAAGAAATTGCTGAAAGAAATCACAGAAGACCTAAATAAATGGAAGGGCATACCGTGTTCATGGATTGGAAGACTAAATATATTTAAGATATCAATTCTACTTAAAATTGATTTATAGATTCAATGCGTTACCAGTTAAAATCCCAAAAACCTAACTTTTCAGAAATAGAAAAACTAATAACCAAATTTATCTGGAAGGGCAGGGTGCCCTGAATAGCGGAAAAAGTCCTGAGAAAGAAAAAAGAAAAATGAAGTCGGAGGTCTCACACTACCTGACTTTAAAGCATATTACGAAGGTGCAGTGGGCAAAACAGCATGGTACTAGCATAAAGATAGATATACTGACCAATGGAATTGAGTAGCGTGTTCAGATATAGACCCTCTCATCTGTGAACAACTGATCTTTGATAAGGCAGTCAAGCCAACTCACCTGGGACAGAAGAATCTCTTCAATAAATCATGCCTAAAGAACTGGATATCCACATGCAAAAGAATGAAAGAGCATCCATATCTCATATCCTGTAAAAATTAACTCAAAGTGATCAAAGAAATAAACATTAGCTCTAAGACCATAAAACTTTTAGAAGAAAATGTAGGGAAATATCTTACAAATCTTATAATAGTAGGTGGTTTCCTAGATCTTGCACCCAAAGCACAAGCATTGAAGAAAGAAAGAAAGAAATGGCAACTCCTCAAAATTAAACACTTCTGTGCATCAAGAACTTTGTCAAGAAAGTAAAAAGACAGCCTACACAATCAGAGACAATATTTGGAAACGGTATATAGATAAGAGTGTAGTATCCCGAATGTATAAAGAGATTGTTTAACTCAACAACAAAATATATTATTGCAAAAGACATGAACAGACACTTCTCAGAAGAGGAAATACAAATGGCCAGAAGGCACATGAAAAGATGTTCAACTTCCCTATAAAATAGAAAATGACAAATTCTGGAGAGGATGTGGAGAAAGAGGCACATTTAGCCACTGTTGATGGGAATATCAAATGGTATAACTGCTGTGGAAGGCAGTTTGGTGGTCCCTCAGGAAGCTAAATATAGAATTGCCATATGATCTGGCAATACCATTGCTAGGTATCTACTCAGAGGACATGAGGGCAAAGGCACAAATGGACATTTACACACCAATGTTTATAGCAGCACTACTTACAAATGCCAAGAGATGGAAACAGTCCAAATGTCCATCAACAGATGAGTGGCTAAACAAGCTGTCGTATATACATAGGATGGAGTATTATGCAGCTTTAAGACAAAATAAAGTTATGAAGTATGTAACAACATGGATGGACCTTGAGAATATTATGCTGAGTGAGATTAGCCAGAAACAAAAGGACGAATACTGTGTGGTCTCACTGATATGAGCTAGCATTAATGAATGAACTTGGAAAATTTCAGTTAAGAACAGAGATCATTAGGAACTAGAAATAGGGTAGATATTGGATAATTGGTTTAAAAAAATTTTTTTTTGATATTGTGTATTGGAGCTGAAGGGATACAGATTGTACAATAGGACGGATTGTAAAAATTCAGAAATAGATAGCACAATACTACCTAACTGTAGTATAATAATGTTAGTACACTGAATGAAGCTAAATATGAGAATGATAGAGGGAGGAAGGCTGGGGGCACAAATGAAATCAGAAGGAAAGATAGATGATAAAAACTGAGATGGTGTAATCTAGGAATGCCTAGAATGTTCAATGATAGTGACTAAATGTACAAATTAAAAAATGTTCTTGCATGAGGAAGAAGAAAGGAATGTCAGTGTTGCAGGGTGTTGAAAACAAATGGTCATTCATATTTTGAAACTTCAACTTCTTTGTGAGACTAAAGCAAAAAATGTTCTTTTGGTTCAAAGTTTGTATTTTGACTAGTGCATTTCCTAATATAATTTATATGGGCAGTTTAATTTAACACCATAAGTACATGGAATATTGAGTAGGGCATGAGATTTTGTAGGTTTGTCCAGAGTGATACCCTGATAAATCCCAGAGTGATTTGAACAGTGAATTAAAAGTATTTGCAAAGTCCCCTTGGGGGAATGGTGAGAAAGGGGGAAAATGCAACTTCCCCATTTGGAGAATGCCTGATACTCTCTTAAGCACTGAAGACAACAAAATCAATAGGCCGAACCTTCAGTCTTTGGGTTTGTTCATATGAAACTTATCCCCATAAAGGATAGGCTAAGCCTACTTAAAATTAGGCCTAAGAGTCACCCAAGGAGAATTTCTTTTGTTGTTCAGATGTGGCCTCTCTCTCAGCCAACACGGTGAGCAAATTCAGTGCCTACCCCCTCTTTACATGGGCCGTGACTCCCAGGGATGTAAACCTCCCTTGAGCTGGGACTCAGCACCAAGGAATTGAGAAAACCTTCTTGACTGAAAAGGGGAAGAGAGAAATGAGACAAAAGAAAGTATCAGTGGCTGAGAGATTTCAAATAGAGTCAAGAGGTTATCGTGGAGGGTATTCTTATGCGTTATATAGATATCCCCTTTATAGTTTAAGGTGTATTAGAGAGGCTAGAGGGAAGTGCCTGAAAATGTAGAGCTGTGTTCCAGTAGCCATGTTTTTTGAAGATGATTGTATAATGATACAGCTTTCTCAGAGTGACTGTGTGATTGTGAAAATCTTGTGTCTGATGCTCCTTTCATCTATGGTGCGTACAGATGAGTAAAAAATATGGATTAAAAATAAAGAAATAATAGGAGGAACAAATGTTAAAATAAATTGGGTAGAGAGAAATACTAGTGGTCAATGAGAGGGAGGGGTAATGGGTATGGTATATATGAGTTTTTTCTGTTTTCTTTTAATTTCTTTTTCTGGAGTGATGTAAATGTTCTGGGAAATGATCGTGGTAATGAATATACAACTATGTGAAGATATTTTGAGCCATTGATTGCACACCAAGTATGGAATGTTCACGTGTTAAGAATGTTTGTGTTTGTATGTTGATTGGTTTTATTAATACAAAATTTTTTAAAAAGTGTAAATTGTAAATTTTGGTTTCATTGTGCCCTTTATTCTTTTATATAAAAAACTTTGAAATTTAGTTTTGTCACTGAAAAGGGATTATGGCTCCAGGTTAGAATGCCAAGGCCTCCAAGTGCAACAGCTCTGGGAATCTTGACACTAAAGAAGGGTGGGGGGAGTAGCCTTTGCATACCTTAAAATTAATTACAGGTTAACTACTATTAATATGCCGTGGGCCTGAAAGTCAGCATATAACACTGCCCGATCAATAAGGGTATTTATTATGTGTGGGTATTGATCTGTCATGAAAGAGTGAATCATATTTCACACTGCATGTGTTAGTGCAAAAACAAGTAGCAGAGGAATTGTGAGGCCCTATCCGAGACTGGACATGAGGAAGGTAAATAAATGCACAGAGCCACAATTATGTGCTTCAGAGTATGAGGTGGTCAGTTCTGCAAATGACATCTCTGCAGACAGGTGTGAGGGGAGACATCTCTGTTATGGTCTGAGGGGTAAATTATTTTGGGAATTTTTCCACATGTATACTTCTCCAGCTCCTGCTGCCTTTCCTAGCTATTGAATCTAGTCCTGCTGATCTTTCTTCCTTCCTTATAGCACAAATCAGGACTGTACCAGTAATAACACTCGAAACTACTGAACTTCATATTTCCACTTGCATCTTGAGAGAGGATTTACAGATTGATAATTTTGTATGGGATTGAGGAAAATGAAGAAAGCTACCACATTTTCTTAGAAACAATGCTGTTGCTTTTTATTATTAACACCGTCAAGCAACCTGGGCAGTTTTTATCCTAGAAAAATATGGAATGAGATCCAGAAAACTCATTAAAGTGTTTCCTCTTTGCTATACATCTTTGGTCTTTGTACTTAGTCATACTTAGCATGTGATTTATCAGTTTCTGTCCTGGTGTACATTCAGCATGGAATGGGCGTGAGTTGTTCAAAGGACAAGGGACCTGATAAATATTGGTGCATTTAGCTCAGATTTATGGAGCCCACTGTCAATTTTTGCTGTGATTTTTCTGAGATTCAGAATGGGTTGTGGTTAGGAGTAGTATCCTTTTAAAATTCATTAATAGTTTGTACATAGAAAAATACTTTTTTGGGGAAGTTATATATTTCAATTTTGTATGGTTGGTTTATGTGTTTTGTGGCTTAGAAGTTGGAAATCTTACTTTCAGGTTTATCACGAAGTAACAGGGACATATAGTCTGACTTACTAGCTTTGACAGAATCTCACTGTTGAACAGAATGTCTCTAGGTTTTCTTTGGAGAATTCTGCCAAGATCCTTGCTCTAGCAGAGGCTGGGGGGAGAGCGTCCTCTGCTTATATTCCTGCTCTCGCGCATTCCAGGAGAGGATCGGTGGCTTTCTCAGGCCGGAGCAAGTGTGGCACAGGAGCCGATGCACAGGAGCCAGGAAGGGAGGTTGGTTTCAGGATGTACTGACAGTGTAACTTGGTCATTTGAAATGAATTCCAAAAATATTAGACATGCCAGTGGTTTTCATGAGGTTCCATCTTTCCAGTTTCTGCTGCCTCCCTTGTGTGAGCTTGTAATTACTTCTTCGTGCCTGGAGTCTTTAAGAGCCTCCTTATTCTCCTAGATCCATCTTTTTTGTGCTTGAATCAGATTAATTTTCTTAAAACATTTTTATGTTATTTCCTTGCTCTCAAAACCTTCATTGACTCCCATTAGCTCCAGGATAACCCATAACTTTTGAGGCAGTTTGATCCCAGTGTTCCTTTCCAGGCTTGTCCTCCGTTGTTCCTTCATGTGGATTCCTCTATCCAGCCAGGGTCATCTGGTCGTTGTCCCTGAAAGATGTCTTGCCTTTTTCCTGCTTTGTGCCTCTTTTGCAGTCATTCTTCTTTTTGAGTGCTTCTTGCTGTGTGCTGTATGCGCCTCTATCCTGGTTAGTCTCTCCCCAGGCCTTTGCTGACACCCTACTGTGGAGTCATCTGGTGACACCATCTGTGTTGTCTTCATGGTGATTAGATATTGCTCTGAAGGTTTTTAGCTTATACCCAGCCTTCCCAAGTTGGTGGCAAATTCTGAAGCATGAATGAAATATTTCTAGTATTTCTTTGCGTCTTTGGCGACATCTAAAGCAATGGTTGGACATAGTTGCCATGAGATATTTAATGAATGAATCAAATGTAAGTACACAGAAATGCAACTTAAGGTCAAAAATAAATGTTTTGTATTATCTGCTCTTCCATATTGCCCCGAAAGCCTCATGAGGTTGCTTATAGTTTGACTCTGCAGTTTTGCACTTAGTGGAATGCCTGGCAAATAGTAGGTGCTTAAGAAATTTTTGTCAAATGGAATAAGTGCTTGGTAGATGAACTTTTTTTGTGGTTAGAAGAAATGAAGAAAGGCCACATTTCAAAACCATTTGGCAGCCACATACACACAGTGCACATAGCTTGCGTTCCAAGCTCTGCAGTGATTTAGGTAGAAGCCTAAATTCTTTACACGATGAAATTCATTTGTATTCTTTTGTTTGTCAGGGCTGTGGCAATAATGCAGTCAGGGCTCTGCCAGTATCACATATTTTTAGGGTAAGGCATGGAGTAGTTGCTCTGAATTTTTAGAATAGACCATGGGTTCTCAGTATTTGGAGTGCAGCAGAACCTCCTCATGGCTCGTTAAAATAAAGATCGCAGTGCCCCTCCCCAGAGCCTCTGATTCAGTAAGGAGTGGGTGGAGCTGAGAATCTGCACTTCTGCCAAGTTCCCAGGTGAGGGTGATGTTGCTGATTGGGGGACCACAGTTTGCTAGCCCCTGGATTAGACACGTGCAGTTGGATGGGTGTTTATTTCAGCGTAGGGAATGTCCATGCACTAGTAGCATGCACAGAATAGCTGAGAGTCATAAAGCGGTTTTTAAAAAGTGACCGTAGTTTTAATTGGAACTTTAAATGCAGACTGATGAGTTTTAAATGTAGCACTCTTTAAATGGTCTCCTCTTAACAGTGCTTAAAAATGTTAAGAGTGCAAATTATTTAAGGTATCTAATCTTATAAAGCTCAAATGGTTCTATTATTTAACTGTTGGAATGAAACAACTTTTCAGCAACATACATCTCTATTCTGAAAGCTCATTGTAATTTGGAAGAGGAAATAAAATGCAGGTTAAGTGGGAAAGTGATGGCATTGTTAGCTAATTACAGTCAGCTGTAACAAAGCAAATAATTGCTTTGACCTGACCTGAGCATTTTATTTGAGGTTTACTCTGTGTTTATAGAAGCAGTTCTCTCATTACCTCCAGAGTTATTACTGCCATCATTTTGTTGCTTGATAAACTGAGGCATGGGAAAAGGGTCATAACTAAACCTGTACTGCCGAAATTCAAGAACAGTGCCCTGGGTTTCTCTTTCATTCTTGGCTTGCTACTGTATTTGGGTTTTTTTTATTAAGAATGTTGCTTTTGAAGGGCTGGTCCTAAGGGGCATCCAGTTTTTCCATCACAGGGACAGGGATAAGCATCTAAAATGCCTTCCTAAATGTCCATGAGATTGTACATCAAACAGAAATGCTTCTGATGGGTGGTAGGGTTGTGTCGTTTATTCCTTTTTCTGATTTAAGTATCTACAGTTTCTCCTTTTTGAGAAGTTTTATTCTCATAGGCTTTTGTAATCAGTTTTATACAACCTTTTTTCAGTTAAAATTTTTTATTGTGGTTACATATATAAATAATACAAAATCCCCCATGTCAGCCATTTTCAGGTGCAGTTTGGTGATATTAGTTACATTTACAATGTTGTTTCACCATCACCACCATCCCTTATGAGATGCGATATTTAAAACAAGGAATTAAATGAGGAAAACCACCAGTTGTGCCATTAAATTGGTATTTAAAATGAGAAGAGGATCAGACGGCAAGTTCAGAAGGAGAGAAATGACTTAAAACTCTTCAGACAGGGAGAGGTGGCGATGTGAGCTAATGAAATTGGAATCCCTCTTCTCCTTAACTGGAAAGAGGAGAAGAGAAGAAAGGAAGAGAAATAGAATTTAAATAGCAGTTTGGTAGTTGCATTTATAGGAGCCTGAGGTCAATGGGTTTGGTATCCTTTCAGAGAAAACGTAGATTCCTATTACTGACTTTAAAATGAGGCTTTTCAATGTATTTTAATGCAGATCTCACTCCACCCCTACAGCTGGCGCTTTCGTTATGCCTCCCTTGCATCTTCTCCCTTTCTCTTTCCACATTTCCTCATTTCTGAGCGCTTTCTTTGGGCCATGCCTGGTGCTGGGCATTTCATCCTCTCCTCTGCCTAGTTACTCTCAAGCCTTCTCTGTGTTTTAAAAAGGAAAAAAAAATATTTTTTTGGTAGATCTGTTACTCTCTGGAACTGCTGTTTTTTCCCCTCACATTTGTTTTTGATGCCAAGCTGCTTGGAAATCTGTAATTCTCTGATCCCTTCCACAGATACTTATTAGTCATCACCACATGGCAGGTGTTGTGCTAGGACCGGGGATATCGGTGATCAGGCAGCGAGTGTGGTACCTTCTAGCTGGATCTTACATTCTGGCGAGAGAGACAGATGTTATCTGTATTCATCTCTTGTGCTTCCTCACTGCCTGCTTGCTCCTTAGTTTCTTACAGGCTGGCTTCTGCGCCTTCTCCTCTCCTAAAACCACAAGGTCCTAATGACCTCATCTTCTGCTGGTCTCTTCCAGGCCCACTTTTGCTCGATCCCTTAGCAGCCATTGACACGGCAGCTTGCCCCCGCCATCAGCCCCGTGGCCTTTGGCTTCTGTCACCTTGTGTTCTCTCCTCACGTCACTGTCCCGGCCTTAGCTCTCTTTGCCTCCCTCAGAACACGCTCTCCCATAACCGCTGCCCTCCCTTCCCCACACGCTGCTCCACCTTTCGCCTCACCCCTGAGCATGTTTACAGCTTCTCACCCTCCCTCCGCTCCTCTGGCATCTCAGTGCTCTAGGCAGCACTGATCAGTCCCTCCTCTACCACATCCAGGTTTCCTGCTCTCCTTGCCTTTTGTTTCTTATTTCTTTGCCGTGTCTTGCATCTTATACCTGGCATCCTTTCTGTTCTCTGGTTCTATCAAGTTTCGTCTCCCAGATGCCCCTGCAACCGGCTCCCCTCTTTCATATTTGCAGTCTTCCTGAACTACACCGGCAGCTCCCTGGCAGTTGTCCCTGCCTCCTTTCTTTTTTTCCTTCACTTGTCTTCAGGATTGCCATAGGCTGAGAGTAATCATTCCTTCCTTGTGTATAATAATTGAAGTTATTTATAATCTAATCATATCCTTTTTTTTAGATTCTACATTTTCTGAGGGCAGGGTCAGTCTTGATACCTTACAGCCACTTCAGGTGCTGGGCCAGCACTTATTGCTTAATAAATGTCCGTGGGATGAATGGATGGATGAATGGATGGATTACTTAGGAGTGCATTCATTCGTTTATTGGAGTTGGCGTAGTTTAAAGTCTAGACTAGGGGTAAGCAACCACTGCCCAGGAACCAAATCAGCCCACCACTTATGATCTCTGTCAATAAAGTTTTGTTGGAACATGACCACATTGAGACAGCCACGGCACAGCTCACAAAGCATTATTTATTTTCTGGCCTTTCGCAAAAAAAACACCCCAACTTTGTCTAACTCCAGTCTATACCATTGTCCAGATTTCTGAAGGCTGCAGTATGAGCTGTGGAAGGAAGTTAAGGAAACAGTGTTTGCTTAAACTCTTAACCTCTTGCTTTGACTTTCTGACCTCTCTGTGACTCCCATAGTTAGCACACTGGGCTTTTTATTTACTTTATTTGAAGTGAAGTTCGATTAATTTGGTTGTGAGAATGTAGACAGCCAGGCTAAGTAGAGTTGATTTTTAACACCAGGATAGGAATTTCTGGGTAGGCGTTATTAGCCCAGGTTTTATGTAATTAATTTTTTTTTTTTTTGGTATTCTCACTAAAAATAATCAGCAAGAGTCCTTCAGCTGTGCCCCCAGAGTTAAGCCAATCTTAGAAACTCTCTTTTATTTGGTTACGGGAGAAGCAGCAGTTTTGACACCTGCATATTTAGGTCCGTTGCTCTGAAGATGTTGAGGAGAAAGGCAGGTGCATTGCCAGGATTTAGAGGTAAAGGTTTGTGGACGCCCGCATTAATACTGTGTGCTCCTTTTATCTCCAGAGGGCCGTATGGTCACCCAGGACATCCCTGCTGTCACCAGCAGAGGGCACGTGGAGAACACACCGGACCTGGTCTCCGACTCCACCTACTACAGCAGCTTCTACCAGCCGCCTCTGTTTCCTTACTACAACAATCTGTACAACTACCCGCAGTACTCCATGGCCTTGGCTGCCGATGCCTCTTCCGGGGACGTGGGAAGCTCCATCGGGGGATCCCCTGTGAAGAACAGCCTTAGGAGCCTCCCAGCACCTTACGTGCCTGGTCAGACAGGAAACCAGTGGCAGGTATGCTGTTATCCAGAGAGTGAACTGTATTTGTGAAAACCGCACGCACAAACAAACTCTCTCTTTCTCTTTCTCTCTCTCTCCTATCTTTATTTCATACTATCTCTTTTTTACCCCCACCATCACTCATATACACATCAAACTTACCGCACATGTGTATGCATCTTATGCAAACCATGAAGTTTTTTTCACTCTACTGATGACGTCATTTAACCCCAGCGATTGGCCACAAGAATTTGTAGAGAAAAATGCATTAAAAAGTAAACCAAATTTACTTTTTTCATTTTTCAGTGTTGTTTTGCATAAGTACCCAGTGGGCCAGCATTGGATTCACAGGTAGCTTTACTGTATGCAGCTTCACCCTCTCCAGCCTTCCTCGCTTTTTTTGCGCAGTTTAGGAAATGCTGGGTTCAGTCTCCTGGGTGGCAGTAATCTTAGTGACGACCCTGGGAAGGAGAAGTGTTATGATCTGGATGTCTTCATGGAAGAAATGTAAGAAAAGGAATTAGGTTGCTGTGGTACTGGGCCAATGTGGGTGCATTTTTAACTTGGAATGAAGATCAAGATCAGACTTTCATACTCTAAATACGTATTTTAAAAATAGTATACAAACAGAACTATAGAAGAAAATATCTTCAAATAAAATAGTTTAAAATAAAAAAAGTTATATGTCAGAAAAAAATAGTGTACAATCTAGAGCTTTTCATATTTGGGGAGAGTTTGTGTAGAGTTGTTCTGCTTCCTCTATCTTAATCATTTCCATTTTACTAGCATTTTAGTAGCAGATTCAAGGCTCAGAAATCCAGAGGCTGAATTATCACACTGCCAGCATGGTGTATGTAGGGAGAGGTTAAGCTCAACACCTCCAAGCCCTCTTTCTCCAATGAGATGTTATAAATCTGTGAGAACAGTTTTCATTTTGGATGCATTTGCCGTGCTTCAGTCCTTCTCAAGTGGGATTTGATTCCAACATAATGCCACATGTTTATTGGGGAGTTTAGGGCAAATCTTTGACCTTCTTATGCCCACTTTAAAAAAAAAAATGAGTTGAAATTTTCCTTTGAGCAATTCTATTTCATTTTGCCTTGGCATTTTTTAGATGTGGAGAAGTTAATGTTCAAGTCACCCCACTTTCTGGATTCTCTAACTATCCTCGAGGGATTTGACTTCTTGAACATAGAAAAATATCATCTTTAATCCTCTGGGTTGCAATTATTTGTACATTTTCTGTATATTTCATTTTTAGGATCATATTTGTTTTTAAAGGGAGCTTATAGCATGTTGGTGTTGGAGTGGGGAGGTGAGGTGAGTGTAAAGGAAATGGGGTGTTTGATGGATAGTCTATGCTGGACCTCTTCAGGCATTTCTAAAGTGCCAGTCAATCGGATTTGATGATTTGTGGCAATTTGTAGGTTGATTTCTATTAAAGAATCTCCTTCCTGAAAGGAGAAAGAAATGTATTTTTCAATTCTGAAAAAGCAAAAATGAAACAAAAACAGCTTGACCTGCAGATTCTTAAGAACCATGGGCTACAATTAGAGTGTCTGGTTTTCTGCTTGTCTCCTAGATTTGGGGAGAAAAGTAAGAAGGAGGGTCTGTGAAATTGTTGGTTTTTGTGATAAAGGATGAGAGAGAAAAAGTCAAAGTGTTTTTGTGAAACAGAGATAGATATAGCTCAAGATCATCTTTACAGCTGAGAGCTACATCAATTGACCTTCCTGCTTTGTCAGAATCTTTGAGATGGCATGTGATGCCTGACACTATTTCTACTTACTGTCCCTTGAAAATCTGGGAAAGGTATGACAGAGATCTTGGATTTTCTTGGAGCTCCCATACCAAGGTCCTCACTCTCAGGGATAGCCGGGAGGAGCTCCCTGGAGTAGCACCATTACCTGGTCTCGGAGAGCTGCCCCAGTTGCTTTGTGCACGGAGAGGGGCCGCTAAAGGCAAGTTCTTCCGAGAGAGAGAAGCTTGACAAAGACAGGCCCGCCTGCTAGCAAGAGTGGAAGAGAAATCTCGGTTAAACTTCCTTGCTCCCATTGTCGGCGTGTCGCATGTGGTTTTGATGCACTAGGACTATCAGTTAATGGACTTGAGACAGACGCGGGTGCCCCTATGAGCAGTAGAGGTCCAGGAGAGACCCTCAGATATCACATCAGCTTGTTTTCCAGAGGCTTGAGCTTCAGCCTTCTTACTGCCTCCCCTTGGTAATATATCCTCAAATGACAAATCATGGTTGATACCCATTTCTCTTAGCTAATAAAAGCACCAATAATAATAACTATCATCTACGAAGCAGTTAATCCACACAGCAGCCCTGGGAGGCAGATGGCACTACCCTCTTTTTACAGGTGAGGACACTGAGACTCAGAGGGATAACTTACGCAGGTTTACGCAACCACCGAGTGGAAGAGCTGGGGTTTGAATCCATGTCTGTATGGCTCCTAAATGTGTGCTCCAGCCCATTTGATTATTACTAGGTCTGCAATAAACACGGGCTACAGAACTGCCTCCCGGGAGCCCCCTGTCGTTCATAAGCCGAGACTTCTGAGGTCTGTAGATGAATCTTTACTGGAGGAGAAACTGAATACCAACACTGAGGCCCTTTTTGCTCCTCTAGGGTTTGGGGTTTCTACCTCAGTCCTTTAACTTTTCATTGGACATGTTCTCGGAGCTCTCCTGATTTTCTTTCTTTCTGAAACAAGATGGGATATAAAAATACACATCTTAGGTATATTAAAAGACCATGAAACATGAATCTGTACCAAGTATGAATGTATATGGAATGATTTTTTCTTTTTTTTAATTCAAAAATACAGGATTTCCATATACCACCCTTTTATTAATAGCTTGCATGCATATGGTATGTTTGTTAAAATTGACGAAAGCATATTTTTATAATTGTACTGTTGACTATAGTCCATGCCTTAACTGAGGATTTATTGCTTGTGTTGTGCAAGTCCATGGATTTTAAAAAAATGTTTATTCCCCTTATAACCACATATATGGAATGATTATCATTTGAGAATATATTATCAAGGGTAGGCAGTAAGAAGGCTGAAGCCCAAACCTCTGTGCAACCTAAATTTTCCCCTTATAACCACGTATATGGAACGATTATCCTCAAGGTTGGAGGAGAATTTAATTGGTTTAGGAAATGGAAAACTTAGCACATAGATAAAGTTCATAATGGTACAGAATGGTTGCATTAAAATGTATAAGTTATAAAGAAATATTAATTAGATTAAGGGTATGCTTTAGAATGCCCAGCTTTAGATGATAAGATGACTCACTTTTTTATTGCAAAAAATAACATACATACAAAAAAGCAATAAATTTCAAAGCATACTGTAACAATTAGTTGTAGAACAGATTTCAGAGTTTGGTATGGATTACAGTTTCACAATTTTAGGTTTTTACTTCTAGCTGCTCCAAGATGCTAGAGATAAATATCAATATAATGATTCACTTGTTAAAGCCTATCTTTGAACTCTACCTTCTCCTTTGATCTTTCTCCCAATGAGCTATGGCCATTCTAATTTTTTCTTATTGGAAAGAGCTGTCAATAATATGTGATTGGGAGATGGAACCAGTTGACGTTCTGGAGAGGCTGGCCCAAGAACCCATCTGTGGGTTGTAGGTTTCTGGAAAGTAATCATAGTGCATGGAACCTTTGCAGAATCTCAAATAAAGCCCTAGGTGTTCTTTAAGGTTGGCAGACATGGTTTTGGTTGAAATTTGGCAACCCATTAGAAGTAGCAATATCTAGCTGAAGCTTAGGTAAGAGTAGCCTCCAGAGTAGCCTCTTGACTCTATTTGAACTCTCTCAGCCACTGTTACCTTATTTGTTACAATCCTTTCCCCAATTTTGGTCAAGAAGACATGGTCAATCCCATGTTGCCAGGGCCAGCCTCGTTCCTGGAAGTCGTATCCCATGTTGCCAGAGAGACTTTCACCCCTGGATGCTATATCCCAGTTAGGGAAGAGATAATGATTTTTCTTACAGAGTTGGGCTTAGAGAGAGAGATGCCTCATCTGAGCAACAAAAGAGGTCCTCTGAAAGTAACCCTTAGGCATAGCTATAGGTAGGCTAAGCTTCTCAGCTGTATAAATAAGCTTACACAAGAGCAAGCCTCAAGATCAAGAGTCTATTGACTTGGGAATCCCTAATGTTTGAGACAGTATCAGGCATTTCCCTGGTGGTAAAATTTAATAGTTCTATATTGTGCTGGTTTGAAAGGATGTATGGACCCTAAAAAAACCATGTTTTAATCAAAATCCCATTTCGTAAAGGCAGAATAATCCCTATTCAATACTGTATGTTCGAATCTGTAATTAGATCATCTCCCTGGAGCTGTAACCCAATCAAGAGTGGCTGTTAAACTGGAGTAGAGGAGATGTGTCTCTACCCATTTGGGTGGGTCTTGATTGGTTTACTGGAGTCCTGTAAAAGAGAAAACATTTTGGAGAATGAGAGATTCAGAGAGAGCAGAGAATGACATAGGTACGAGAAGCAGAATCTACCAGCCAGCGAACTTTGGAGATAAAGAAGGAACATGCCTCCCGCGGAGCTTCATGAAACAGGAAGCCAGGAGAAGAAGCTAGCAGATGACACCGTGTTTGCCATGTGCCCTTCCAGCTGAGAGAGGAACCCTGAATGTGTTCACCATGTGCCTTTCCAAATGAGAGAAAAACTCTGACTGTGCTCCCAATGTGCCCTTCCACTTGAGAGAGAAACCCTGAACTTCATTAGCCTTCTTGAACCAAGGTATCTTTCCCTGGATGGATGCCTTTGATTGGACATTTCTATAGACTTGTTTTAACTGGGACATTTTCTCGGCCTTAGAACTGTAAACTAGCAACTCATTTAATTCCCCTTTTAAAAGCCATGCCATTTCTGGTATACTGCATTCCAGCAGCCAGCAAACTAGAACACTTATTTCTTCTCCCATCCCTCAAGGGACTTTGCCAATACTTTTAAATTACCTGGTCAACATACTCTGGGATGTATCCAGGCATTACATTAAGCTCTACAGAATTACAAGTCCTCATTACCATTCTAGGCTGCTTGTGTTTGGGTTGTTTAAATGATCTATCTAGGCAGGTTGAGTTAGATTATGTGCTACAGAAAATTTAGGTTCTGGACAAAATAAGCCTCTTTTTGGACTCATAGAGTAGGTGAAGTTCTAAGATACGATGTCCTTCTTACTGAGAGGCTTCGTTCTTATCTCTAATTGAAGCCTGATCTCTTTTTCAATTTCTTTAACCGTTGTTGTGTGTAGCAATGCTGATCTTCAGAACTGCAGAACTCCTCCTCTGAGTCTTAGAAGATGTCACACAGGTACCCAAAGTTTCAGGAAAATACCAGGTTATACACGTATAGCCCAGCCTCTCAAAATCTAGAAATAACAAGTACTGCTCTGGACTTAATGTAATTTCTGTAAGAACTTACCATCTAAGCCCTGAATGTGACTCACTTTTTAATTGATATCATTGTTAGAGCAGAAGTAGAGATGATTTTAAAGGCAGTGGGATTCTGTACTGTGGACAGCTCCCCCTGACCCTGCTGTTTCCGGAAGGTACTCTGGCTCTGTTCTTAGGGCAGTGCTTTTCTGAAAGATGGAGGAGGCAGGCTTCCTAGAGGAGGGTGGGTGGGTGCTGCATGCTTTCTGTCTCCTTTTGGGAAGGTGCTCTTCCAAGAGAGCACATGCCACTCTCCTCTGACTGACGCCTCCCCCTTTCTGACCCAAGCTTGCCTCTAGCTGCAGTGTTCATCCACTTTCTTGACTCTCCGTTTCTAAGACCCAGCTTCCCTCCTTAACTCTTCACCAGACCAAGTCATCATCTTTCAAGTGATCCTCCTTCCCTCACAGGATTGACTTTTTTGACTCTCACTGTTTGTTGGGGGAGCAGTGCAAATGTTTTTCAACAAAAAGTTCCTTTCTGATTTCTAGGAAAAATGGACTCTCCTGGAGATAATTATCATTTTTCAGCTAGATTTAGAGATTGGTAGGGAGCATATTAAATTATTTTCCAAAAGAAGCCATCAACTTTTTTTGTAGAGCTGAGAGTTCCTGCAAGTCTCCCTATAAAATCAAGCAAGCCACAGATAATTACTGGGCACCTAACTAAGTGCTAACCCTGTAAAGACTATAGCTGACTGCAGGTCAGCATCCCAGAAACCCAGGGCTCTTTGGTGTTCGTGCCTGCACCCTAAGAGCTGCTTTGATCGCCTTTGGTCTGTCTTCAGCGTGTGAAGATTTGTGGCCTAATCATAGATTCCTCTCCTGTTGTGAAACAGGAATAACATTTGTGACACTGGAACAAACTCACAATGAATGGCTGGTTCCGCTGACCAGCGGCGCAATTTCACTTCTGCATTTAATTGCCTGCAAAAGCTGTTTATGGCCTTGTGCACTCCTCCACGGCAGTATTATCTCTTAAATAAACATGTTGTACCAGGCTGACAAGGGAGAGGTGCATATCAAGTATGCAGAAGTCAATGTGAGGTGCAGAGCAGCACCTGAGATCTTTCCAGCTCTCGGGCACGTGCTGTTTTGATTGCTTTTGGGAAGCTTACGCCAAACAAACAAACAAAACTTGGGGAAATGACTGCAAAGGGGATTGCATTCCTTTTGGTGGCTATTTTGGTCTAGTCTGAAGGGTCTGTCGGTATGGCTGCCATTTACAATTGTGCTCCTAGCTGGAATGCATTTGTTTTATTTATTAAATAGACATGCATTTAGGGCCTACTGGGTGTTAGTAGACAAAAATTGTAAAAGCACATGTTGGAGAAGGCTGCTCTTATCACATAGAAAATGAGAAGGGGAGTTGGGGATCATCCAAGTAGCCCTGTGTTTAAATCTAAGGTACAGGCAGGAGTGGAACCAGATTCTGGCTGGCATGTGGGACTTGGAGCAGAGAGAAAATGCAGATTTGATGGGCCTGCAGCCCCCCTCAGCCTGCCCCGGGGCCAGAGAGCCAGACAGGGCAGGCTGGGAAATCTCCATCCATTGACCACTCACTCATGTTTTCAGTCCTTAATGACCAGCCTGCCCGGGCTTTGTTTTCACACTGCCTCCTCTTTCATTGTGTGACTCTCATCAGTACAACCTGTTTGCTAGAAAGGTTTGGGGAAGAAAGGAGTTTTCAAGCATGTGCTTTAGGGGAACAGCCACAACCCCTCAGCAGCTGTGCAATTGGGAGTCCAGCCCACTCAGAGAGCTCAGTGGTGGTGAGGGCTGGGGGCGATGTGAAGCCGGGGCTTACTCCTGGCTCCCATTCCCTGGGAGACAGTTGTTATTAAGGGTTATTATTTTAAAATATTCTTACATGAAAAAAAAAACAGGTATGTTAGGGAGAAAGCAGTAGAATGCAAAATGCGCTTCAATTTTTAAGGCAAAGTTGGGGACTTTAGATTCTTTTTAAAACTTTTTTATTGTAAAACAACATATATACAAAGCAAAGAAAGAAAAAAAGCAATACTTTTGAAAGCACTCCTTAACAAGCAGTTACAGAACAGATCCCAGAGTTTGTCTTGGGCTACCATTCCACCATCTCAGATTTTTCCTTCTAGCTGCTCTGAAACACTGGAAGCTAGAAGGAATATCAGCATAGTGATTCAGCAGTCATACTCATTTGTTAAATACCATTTTCTCTGTCATACCTCCCCCTCCTTTAATCCTTTGCCCAGTCTATAGGGATCTTTGGGAAATACCCGTTCTGATTTTTTCATGTTGAGAAGGGCTGTCTACACTAAAGAATATGGGGGTGTAATTAATTGATAATCTTGGAGAGGCTGGTCCCTCTGAGTTTCAGAATTTATCTGACTTAGGGACCCTGCAGAAATGTTATGTTCCAGGAAAGCAAACTTAGTGGATGAATCCTTTCTAGAGTCTCAGTTCGAGCCCTAGGTGTTCTTAAAAGTCAACATGAGTGATGTTGATTGGGGCTTAGCAAACCATGGCAATTAGCACTATCTAACTGAAGCTTGTGTAAGAGTAGCTTCCAGAACAGCCTCTTGACTCCACGTGATCTCTCCTGGCCAGTGACGCCTTACTTTATTATACTTCTTTCCCCCTCTTTTGGTTGGGAAGGTGTTGTGGGCAGATACATTTTTGCATTTTCTTCTGACAGCTAGCCTGCACCGTAAGAGCTCCTAGGATAACGTGCATATGGTAGTTCGAACTCCTGAGTGATTCTGGGCTAACGTTGGACTGATTTGCCCAAGGAACATAGCTGGTTAGTGGAGAGCCAGGGCTGGAATCTGGACCTTCTCAGCTGGGTCAGGTGCTCTCCCCTGGTCTGCTGGGCTGCTCACCCTGTCCCGTCTCTCACAGTAGCTCTGGCTTCCTTTTCACAGCCACTTGGTTATTGGTCACTCCGTGTTGGTAGACAGACATTGACTGGCTTTAACCTGTTTGTGGCGGGCAAGGGTGGGGGGTAGCCAGGCACTGACAGTGTTTGCGAGCAGACACAGAAGAATTTATAGAGATCTACTTAATTTAGAAAAGCAATTTCTTTCCTCAGGAAAGGGTAATTGAAACTGACGTGGTATTTGCTTTGGACAATATTTTGGTTTCTTAAACAGTTATATTTTGGTTTTTTAAAGGTGAATTATACAGACATAAATTTCTTTTATGTTTTATTAGAGAAATTATAGATTTACAGAAAAATTATGCATAAAATAAAGAGTCCCCCTATACCAGCCTATTGTTAACACCTTTCATTAGTGTGGTACATCTGTTACAACTAAGAAATAAATTCCTGTTGATGACTGAGAGGGTTATTTTTATACAAGTTCCATTGTGGTGATATGTATTTATTTGGTATCTGGCCACTTTAGTGATCTCTCTGATTCTAATAATTTATAGTTGTTTATCTTGGCATTTATAGGGAGATGGTCATTTCATAGAAAAATGATGTTTTTCTCCTCCTTTAAATGCCTCTGGTTTTAATTTATGTTTTCTTAGTGCATTATTCAGTACAGACAGCAATGGTGGCCACAGGTGTCATTTCACCGCTGTATGTGCAGAATGTTACCAGTGCTGGTTTCCAGAAAAATGAAGAAAATAAAGTTAAGTGAGTTTTCTTAATAGTAAATTATCAATTCAAAAACTGTCTTTATTGAGACTTTACACTTCCAACTTTTAAAAAAACTAAAATGATGATCTGTTGGATGACAGGATTCCTTTCGTTGTAAATGCCCTTCCTTGGCAGTATAAAAAGTTGGCAACCTTATGCCCATTAAATTTTTTTTTTTTTTTTTTTTTTTTTTTGCATTTTACTGCTCTGTAAAATCCAGTCTAGAAACCACTGCATCAGTCACTGATTACTATGGCAGTGAAATGATGTAGGGTTTTCAGTTTGCCTCTTTGAGTGCTTACCTCAGTTTAACTCAACTCAAGCTGAGTGCTTTGGTCTCTCCCTTCCTTTCTTTGGCAGTCCTGTGAACCCCCTCATGGCAGTCCAGCCTGTCTATGGGGACCCTTCACATGCACCTCAAGTAGGTCCTGCCTTCTGTACACAGGGAGGAAGCCGGGGTGGGCCTGCCAGCCTGGAAGGTCAGCCTTAGAGAATCTTCTTGAAAAGACTCAAAAATTATGATGGGCCTAAGAAGGTTCAAAGCCAGTGAAATGAAGGTATCAAGCTCCTGCAAGGTGAGGGGGATCACATTGTCTCTCATGGGAACTCTCCTCTCCCTTAAGTGATGTTTCAAGTCTGAGCCACGTCTATAATTTTCTCTTCTGAAAAATAATTTCTCATTGGATTCTTCTCTTGTGAGGAGAATTAATAAGCCAGTCTTTTGGACCTTGATAGCGTTTTCTTTTTTTAAAAAAATTTTAAATATTTAAATGCATCATGCAGTCCATCTAAAGTATATGATCAATACAGTATCATCACATAGTTGTGTATTCGTAACCATGATCATTTTTAGAACATTTGCATCACTCTAGGTAAAGAAATAAAAAGAAAAAGGAAAAGCCCCATCCATCCCATCCCCCTTACCCCTCCCTCTCATTGATCACCAGTATTGCAATCCACCCAGGTTTTTTTACCCCTTATCCCACCCTATTATTTATTTATTTTTTTGGCCCTTATATTTTTACTCATCCGTCCACACTCGGATAAAAGGAGTGCCAGCCAAAAGGCATTCTCACACAGTCATGCTATGAAAGCTGTGTAGTCATAACGGTTGTCTTCAAGAATCAAGGCTATGGAAATACAGTTCGAAAATTTCAGATATTTCCTTCTAGCTATTCTAATACACTTAAAACTAAAAGGGGTATCTATATAATACGTAAGAATGACATCCAGAATGACCTCTTGACTCTGTTTGAAATCTCTCAGGCGCTGAAACTTTGTTTTGTTTCATTTCTCTCTTCCTCTTTTTGGTCGGGAAGACTTGCTCAACCCCATGATACCGGCTTGCTCAACCCCATGATACCCAAACCTGGCTCATCCCTAGTAGTCATGTCCCACATTGCCAGGGAGATTTACAACCCTGGGAGTCTTGTTCCATGAAGAGGGGAGGGCAGTGTGTTCACCTACTGAGCTGACTTAGAAAGAGAGAGAGAGAGGCCACATCTGAGCAACAAAAGAGGTCTCTGGGGGTGATGCTTAGGTCTAATTTTAAGCAGGCTTAGCTTCTCCTTTGCAGAAATAAGTTTCACAGGGGCAAGCCCTGAGTTTGAGGGCTTGGCCTATTAAATTGGTTGTTCCTAATGCTTGTGAGAATATCAGGAATTCCCCAGATGGGGAAGTTGAATATTTCCTCCTTTCTCCCCAGTCCCTCAAGGGGACTTTGCAAATACATTTTTATTCTTTGCCCAAATTTCTCTGGAATTTTTCAGGGCATCACAGTAACCTGTACAAACCAACAAGATCTGTCTTCCTGTTCAAGATTCCATGTGATTATGGTATTTGAATAAACTGACCATACAAGTTCAATTAGATGGTGTGCTACCAGAAATATAAATTTTGCACCAAATAAACATCTGTTCCTTTGGTCTCACACAGAAGTTGAAGTTTTAAAATATGGACCATATCATCCTTTACCCTGTATTCTAATTTATCTTAGTCCTATCCAGATCAGCTTCATTCATTTCTCTAGATGAAATCTCATCACTGTTTCAACTTTTTAAACAGTTATTGCGTGGAGTAATGTTGGCTTTTGTAGCTTCAGAGCTCTAACTCTGAGTTTCAGGCTCTAATTCTGAGTCTCAGAGACAGCATATTCTTAATCCTGCTGAGAAGCTTCGGTTTGCCAGCCAGCCCTGTAAGGAAAGGCCGAGGTTCTTTGGCCTTCCTGTTAGCCCCCTGGATCTCACTAGCCTGGGTGAATGCAGGCCTGGCTTTCCGTTCTTAAACCATCACTTTATTTACAAACACTTTCACAAAGGAGTTGATGTGTTGTCTCAATTTAAATGATAACAAATGATGATTATGACATTTAATTTTTATCACACCTTTCCCAGAAGGAATTGCTGTTTTGTTTCATGGGTTATAAGCGTTTAATGACTTGCATGCTTTTGATCTTGAGGTGGGGCAGTTGTTTGTAAGACCCACTGCCTGTGATGTCAGCATTCCCTAGAGGTGTTTGTCCAGAGCAAAAGCAAAAGGAGATAGTGGGAACTTTAGAAGTCAAACCCAGGCAGATGGAGAGAGGTGTGGCTGAGAAATAACCCTTGACTACAGCATTGTACAGAATATTCTGTATTTTTTCAGAGTATTCTGGTTAAGAATGTGTATATTACAGAAGAGGCTGAGACTGGAAATATGGAGTCCTGGGGAACAGGTGGTTCCAACCCTGAGAGGATATCTGGGAGCAGGGATTAGGTCCAGGATAAAATCCAAGGGATTGTTTTCTCAGCTTGGCCAACGCGGTACCGTGGCACCCTGGGAAATCCAGATAAATGGTAACCTCTGATTTTCAGGAACCTTTGCAAGACTTGTCTGTAAGTCCTGGGTCGTCCATTTTCACATGGATTGTGTTTGATCTGAACTAAGCTGGAAAACCCTGGAAAGGGCCTAGGTGCTCTAGGGATTGCCCCGCAATTGAATTAGAGGCAGAAAGAAGTGTATTATCAGTCTGTTGCTTTTCAGAGGTTGTTACATTACCTAGTCCCTGATGTAGTAGCATCGGGTTTGTAAATAATACAGGCATCTGGGGATTTTGTAATCTGCTTGAAAATGAGATAATTAGATCACAGTGTTTGAAAGCTTTTGGATTTGATTTAGTAGGGCTGGTGGAGAAAATCTTATTTGTCTTTTTTTTTGTGTGTGCCCATTAGCTTACTTTTTTCCCCTGTTAAGTAACTGTGAACATGATCTCAAATTAGTTGCTTTTTAGAGTATTTAAGTACATGGATGAAGAATTTTAAGATTTCTTAGGAGTCCATATTTCTATGACCTATTAAATATCCCTTGTAAATTGAACTAAGACCCAAATCAAGGGAATGCCTAATAGAGGCAGATTTGTATTATTTTTACTATTTAGGAATGTGATGGTGGAAGAATAATAAAAATAGAGTTGTGAAAAACCCCTATCATTTTTAGGAGTATGATGCGAACCTCTGATGCATTCGTTGATCATTGATTTGATGAACATCCATTAAATTCCTGCTCTGTGCCTGGTGCTGTGCAAGGCAATCCCTGCCCTCAGGGAGCGCGCAGTGGAAAGAAAGAAAAATCAAACGATGCACGTGACTGTCTCTTTGCCCTGTGATCAGAGTCTGTAGGTCCCATAGGGAGAGTGTGGATGCCCACTGGAACCATGGGCCCTCGGCAGTGGTGTGCCAAGGGGCAGGACGGGTAGGAGGGGTTCGTCACTGCTCTTGTCCAGAGTTGCCAGGGCATGGTGATAATTAAAAGCTGATTGACGTTAGTGGGTTTTATTATTGTATTTAAATTCACCACAGATGATGATGCACTTACTTCCCCACCTATTAGGAAAGTTGGAGGTGCCATCAGGGCAGTTGTCAGACAGTCACAGAACAGTGGGCACTTTATGTCTAATAGTCTGTTTAATTCTTCAATGCAACACTGTCAGGGATTATGATCCCTTTTTGTAGGTGAGGAAATTGAGGCTTGGAGGTTAACTTGCCAGTGTCACACAACTGGTAAGTGGTGGAGCTGGGGTTTGAACTGGGCCGGTCTGACCACGACGGCCACCTGCCGTGATGTCACTGCCTCCCTTGTAGAACTGCACGCGTTTCTTGATGTTTTGTGTCAACCCTTGAAACTCCAGTGAACCACCAAATGTACTACTGACTCTGTGGCATGAGGTGCTCCCTTCCAGATGTGCACGCTTGCATACGTACATGCACTTCCATGTGCGATAGGGAAACATGGTTTTGGTCATCCTTGGGTCATTTTGGTAACTCACCCAGGTGGGCTCTGTCCTGGGCATGGGAATGCCACAAACCCACCATGGGTCTGCCACTGGTCACCGGCCTGCATTTGAACGTTTATTACCAGTTGGGGAGAAGTATGTGAGTGCGTACATGTGCTTACACCAAGACAGTGGCCCCAGACGATCTCACCTTGCCCTCTAGGCAGTATATCATGTTCAGTGCTCATAAGATACCCTTCACACTGCTGATTTATGCTAAAAGTATCCTAATGTTTCTGACAGCTCATGTGTGACATGAATATAATCCATATTTCTTAGGGCAGCTAATCTGAGTGGCTTATTTCCCAATACTGCTGATAGGGCTATATCTCTTGGTGTCGCAGCCATTGAAAATCTGATGGTAACATATTGTTTGTGGGTCACTAGTTTTGTCTAAAACAGTAGGTTGGAACAGAGTAGCAAAGGTTAATTAAGTTTGTCCATCAAGGTGGGAACAGATATGGATGCCTCTGATATTTTCTGTCCTAAAATCAAAGTTCCTGAATAAGTGGTTTGGTCATCTTTTCTCATTTTCAGGCTATCAAAAAAGAAAAAGTTTTCTTGTTCATCTTGGAAGCGATTAAAACAAGAAGAGTTGTTAATAGCCAAAGGCAGCGAGTGGGTCTTTATAGCAAATGTCTGAATTTAAAATTAGGAAGATGGCTTGGTTCAATAGAGAGAAAGATTAGGAGCTTCTGAAGCAGACTTACTTTGAATCTTGCCCTGTCTGTCTAATCACTTCTTGAGCAAAACCAAGTTTTCTATTCACTCTCAGTAGCTTCTCCCTGTGTTAATGATTATTACATTTAAATAACTCCAGATAACACACCAAGTGCCTGTAATATGCGCTCAGTAAATGACCCTTTTTTTCGTCTGAAATTCTGTCGGCCCTGTAGTCACCACCAGTGCTTTCTCAGAGGAATTACATTAAGAATGTCAGCTCTCCTCCTCATTTTAACCCCCTCTCCCTCTGCTTTCCAAGACTTGATATGGAGAGAGAGTGGGGAGTTGGGAGAGTGTCTTGATGGTTATTAACCAAATTTTAAAAATACAAAGTGCTTTTCAGCTTTTAATCCATTTCTTCCTCCACCTGTTTTGTTGAAGCTGTTCCCTGTTGGCTTTTATGTTGGCTTTTATTTATTTGGATTTCTGTCTGTCTGTGTATGAATTAATTTGGGAAGCCAGAATCTGTTTTTCAGATTTGTGGCTCAGGCTGATGTAAGGTTCTGATCCAGGAACTAGGAAGTCCTGCGTAGACTTGTGATTTGGAAAGTAGAGGGAAGCACTGAGCTAGTCCTAGCCAAACTCTCCAAGCTGAACTCTTCCTCTTTCTGTGTACCCCCTGAGAGGTACCAGGACCCTTCCAGGTTCCAGGAAAAGGAATTTTTTTTAATTTGTCTTATTCTTACTGAATATCTGTCTTTAAAGGAACTTGCTTATCTTTACCTAATTTATACATCAGTGTCTTTCAAACATTTTAGATCAAAATCCACAGTAAGAAATATTTTATATCGTGATCCAGTATTTATTCTTGCATGTATACACACAAAATGAAAAGTTTTTTAAAACAGCCCTTACTCATACTTACATGCAAGGAATTCTTATATTTTCTTTTCTATTCCGTCCTATTCCATTCCATTTCTTATACCATTCTTTTAAAAAATAAATGCTGATTACACCCCATTGAATTATTTTAGGACCCATGAAGGGATCTCAGTTCTACTCTGCCTAGAAGAGTAAATTTTGTTCTATTAATACCACTGATCTAGATGCAAAACAATCATTTGAGCAACTCAAGTCCAAATAAATTTAATATGTGTTTTTAAAAAGTAATCATATTAATTTGTCATCTTAATTGCTTTTTAAATCAAGACAAGTAAAATGGACTACCAGTAGATATAAGTATAGTCCTGATATCATATGTTCTTCCCTGTCCCTTAAAATGTATCCAGGATCGGTAGGCATTTCCACTCCATTTCCTCTCTAGGGTTTCTGGGAATGGGGGACAGAAATTTTATGTGTCCATTGTCAGTTTGGGTTCCACATTTCCAAACAATTTGCTTATTTTACAATTGTTCATCTTTTGGCTGTTTTTCTTTTAAAAAAATATGCTCTGCCATCCAAACCTGGAATTTAAATCCTTCATTTCTTTTTGAAAAGCCCCACTCACGCAAGTTCAGTGTTTGTCTGCATGCATCACAGACTTTCTAAAGCTTTGGGAAACATGGGGTTTACAACTTAAACTATATTAGAAATGCCACTTAAAAATTATTTAACCTCCTTGCCATATTACACAAGCATCTGCTTTTCTCCTCCCTTCTCCCTCATTTTATTCCTCCCACCTCCTCCCAGGCAAGGCACAGCACCCCTTCCTCAGCATCTGGGTGCTGAGCCGCAGACTGCACCTCCCCCGGCCCACTGAAGGATTCTCTCCCGGCTCTGCAGGGCCCCTTCCAAGGGCCCAACTACCCATCTCCCTTTCTGGATCCCCCTTGAGGAAGAGAGTGGGGGCCGTTGGATAATATGACCACCTAAGAGAAAGCAATGTGAGCGAAATGTGGGCAGTTAAAGCTAGGAGAGAGGAAATGAAGTTCCAGTAGACCAGAGGTCAAGGGGAAGGAAGTAAGGAGGGACAGGTTTCAGCTCCAGGTAATCCTCCATGTGACATGCTTTGACATCTGGCCTGCTGACACTTCGGTAATTTCTCATTCATAAGCATACTCTTCGAGATGTATGCGTAATAGTCTGTATTAAGAATACTTGTTTTAATCTATGAAGTGTGGAATCCCAGAGCATGAATGAGTTGTGTTTTAGGAGGTAAATGTCTACCAGTCTAGCACAGGTAAGGCCTGTGAACTTGTACAGCTCACAGAACGTGATTAGGTGAGCGTGGGATCAGGCATCCCATTCAGAAATTTTGAAAAGAAGTTCCTGTTAAAATAAAAGAAGTCCTTTAGAAGGGCAAAAAAGTCTGCCTAACCTTCACTCTTAGCGTGAGTAGGAGACCTACAGTTCCAGAGTATGAGCAGTCTTAACTTATTTTATCAAAGGTTTTTCTTTTTGGTTAAGCCAAAGCTTCATCCTAAGTGTGGCTTTTGCTATTTAAAAGACGTTAAACCACACGTCAGTGCCCAGGGACTCTTGCCATGAGATATTACAGTTAGTGCTGTGAGATTTATCCTATAGAGTAACTCCTCTCATGAAGGTGGCTCACTTTCTTACATCAACACTTAATATACTCCTGGACAATTATTTGGTCTTTACAAAATCTCTTTAAGCCATTACCTAGATGGAGTGCTTGGTTTGACGAAAGACCAGACGTTCTTCCTGTCTGAAGAGTTAATAGACACCTGATGAAGAGTATTTAGGATTTTTTTTTTAAATAAGTGAGGTCAAACATTTTTATGTTTTGTTGGGGTTATACTGTTACTATAAAATACCTATAAAAAGGAATCCTATGGTTCAGGTTGATTATGATGTATATTCTAAATGCTCTAATAAAACAAAATGCAGAGGGTGGTGTGACAGTGGCTCAGTGCAGAATTCTTGCCTGCCGTGCCAGAGACCTGGGTTCGATTCCCGGTGCCTGCCCATGCAAAAAAAATGCAGTATTTCCTCTGGTATTAATACTAACAGCACATATGTTCTCCACCAAGCGCAGCTCCCATCCAAGGACCATACTCTGGGCCAGAGACTTTGGGTGGGTAATAGGGTTATAAAACATGCCGCTTGCTTGCCAGATACCAAATGCTAATAATAATAGTAGTCGTAATTCACTGGAATCTTGAGTTAGCTTTTGCTTGGTTTAAAGAAATACAAAATAAACATAAAATCTTGAGAAGAAACAAGGCAGCATTGCATAAAGGAAAAAAATGGCATCTCTTTAGCAGAATTGAGCGGTTCTTCTAATTTGTGTAGAACTTCTGTCCTTCAGTAGAACTTTGTTGATTTCTTTTAGTTCAGGGTGATGGGTGGATGCACAAGGGGGCCATTAGATTAGTATAGAGTCCCTGAACCTCAGCATGGGTGAGATTTGGGGCCAGATGAGTCTTTGTTGTGGGAGGCTGTCGTACACTGTAGGATGTGTGGCGGCATCCTTGGCTTCCACCCACTAGATGTCCTCCCCTCCTAGTAATTGTGACAACAAAAGTGTCTCCAGACATTGCCAAATGTCCCTTGGGGGAGAAGATTGTTCCTATCTGCTCTCTCCCACCCCAAAACTACATGTTTAAAATAAAGCAGTAAGTTTCATTTACCCATTTTTGTCTAAGCCCTATTCACATCCCTTTCAGGAGCTAGAAGTGATTTAGAGTTTTAAATTGCATTTGTGATGCCTTTTTCTGGGCTTTCTGGTTGGGTCACTGTTTAATTTAAACTTTGTGTTTCTGAGGTTTACAAATTACTCTGGAAATGCATAAGACCATTCTTTCATATTGGAAGTTGTCTCTTGAATAATGATTATTCTTTGATTTGGCTATAGTGTATCCAATAGATGGCTTCAGTAATTTCAAATTTTAATAACCCAAATGAATATCCTTGGAGTCTGACCTTTTGTATATTTTTCTTTCTCTCCTTTTTTTTTTCCCCTTGAAGTTTTACAGCTTACAGATCATGGGGATTCATTGGGATAATCAAATGTTTGACTACAAATAACATTAATTGCTGTTTCCAAAAAGTCCTTGTTATTTGATGAAAGGAAATTAAGGGGGAAATAAGCATATGCATGAATATGAAATTATGTTTATTTTTCAGTAAACATTCATTTTTAAAAAGTAGTTTGTCTGAATTTCTTTTCAAATAATATACGCATTGGGATTTGGGAGCACTTAACCTGTTTTTCAGACTTAACCTTTTTTGCATTTCTTAGTTAATGCTAGGGATTGGGATCTTGTATGTTTTAGGTATGTGAAAAATGTTAGTAAGCTAGAGCACCTGGTTCTCAATTTTGGCATCACATTAAAATTACCTGGAGAGTTTTGTAAAATCCCAGGACCACGGCCACATCCCAGACCAGTTCAATCAGAATTTCTGGGCGTGTTCCCAGGCATCAGTGTAGGTTCCCTCTCCCCTTTATTCTAGTGGAAGTTAAGGTTGACAACCAGTGCCTATTTTTATAAATAAAGTTTTTTCGGAACACAGCTATGCCCATTCATTTCCCTATTGTCTAGAGACTATATGACCCACAAAACCTAAAATACTTAATATTTGACCCTTTACAGAAAGAGTTTGCGAATCTCTGTTGTAGTAGGAATCATGAATATTTTCAAAGAGGCTTTGCTTAAACTTCATAGTAAAAAGAAGAAAATCCAACATTTTGTAGAACCTCCAGGTTCAAATCTAGTCAATTTTCTTATACGTGGAGACATTTGTAAAGCATTTTCCTTGAAGAATTGACTCTCAAATGGACTAACTGAACATCCAGAGCAGAGAGAGACCTTCCTTTTTGTATTACTGTGTTTTGTACTTAAAAGTCGACACCTGACTCCTAATGACACTGTTCGTTACTCAGACTGTGAAACTGACTTGGGGGAAGTCTATAGAGGCAGAAATGGTTCTTCAGATCACAGCATGTTGATTACCCATTGCATCTTTCTTGATGCCAACAAATCTGTGAGAAATCTTTTAGCTTTGGGGATCCTGTGTATAAAAGTAAAAGTAATGACAAATTTAAAATCACTCTTTGCATAACTTTCACCCTCCACCATTTCAAGTGGAAACCTGAAGCTTGTAAAGGATTGGCAAAAGAGTTTTAGAAGGTTATGGGCCCCTGGATGAGCTGAGCATGAGAAAAAGCATCATTTGTTCTAGCCCTTGTTGTCAAGGCCAAGTTTGAGGACCAATAGAATCAGCATCTCCTGTGACTTGTCAGAAAGGCTGACTCTTGGGCCCCACCCAGAACTTCTCAGTCAGCACCTGTATTTTAATAGGTCCCCAGGCTGTGTGCACGCACGTGACGAGGCCTCCTGAAGGTGGTGTGGGCTCACCTGTGAAGGTGCCAGGCAGATTTTCCCCTTTGACTATGTATTTCCAAGTAGTGTTTGCTCTACCTATGGTATTTAGTAAAGGAGTATATGATGGTAGAAAATGAAAATTGAGTGTTTGTGTTAGAAGAGATACCAATATATATATATATATATATATATTTCAGTAAAACAGATGAGAAACCATAAAGGAAACCTGACCAGATAAAAATCAATTTGAAAAAAAAAATCAAGTGTAATAGAATCTTTGTGCTTCCCCAAGAAAAATCAATCAACCTTTCAGAACACAGAAAAAAAAAAAAAAAGAATTCCTTGAGTTTCTCAAGTTATCACAGAGAAATTAAGAATTTTGGACTTTCCCCCAAGTGATGTTATAATATTCAAAATACACTTACACCTGTATTATATGGGTAATTGTCCAGCATTTAGAAATAGAAAATTTTGAGGAAGCCCAGTAGCTGATTGTACTCTGCCAGACTCTTTATTGAACAGTTTTCTGAAGATTTTATTTATTTATTTATTTATTTTTTTTTTTTTTTAAGAGAGAGGGAGGGAAGGAAGGAAAGACAGAGAAGGAAGGAAGGGAGGAAGAAAGGGAAACATTTTTAAACATTTTCTTGTTTTATTATATTTTGTTTGTTTTGTTTTGTTTTTTTTTTACATGGGCTGGGGCGGGGAATCGAACCGGGGTCCTCCGGCACGGCAGGCAAGCACTCTTGCCCGCTGAGCCACCGCGGCCCGCCCCTGAAGATTTTATTTTAAATGTGGTTTAGAAATTATGTATTACTTCTTGAGCGCAATTCTAAGCCTGTAGATCAGTTTTCCTGAGCTTTGGATGAGATGCTGGGAAGGTGCTGCTGCTGGCCAGAGGTCAGGAAGGTGCTGGGCAAGGCGCCTTACATAAAAGCTGCCCTACAGTCCCTTACGCAGAGCCTGGTTGCCACAGAGAACCCTGGCTGCTGAGCCCATGTGTCAGCTGCCCCTGTAGCTGGAGGGACAGCCTGTGCCTCCTTTCTAACCTCCCTTCTGCCTTCCACCTCTGAATCCATGCATCCTGTTAGTAGAATTCACATTACCTCCTGAGCCCTGGTGGCAAGGAAGTCTGAGAAACAGGAATCCCATCCCGGGCTTCCCTCCCTTGCCTAGGCTGGGTGGGAATGGACACTGAGTGACAGCATCCACGGGGCAACACGCCGATGCCAGCAGCTTCCACTTACACCTGGTTTGCAGGTTGTTGTTTTACAGCCCTTTTTCATCTTCCTCTAACATTAGTGCTGTAAGATTGCCAAGGTAAGGGCTCTCGGACTGTGAGGGTGATGGTAGTAGCAGCAAAGTACTCGGATTCGCCTGGCAGTGTGGGAATTTAACCACCACCACATTGAGCAAAAGAGCAAAGACCAAGACCACCAAAAAGCATGCTCAGCGTGCAACATCCAGTGTGTTTGCCATGTTTGACCAGGCACAGGTTCTGGAGTTCAAGGAGGCCCTCAACATCATGATCAGAACAGAGATGATTTCATCAAGGAGGAAGATTTGCATGATATGCTTGCCTCCCTGGGGGGAAATCCAACTGATGAATATCTGGGTGCTATGATGAATGAAGCTCTAGGTTCCATAAATTTTACCAAGATTCTCACAGTGTCTAGTGAAAAGTTACCTGGCACAGACCCAGAAGATGTCATCAGAAATGCTTTTGTTGCTTGTTTTGATGAAGAAGCAATTGGCACCATCCAGGAGGATTACCTGAGAGAGCTGCTGACAACCACGGGGCATCAGTTTACAGATGAGAAAGTGGACGAGCAGTACAGAGAAGCACCTATAACAAAAAGGGGACCTTCAGCTACCTTGAGTTATCATGCATGTCCTTAAACACGGAGCAAAGGACAAGGATGACTGAAAGAAGTGCTAATTCTGGCCGAATGTTCTTTGTTGCCTTTGAGTATTTTTGAGACTTTCTCTAAGAGCCTGTTAGCCTGTTGCATGCCCTCAGCTTTACTGCTTTTCCCTTTCTTGTATTTATTCTCAGCCATCTGGGGGCACATGTATCTCAATAATCATCTGGGAAATAGGATTTTTTTTTAAGTGGAAGTAAAATGGAATTGGGGAAAGATCTTTGCTTTATGAAAGCTTAAGAAAAGCATTCTCAGATTTTTGTATTTACTGGATTTTTACATTTTTTGGGTAATGAAAACTTAAAAATGAACAGTGTGACCTCCCTACCCCCCCCCCCCAAAAAAAAAGATTACCAAGGTAAGCCACTAGTTTTACACACAAAGAGAAGTGAAGAAGCTAACTTGCCCAGGGTCAGACAGACTAGTAGATGTTGCCATGTAGTGTGTTGAGCAGTGCTCTCCCCTTTTCAACTCTCTTCCCTTTGGTACTTGTTATTCAAGCACTGTATACTGGATGGGATTTAAGGGGTGTTTTTGAAGGGATCCCAAGGTAGAAAAGCTCCTTCAGAATGCACTGTTCAAGGGTTTCTGGGGCCAGTGCCCCGGAGGGGTGTGTTCGTGGTTGAGGACACTTCCAACTTTAATAGGATAGTCTCTTAATGTAAAGAATTAGGCAATTTTGTAATAACTGAAATGCAATTTTGCGCCTTAACGTATTTATTCTTTTTTCTTAAAGCAGATGAAAAACTCGGAGAACCGCCATGCAGTGAGTTCCCAGTACAGGATGCATTCTTACTATCCTCCTCCTCCTCCTCCTCCTTCTTACCTGGGCCAGAGCGTTCCCCAGATCTTCACCTTTGAGGATGGCCCCTCTTACCCGGAAGCAAAAGCCAATAATGGTAGGTATTCGGCGGCATAGACTAGATTTGGAAGAGGGTGAGGTGAGTGCTTTACATTGGTTACCAGCCTCTGCTTGGCCATCAGTTGGAGCCGGAAAGTTTATTGCTGTGTGAAACTTCACGTATGTCTCCTTTCAAGTATTTGGTTATGAAAAGGTTTTGCTTTGCTTGCGTCTTGATGCCATATTTTCCCCTTCTGTATAGCCTTTTAGCTGGCATGAGAATGAGATGATGAGAGGCTCCCAGCAGATGCTAAAAGTGTATTTTCTAGAGGATGAAATACAGGGGCATTTAAAATGTGGATCACGTCCTGATTTTTTTGTGACATGGATTTCTATATATTGAATACTCATTTCGCAAAGATTTTCATTTTAAAATGAAAGGTGTATTCAACTTTTGGGGTGGGGGGAATAACAAAGTAAAACATTTTTAATACAATATATCTCAGAGTTTATGCAGTAGCAAAGCAAATAAAACTCTGAAACAATGACTTTAAAATAAAAAATGGCTGTTTAATGAACCAAAGTGCCTTGAAATATCTAATTCCTCACTTTAATTTCACCCTTCTCCCCACATTTACACTCTGTGGAGGATAGGTAGGTCTTTCATGACTTCTGTGTTTCTAGATCCTGCTTTTAAGTACTTTATATTTCAGCATCATCTTTTGACCTAGGAAAGTTAGATGCAACAAAATCGAGGCCATAAGTAGCAGTCAAGACAATAGTGAGTGACTTGGGAAAGAAACTGATCGCTAAAACTTACCCTGTAATAAAAGGCTTTCTGCAGAGAACTTATTTCTTTGTACAGCACATGTTTAGAGAATGAAAAATCAGAGCCCTGCTTTGATTTCCAAATTCAGGACAACAAAATCTTAAAAAACTGGGTAAGTATACTTTATCATACTAAAATAAAATAAAGGACTTCTATTAACACGGAATATGTAAGTCAAGGAACTGGCCCATTTGAACTGTATAGAGACTGAAATACACAGTGTTGCACTTTCACTTTCATTAATAATCATTTCCTTCAGAGACTGGACGAGATCAACTCTGTATTACGAATATTTATACCACATGTGCACAAATGGTTCCTCTCTCATACTGCCTTTGATTCTCGATATGTATCTGGATTGTAAGCTCCTGTTGGACAGAGAACGCGTTATTGTCTATACATTTTTACTTACCACGATTCCTTTTGTTAATTTTTGTTGGATGAACAAATGAATTGGGTATTATTTTTAAGTGAGCTTGCCCTGTAAGGCCCCGCGAGACTGAAAGGTTAGGACCCTAACTTGTTGTTTGTGTAGTGGAGCCAGGGCACAATTTGGGGATGAAGCAGTTAAAGAGGCGTTTGTTCAGGCAGAGAATTAGGAACGAAACCCACTTTGAGGAAGAAATTGCCTGTGTTTCTTGCTCCCAGAATAATGGAATATTTTTAGAAGCACTGGCACTCTTGAGACAAAGGTATAAATTCAGAGCAGAGCAGTAAGGCAAAAAGATAAGAGGAAATTTATTAGAGCAGAGAGGAACGAATTTGGAGAGGAGCGGTAGACATTTGAATTTATGACGGTAGGAAAGAGGTTACAGTTCAAGAAAGATGAGACTAGCTGTACCAGCATTCATAGGCAACTACTGTATGAAATACTTCAACTAGAATTTCTTAAAACTTTTCCAACAATTTGTGTTTGAAAATATGGTTTATGAGAAAGCCTCGGGCTTAATCCTATGGCACCTCTCTAATTCACTAATAGTTAATCTGTAGGGCTAAGCTTCAGAAATGAGGGAGTTCGGAAGAACTACAGTGAAATAAATTTCAGTGATAACTACTTTGAAATTCTCATGGAGAGGAGCATATAAATTTATGGAAAATGAACATCCCGGTGAATTTTTAATGAATTGTGGCTTGACCGCTTCCAAATGCATGGTATCTTGGGCTTCTTCATTGCATGACGGTTTTACAGAGCAGGTGAGAGAAGGGAAAGAGAAAATTGCATTTGGGGGTCAATTTGAACACCCCAGGAGTCATCTCTTGGGGCACTGGGCCCTAAATTTCATTACCAGCGTTGACACAAGGGAGGAGTCAGAATTTAGTAAGTGGGACTGAGGTTGGTGGCAGGATATGGTGGGTGTGATAAGGACAGCTGTATGCTCATTTGTGAGAAGTGTCAAGGGCAGGCAGGTGTTCCATTTAGCGGTTCTGTCCAGTTTGAGTTGAGGCCCTTTGGTTGGCTCCTTGAATAAATCAATCGTGTTTTGTAAATAGCATTCCAGTTTTTCTAAGTGGGGACGTCTAAATAATTTAAAAAAAAAATTCTTCAGTAGGTTTAATGTTTTCTTTAAAATTTTAAGTATAAATTTGCCCATTAAATCCATTTATTTTCTTCAGTTTCTTTGAAGAAAACTTTAAGCTTAACCTCTCAATACAATCTGAAAAAATGAGTCTAGGTTCTGTGATTTCATTGACAGGGATTGATCGCAACCTGCAAATAGCATGTTGGGGATGGGGGGAGGAATTTCAGGGAAATTTTTCTATATGCTGTGATGCTACTATTTAATGTTTTTCTTGGTAAGAAAGGGTGGGAATTACTCCCTTTCCTTTCTGTACCCTGAACAGGGTAGGAGGTAGGGAGGTGACTTGGCAGGATAGGCTCATGCAAACCATTGCAGAGACCTTGGCTTTCATTGCAGGTGAGATGGGAAGCCACTGAAAGGTTTCAGGCAAAGGGTGACATCTGCCTTAGGGTGTTTAAAGATCATTCCGGCTCCAGTGTTAAGAATAACCTGTAGGTATGCAAGGGCAGAAGCAGTGCAGCCAGTTAGGAAGTTATTATGATAATTCTGGCAGAAGAAGAAGAGTGGCTTAATCAGAGAGGGAGCATGATGGTAATTGAAAGTGGTCGAATTCTAGAGGTTGAAGATAGAGCCTACAAGGTTTGCTGAAGTATTTGGGGTGCAATAGAGAGAAGACAGCGGGATAACTCCATAATTTTTTACCTGACCATGTAGAAGACTGGAGTTTCATATATTAAGAAGACAACCATGGGGAAAACGGAATTGTGGGAATGAAAAGTTTAAATTTGCACTTGTTAAATTTGAGATATTCATGAGTCATCCCAGAGAAGTTGTCAAGTAGGAGCTGGACGTAGTAGTCTGGAATTCAGGGGAGATATCCTTTCTAGAAAGAAATGTTTGGGAGTTTTCAGTGCATGAATGTTATGTGAAGTCAAAACGGGTGAGTAACGTAGAGGAGTGAATGATATAGAAGAATAAAGATTTGGGGACTGAGCCCTGGGCCTTCCAGTGTTCAGAGGCCTGCCACCTGAGGAGAGACCCACAAAGGGTAAATAAGAAATAAGGAGCAGCAGCCTGTGAGTTAGGAGCAAAACTGAGGGTGAATGGGATCTTGGAAGCGAAATAAAGAAAATATTTCAAGAATGAGGCAGGGATGAACGGAGCCAAAGGATGCTGATAGGTTGACTGTAATGAGGGGTGGAATTGACCTTCCAATGGCAAAATATAGAAACGATTGATGACCTTGATGATTGGCCATTTTGGTGGAGAGGTGGGAACAAAAGCCTGATTCAGGAGTGTCTGGGAGAGACGAGAGACAACTTTTTCAAGGACTTTGCTGTAAAGATGAGCAGAGAAACGGGGGCAGTAAATGGAAGAAGAAGTGAGTTCCAGGAAGGACATTTCCTCTCCTTTTCAAGCACGGAGATGTTATGATAGGTTTGTGTGCTGATGGGTATCATCTAATAGAGGGATAAATTCTGACGCAGGGTTGGTGGGGTGGCGCTGTGCAATAGCTCTAGCCGTGTCCCTGGATAAGCAGGATGGGACAGGGTCTAACGCAGTGGTGCTCAGAGTGGGGTTTGCAGGCTGGTGTGCATCTGTGGACTCTTAATGGGCTAAGAGGAGATAAGCAAAAAAAATTGAAAATAAACGGCAACTTTTATAGTGATTTGACAGAGTAATTTTATGTCTGTCGAAAATTGGGGCTTGTATTTTGTATTTCTTTCAGTTTTCTAGTAGTTCATTTTTTATTGATGTAAAAGTCACATAACATGAAATTAACCATTTCAGAGATGCATTTAGTACATTGACACTTTGCACAACCATTACGTCTGTCTAGTTTTAAGACATTTTCATTATTACAAGAGGAAACCGTGTGTGCATTAAGCGGTCACTCCTCATTCCTCTTACCCCCACCCCTGGGAAATCACTAATCTGCTTTCTCTCTGTGGATTCGCCTATTTGAGGTGTGTTTCATGTGTGTGAAATCATACAGTATGTGACTTTTTGCATCCGACTTCTGTCACTTATCATAATGTTTTCAGCCCACCACGGTGTAGCAGGAATCAATACTTCATTTGTTTTATGTCTGAACAGTATTCCATTGTATGGATATACCGCATTTTGTTTATCCATTCATCTGTTGATGGATACTTGGGTTGTTTCCACCTGTTGGCTGTTGTGAATAATGCTGGTCTGAATATTGGCCTACATGTATCTAAATCCCTGTTTTCAGCTCTTTTCGGTGTATACCTAGAAGTGCGGATTGCTGGATAAGATAATTAACTCTGAGTTTAACTTTCTGAGGAGTCGCCGAGCTATTTTCCACAGTGGCTGCATCATTTTACATTCCCACTGGCAGTTTTGTACAAGGATTCCAGTTTGTCCACATCTTCCTCAACACTTGTTTCCCTTTTTAAAATTATGGCTCTAGTAATTCATTTGTGTTGTATTTTATTAAAGTATCAGACTGTGATGGACTGTAAAATGAAAAAAAAAAAAAACAAATTTTTCTCTCCCCGCAGTTTGAGAAACACTGCGTGCGAGTGAAGGGCTACCCTTTTGTAGGTACGTGGTCTGTTCACAGAAACAGACACAGGTGCCTACAGGTGTGGATAAAGTAGGGGTGGGAGCATCTTGGAAATAATACTTCCCCAGCTGGGGATAAAGAGGTAGATATCCACAACAATACTTCTGTTTTAATAGATACACACATGTGTACGGGTGGGTATCTTTTTATATCTGTAGTTTACCCAAAGTCCAGATGGCCAAGGCCAGTGGCCCGGCCTCTCGTGTTGAAGACTCCATGCTCCCATGAGGTCCAGGCAGCTTGCAGAGGCCCACAGTGTTCCCAAACATAACTATTTGGATCTTTGCGGTAGGAGCAATTTTGTAGCCCAGTGGATCTGAAAGTGTCCGATTCCATAGTTAGCATAATACCCCCTCCCTGTGTTGTCAAGACTAATGCAAAATGGTTAATCTTAGTGCTGCATGTCAGAGTTAGACTCTTGGCAAAAGATTATCCCGCTGAACCTTCCAGTTTTGCGGGTGGGACCACTAACGTCCTGCTGCTTGTTAGAAGCGCATCTCCTCACTCATGATTCAGGGCACCAGAGCCCTGAAAGTGATGTGACGTTCTGCAATGAGTGGCCAGGTGGGCTGGGAGAAACATTCTGTGTTTAGAATTCAGATGCTTGTCCTAGCCCAGCTGTGGGCCTAGGGAGTGTCAGACACCTCTTATTTCCTAGGGGTGCCATAACAAATGACTGTAAAACTTATTCTCTCACAGGCCTGGGGGCCAGATGTCCAAAATGAAGACTTTGGCTGGGCAGCTCTTTCTCCAAAAGCTCTAGGGAAGGACTTCCTTGCCTCTTCCAGCTCCTGATGACGCCAGGTGTTCCTTGGCTCATGGCTGCATCACATCAGTCTCTGCCTCCTTCTTTCCATAGTCTTCTCCTACGTATACCTCACATCTCCCCCTGCCTTTTCTCTTATAAAGACCCTGATCATTGGATTTAGGGCCTACCTGGATAATACAACATGGTCTCTCAAGATCGTTCACTTAATTAAATTTGCAAAAAAACTTTTTCCACATTAGGCCACATTCACAAGTTCTGAATGGACATATATTTTGGGGGCCACCATTCAACCCACTACAGGGGGCCAACCCACTCTACCAACCCACTCAGATGCTGTAAGAAAGAAGTGGTGTACAAATTACGAAGTACAACAGTGTATGGCAGGTGTCCTTATTCCTCTTTACTTTTCCTTCCTGCTAAGATTGTGTCAGGGTTTCAGGCAGTTCTTCGAAGGGTGAAAGGTATCTGGGGAATGTGTTAGAGTCCTGCTCAGATAGGAAGTGGGGTAGGCCAGAAATCAGAGGGCTGCTTTTGTTGTGGCCTGTAGGAGAGAAAACATTGGCCCTTTTGTTTCCCTGCTTTAAGAAAAGCCAGTTGTTTGATGTACCACTTAAAAAACATTGAGTTTAACTTGGCACTTTGGGAAAAGACTTAACAGTTGCTGAATTTCAGGCACGCAGTGGAGAAACTGTTTTCCTTGTTATTCTCAGCATCAGTTTTGGGTGGGGAGGTGAGTAGAACATTCACTGGCGAAGACCCCGGAGGCCAGTTTTTGGGCACCATACCTGGAGCAGTTCTGGCTCAGGTTCCCAGCCCTCTGCTGGACTGCAAGATGCTCAGTCTCGTGGAGCATCGGTTCCCTCCTGGGGAGTTGAAAAAAAATAACAGCATTATCTAGTTTTAATATGGACCACGTGAAAAATACGTGAAAGTATGATGATGGAATTGGCAAACGCCCTCTTCTTAGGTGAAGACCCAGATCTTATGTATCTTTCTATTTCAGCAAGTACTCCACAGTGGGCTATGTATATATATCATTGTGGAGGGCTTATGTTTAGCCCCTAAGGACTCCATTTATGTGTAACGTGATGCTTAAAATTAGCATTAAAGTCTGCTGAATGAGGAAGATGAAGCATTATCATTTTAAGCATATAATAAACCCTTAGAAATGGCATCTTTGAAGATTTATTTTAATATCTCACATGTATGACATGTTTGCTAAGTAGAGCACACTGGTGCTTTAAAGGAAAACCACCAGAGGGGAAACGTGTGTAAGGACACCAGCAGGCCCGCTCACACCTGAAGAAAAGTCTGGAAAGAGGCCGGAAGGCTGCTTGATGAGGCAAGGGGGACTTAAATCTTTCCTCCAAATCTCTTTTTCTTTTTCCTTTTTTACATTCTCCCCCCCATGGGCAGGCACTGGGACCACCATGATCTGCCCTCTTTTTCCTCTTTTGTGGGCCCTTTGAGCATGTGCCCTGTTAGGCAACAGTGGAAAAGATGGAGAGCTGGCGGCCCCGAGCATGTGCTCTGCGCAAGGTGCTGCGTTTGATGGACCACTCCCAGCTGTGGAGTAGAGACAGCAGGCACGTCCCGGGGGTCCCCGACTCAGACTCACTCATGTCAGGAGAAAGATACCACTCAGGGCAGCATGTTAGGAGGAATTATCAGTGGCCATTCTCCTCACACATGAGGTCAGGCATGGTGGCTCGCTCGGCTTGGCCTCCCTTTGGGTGCCTAGGACAGGGCCACGTGCTCAGAGGGTCTTGGCTTCCGCAGTGAGTAAGAAGCTGGCCAGTGGAGCCTTCCTGCAGATGCCTCCCAGGCCTCAGGTTGGCATTCTGGTGAAGCTCGCCAGTGAAATCAGCTGGGCACGAATGAAGGTGGGGTGTAGGCCCCTAGGCTACAACTTACTCTGGATTTATGTCGTGAAGACTCTTCCCTTTGGAAAACTTGAGTTCTAAGGACTTAATTCTTTACATACGACTGGTTTCGATTAATAACACAGCCCCACCAGAGAGGTCAGGAGGGAATTAATCAATATTCACGCTCAACAGAGAATGGCTGGAGGTGCAGGCAGAGTGTGTGACTGCAGGGAGCCTCTTGGTGCGTGTTTAAGAGGGGAAGCCAGGTGACAACCCAGCCCTGAGCCATTGCCCTGCATGTTCTTTCTGCTAGTCTTTCTGTCAGCAGCAAGTTTTCCCCTCCCTGTCCCCTCCTCTCATCTCTCCTCCTCTCTTCCCTTCCCCTTCCCTTACAGATACTTGTGTAGCTCTTAACGGTATCTGTCTGACAATATTCTGTGTGCTTTACAGATAAAACTCACTTAATTCTCAGATGAATATTATTATCCCCATTTTACAGATAAGTACCCTGAGGCACAGGGACAGAGCCTGTGAGGTAGGGAAGAAGGTGGCTAAGACCTCACAGGGATAGGGTCTGGGGCTGTATTTCCCAGGGAGCGATGGTTACAATTGGGGGTTGAGAGTGCAAGTGCATTTGGAAATGTGCCTTCTGGGAATAAAAACATAGGATAATAGTACTTCTTTTGCTGTGATGATAAAATTCCAGATCCTGCTTTTTCAGCATCTCCTTCCTGCAGAAATGCCCCATGTAGGGGTGTCAGTCTGTTGCATGTTGGTATGACGGCAAAAAAAAAAAAAAAAATCAAACCAAAAAATGAAAAGCGGCCCTAAAAAAACCCACCAGCTAAACGTAATTTTTTTTTTTTTTTTTACATGGGCAGGCACAGGGAAACAAACCCGGGTCTCCTACATGGCAGGCGAGAACTCTGCCAGTGGCCTGCCCTAAACTGACTTGTTCAGCACAGTAAAGTCACTTTTGATTTTGTGATTTTATTTGAATTTTCTTTTTATTTAACAGGGGGAAGTCAAGTCCAAGTGTTAATATTTGGTGAAGGCAGACAATATAAAATAAAAGCTAATTATTAAGTTTGAAATGATAAATGCAAATAGAAACCATCAACTACATTTTTATAGTTCTTTTTCTGTGACATCAGCTGTTGAGTGGTCACATACAATACTAATTTGTAAAGTATGTGATTAAAGACCTGCCCATTTTCCTCAGATAATTTTTGAGTAAGGCAGTATTTTACACTCTATCAAGTCTCGTCAGTGGCTTATTATGATGTTGCATGCACATCTTTAACTTATTCCTAAAAATTTTAAGTTCCATTTCCAGGGCTTCTGTGCATTTTTATTTTAGCTAAAGATTAAAGCCTATACAGCAAGACTCAGGAAACTCTGGAAACTGCATTTTAAAAAATTCATTTATTGATTTTTAGTTGTGATGAAATATATGTAACATAAAAATCATTTTAACCTTTTGGAAACTATACTGAATTAACCAGGTCATACACAAGTAACAGAAAACATATTTCTTGCCCATGTTTTCATGGGATTCAAGGGTGACAGGGTCCCGGTCCTGCCCGCTCAGGGCTCCGTCCCCTTCTTGTTTGTGCATACCACACTTCATCAAGTTTGCTGTTTTTGCTACTCAATTCCATGACCATTTACGTTTAAAAATCCTGGAGAGCCAGGGCCCACGGGAGCGCTACTTGGACAGACAGTACCCACTAAGACTGAAACATCCGACATCACTCGTAAGAATCTCCATTTGAATCTGACTTGGACCCACTGGGCCTCAGAGATGGGTTTTCTCGGGCATGGTGTGGAGTAACTCGGAAGTTTATTTCCCCTGCTTTGGCTCCTCTGAGGCACGGCCCAGGCCAAGTACAACTTGAATAACCTTCAGGAAAGCTGTGCTGTCCTTCTGTCGGCCGCTGTCTTTGAAAATTGCCTCCAGAGTTAGTGAGCAGGAACAGTTAAGATTTACAAACAATGATGAAGCTTGTCATGCATCTTTCACCATTCATCATCCAGGTGCCGTGCCTGGGCGGTGAAGTGTTCTTCATAAAAACCAGCTCAGTGTGAAATACACCTCGCTGCAATGTTTACTGCTCTGAAGCTCGTCAGCGGCCCTTTATAGTAAATCCAGATTGCGATGTGACATTACAGTATATCATTGCCCAGCGCGGTGGGGTTTACACTAGGAATGAGTGCAGTGCACACCAGATGAGGTGTCCAAATTGAGTTATGTCAGAATTTGGCTGTTATATGGGGATAGCTTTTGTTTTCCGAACACTGAAAGTTAGCTTTATATGTATTTGTACTTATATATAGGCATATACTGCCCATCTTGCACATATACGCAGGGTATACAATATGGGCTGAGGTCAAGTTCGCGCGTGGGCTTCTGGAGAACATCAAGAACGGTGACCAGATTTTATGTACCTTCCAAACTTGTTCATTGAAATGGGCAAAAATGGAACCTTTTGGGGGAACTAGAGTAGATGTTTATTTCGTCATAGACGCGGGTTTGGTTTTGTTATTTGTCAAGTGGTTGTATTTACCATCCTTTTTAAAAAAACACACACACACAAAGAGCCCTCTTTCCTGTCACTGCAATGGTACACAGAAATGATCCCTTTGATGTGAGGGCCAAGAGAAGGAAACCCGTAGGACTGTTTGCACCCCTTCTTGAGTATCCTGCTGCTGAACACACCCACAGGGGGAGGTCTCTGAAGCAGTTGTTTATTTATTATTTTCTTTGACTGGGTTCAGAATCCTAGGACTGCCTCTGTTATCTTGAAAGATGCTGCTTCCAAGAGGAGATTGATGGTGTTTTAGTTTAAATCTGCAAAATAAAGGAGCACACTGAATTTATTGGATGATCAGGTTTATTTAGATTCACCCTAAAAGTGCTGATATTAAAAATGAGCTCCATAAAAAATAATACCCAGAGATAAGAGCAGGCTCTGAAGTCCTACGCTCGTTTGCTTAACACACATTTTTAAAATTCTCGGTTAAGTGTTGCAGGGTCGTTAAGAGAACCATTTTGTAGTCTTTACACAGCTGATTCTACATTGAATCCAGGGTCTCGCCCCCGATTTACACCAGTTTACACCCTTAGTGTCGAGTCCCACTCCCCAGTTGACATGCATAAGTAAGCCTAAATCCTGCCTGCATTGCCGTTTTGCTCTTTTTCAGCCTATGTTTCCTCCTGGGTGGACTGTCTTCTTAGTCGAGTTTGATTAACGTGCCACTTCACAGTTGCCTGAAGCAGTTCAGGGAACAGTTTCAGGTGCAGGGTGCTGGCTTGTAGGGGGTGGGGGGTGGGGTGGTACAGGAGCCGGAAGCCTTCCAGTGGTTTCTGTTCCTGGGAAGGGAGAAATAGATCTAATGAGCCCAGTGCCTGGCATTTTGTTCGAAGTGGTTCGCCCAACAGGTGCAATCAGTTCATTAGGTTTGCAAGATAAAATACAGGATGCCATGTTAAATTTGAATTTCAGATAACGTTGCCCAGAGTCTAGTTACACTAAAAAATTGTTATTTATCTGAAATTGAAATTTATCAAGGCATCCTGTATTATTTGCTAAATCTGGCACCCTATATTTCTGGCTCTTCTCTGAACCACAGTTTTAGGGCTCTGGACTAGGTGGCAAAAATGAAAAGCAAAGGAGAGCAGTACCTTTTTAAAGCATTTTCAGCTGCTTTGAGAGTTGTTTCATTTTTATTTCTAAAAGAATAGTAGTTGTTAAGAGGCTGTGCTGATCATACTTGGAACTGTTTCATATTTTGGTTGAAGTTATTCATGGATTTCTCAGTGAAAGGTTTTGGATTATCATTTACCCTTGAATATAGTAACTGTGTTTTTCCTTCCTCTGGTTAAGTAACTTACGGGTCCAGAAAGGTCAACCTAGTCTTATTTCTTCGTATTTTATAGGCTATATACATTATTATAACAGCAAATGAAAATACATACAATGGAAATTTACAGTTTTCATGCATTTTGTTCAATAGTCTTGTCGTTTTTCCAGCTTAACAGTGAATCTAGAAGCTCTTCAGCATGGCCTTTTCCTCTGAGTCTCTTTCCTTAATCCACTTCCCCTCCCCCAGAAAATAACCAAGTAATACATTCATCAAATGCCAGTTATGTATCTTTGGGCCTAGCATTGTGTTCCAAGAGATGAGCCTTGGCAATGAGCCTGGTGCAGTGCTCACTAAATGTCATCAGGGTCTTAGGGACACATTCCCTTCCCTTCCTCGGAAGAAAGCCTTGCTTCTAAGTCTCTGCAGGGCCTGGAATGGAGTAGCTAGGTGCTGAGCTGCCATGCTGTCACCCAAAACTTGGTTGAGGTCTTCTCCATAAACTTTTTGGAAGGTTTCCTTCTGCAAGTCAGAGAAACCAGATTACACACAAACTATGTGGATAAATTTTTCAAGTATGCAGCCCTTTTTCAGGCATGCTTTGCCCCTGTTATTCCATACCGCTAGGGAGGTGAAATGGGCTTGGTTTATTTATTTGTTTATAGCAGTTTTATTAAGATATATTTCACATGTCATAAAATTCACCCTTTTAAGATGTACAATTTGGTAGTTTATAGTGTATTGACAACGTGGTGCAACTATCACCATTATTCCAAAACATTTTAAACATTTTCATCTCAGGAAAAGAAACCCTGTATTCATTAGCAGTCACTTGCCATTCTCCTCTAGCCCCTGGCAACCATTAGTTTGCTTTCTGTCTCTATGGATTTGCCTAATGTGGACATTTCCTTTTACATGGAATTGTGTGCTATGTGGACTTGGATGTCTGGTTTCTTTCACTTAGCATAATGTTTTCAGAGGTCATCTGTGTTATAGCATGCATCAGTACTTCATTTCTTTATGTGGCTGAATGATATTCCATTATATGGAGGGGCTTAATATATTCTGAATTCAAAACTGGCTCATCCCTGGGGTCATGTCCCATGTAGGGGAGTGGACAGTGAGTTTATATGCAGAGTTGGCTTAAAGAGAGAGGGCACATCTAGCAACAAAAGAGGCTCCCTGGGATTGACTCTTAGGCATAATTACAAGCAGGCCTCACTTTGCCATTACAGAAATAAGTTTCATAAGGGCAATATAATATGTATATAGTGGAATAGAATAATACATCCAGAAGTAGATCTACACGAACGTGGGCAACTGCCTATTTTTTTTTTTTGTTATACTCATTATCAAAGGCTAGTGCTACTGGATTACAGTTAAGCAACTTCAGGTGTTTCCTTCTGGTTTTTCTAAAACCCTAGACACTAAAAAGAAATATCTATATAATGAATCAGTGGTCACAGTCATTTGTTACATCCTGATTTCTCAGTTACACCTCCTCCCTCTCATTTGATCTTCCTGTCAATCTTCAGGGAAAAATAAACTTAGTAAGAAAAACTTTTATAGGGACTTAGAGCCTAGAGCACTCCCTAGGATTTTTCAGGAATGCTGTTGGTTGGGGATACCGTGGTAGTTTGTAGTATCTGGCTAAAGCTTTCCTTAAGAGTAACCTCCAGAATGACCTCACGACACTATTTGAAATCTCTTAGCCACTGCAACTTTATTTTGGTGCATTTCTTTTCTCCCTTTTGGCCAAGAAGGAATTCTGCATCCTGTGGTCCCACTGCCAGGCTCATCCCTGGGGGTCATGTCCCATGTAGGGGAGTGGACAGTGAGTTTATCTGCAGAGTTGACTTAAAGAGAGAGGGCACATCTAGCAGCAAAAGAGCCTCCCTGGGGTTGACTCTTAGGCATAATTACAAGCAGGCCTCACTCTGCCATTACAGAAATAAGTTTCATAAGGGCAAGCCTCAAGATCAACAGTTTAGCTTATTAAATTGGGAGTCTCTAGGGCACTTAACTTCTCACAATGCCACACCAATGTTGAAATTTGTCTCCAACCTGACGTCTTAGACTTGCACTGTCCAGTGCAGTAGTCACTAGCCATTTGGAGCTATTTAGATTTGCATTTTAATTAATTAAATATAAAATTAATTTCCTCTTTCACACCAGCTCTATATGGCTGGTGACTGGTATATTGGATAGTACAGAAATGAAACATTTCCATTATCACAAGTAGACCGTTTCCATCACCACAGGAAGTTCTATTAGACTGTGCTGTATTAGTTAGGCAAAAGCTATTTTGTTATGGGCTTTTAGAGTGTCAGGAAGGGGCATCACAGAGTTTAAACCTGAAAACACAGGAGTGACAGAGGAACCATAGGTTCAGCAAACACCGTTTTTTTTTTTTTTTTTTTTTTTTTTTAAAGGAAGGAAAGACAGAGAAGGAAGGAAGGGAGGAAGAAAGGGAAACATTTTTAAACATTTTCTTGTTTTTATTATATTTTGTTTGTTTGTTTGTTTTTTACATGGGCTGGGGCCGGGAATCGAACCGGGGTCCTCCGGCACGGCAGGCAAGCACTCTTGCCCGCTGAGCCACCGCGGCCCGCCCAAAACACCGTTTTAAAGGTATAATTTTAGTGGGAATGTCAGCCATTATTCAAATAACCTGTCAGGTTGTGGCAGTGTTACAGGTGAACTAATTGAATGAACACAAACATTATTAGCCCATCCTTAGACTTAACCTGTGATGCACACACTGTTTTAAAAATAGCTGTCAGAAGTATTAGCTAGGACTTGGTTGAGCTCAGTCTGAGAATGATAGTGTTTTCCTAGGATGAAAAACTTGTCTTCCGGCCATGGGGCAGCATCTTGGCTTCTTTTCCTCTGGGTGGGGAGGGGACTATTCAGTCTACCAGGCTATGAGCCATGTGGAAGGGCCAGGAATTACATTAAAAGCATAGCACATGGCAAGTGAACTCACTGCCCTTTCCCTCTACGTAGGACATGACTCCCAGGGGTGTAAACCAGTTCTGTCCCAAAGGGGGGAAGAGAGAAATGAGACAAAATAAAGTGGCAGTGGCTGAGAGATTTCAAACAGATTTGAGAGGTTATCCTGGAGGTTATTTCTGCTCATTGTATAGGTAGTTTATGTGTATTGGAGTGGCTGGAGGGAAGTACCTGAAACGATAGAGCTGTGTTCCAGTAGATTTGGTTCTTGAAGACAAGTGTATAAAGATTTAACTTTATAGTGGGACTGTGTGATTGTGAAAACCTTGTGGCCCATGCTCCCTTTATCCAGGGTATGGATAGATGAGTAAAAAATATGGATAAAAAATTAATAAATAAGAGGGGGAACAAAGGTTAAAATAAATTGACTAGATGGAAATGCTAGTGGTCAGTAAGAGGGAGGAGAGAGATATGGTATGTATGAGTTTTTTCTTTTTTCTTTCTCTGGAGCAATACAAATGTTCAAAAAATGATCATGGTGATGAATACACAACTATGTGATGATATTGTGAGCCATTGATTGTACATCGTGTCTGGAATGTTTGTGTGTTAAGAATGTTTGTATGTATTGGGCAGGCCATGGTGGCTCAGCAGGCAGAGTTCTTGCCTGCCATGCCGGAGACCCGGGTTCTATTCCCGGTGCCTGCCCGTGAAAAAAAAAAAAAGGAAATATTTGTATGTTTGTTAACTTTCATCAATTAAAAAAAAAAAACAACAAAAACATAGCACAGGTTGTTTCCTCTGCTCACGTGGAAAAAACCCTACCAAGTGAGGGATGTGGCAGTCGGGTTAAGTTTGACACTTGCCCGTGGCCTTTCAGTGAGCAAGCATCAGACGTTGAATCTGCGGCACACACGTGGGAGTTTAGCCCAGAGATCTGCGGTGAACAGATTTTCTCGGTTTTCTTTAACTTTTGTTTTCTTGTCCCTCCCTGCTGTTTCTATGCCTCTTACAATTCTGAAGGGAAGGAGAATGGAATTTCTAATAGAGCTGTAAGAATTGCAATGCATGTAAAAGACTGACTGGTTTTCCATTTCCTAACTGGCAATGACTAAGAGTTTTTCTAATTGAAAGTGACAAACACTCACTTTTAAAATACTCAGTTTTTAAGGGTCACCTGTAGCTGCTTTATATGCAGGCACTGACGGAACCTCCTTAGATGAGCTCCCAGTTGCAGAGCACTGAAATTCTTTGGTGTCCTGTAGGAGTAGTCCTAAAGAAAGAGGCTGCCAGAGCTAAGAGTAGATAAGCAGAAAAGAGGGGATGATAATGCCTGGCTGGCTGCAGCCTGAAGTTGTCAATCACCCCCTAGTGTTTACAGAAGTGAAAAGTCAATGAGTAGTTGTTTTAATTTGACAGGACTCTTGGGTTGAGAGAGTGTAATCGCTGGAGGGGACAGTTAAGTGGCTGTGCTCCCTGTCAGCTTGTCTAGGTCTGACTCCTGTGCTAAATGCTTTTCTGATGAGCCATAGATTGGGTTAAATACCAGCATAATTGCTGGCTTCCGAATACAGGTCTTGCAATGCCTTGTACTACATTTGTATCAGCACTTGCCTGAGGCGGTTGGGGTTTATGCTGCAAAGAAAGTCCCTATGTTCATTTTCATGAATCAATGTCGGGTTTTGAAAAGCAGTTGTTACAGCGCTAAGTGGGCTGTAATAAATTACACCCCCTCCATACCCATTGGAGTAAATCAGAACTGTTTATATCCATCCAAGTGGTCTTTTGAATAGAAAGGATTTTTGGTGTACTTATTAAACCAAATGTTTGTCTCTAGGAAGTGGAGGCAAATGATTTGCTCATTTTTAAAAATCTGAGAACAGCACTTTAATGCTGTTAAGTCAGAGAGGAAATTGTGTGTATCTGTGTGTTATAGAAAAGTACTCCACCCCGCTTCACCTGCCATGTACGTGACATGATCCCTAAGTCACTTTCAAGTCCGCAGTCGCTTTATTGCAAATTATACCAACTCTGGGTGTCAACCTTATCTTAAACCACTAGTTCATATGAGCTCTAAAAGAAAGCATGGTTTGTTAACCCCCGGGAGTTTAGAAATAAAAAAAACTTAAATTTTGGGACGTGTATTTTTCTCTCTTTCGATTGCTCAGCCTTATTTCTTTATGAAGAATGTGTGCTGACATATTTAGTTTAGAAACTGAGAGAAAACTGTTGAAATGGCTGCATCCCTTTAGCAAATCAAAGGGACCAAAGACACTTGACCCTTTGTGGTCAGGACACACACAATGCAGAGTTTTTGGTGGCTTCATTATTACGAATAGTTGTTTCATATTTAACACTAGTTGAAAAAAAATTATCTCATGATTTTCCTTCTTTTTTTTCTTTTGGACAGACCATTGTTTTCCTTTACTTGCCTTTTCTGTAGGGCTTGTTAGGCCATTTTAATAATACGTCTGTGAGTGAAGCCCTCATAATCTTATATTCTTGTTTTTCTGGGTTCTTTAGTCAGAGGCAGTCAATGGTCTGGAAGTGGCAGGGCGGCGCTGTCCACCTGGGGTAGGTCTTCTGACCCACCTCTGCGCTCGTGGTTGCGCTGCCCCGGCCCATTGCATGCTCGGGCTAGCTCCCAGGTCCCAAGGACCTGTCATTCAGCCCTGTGTATCCTTCTTCTAAGAATTGTCTTTGATTACATAACTACTGGATCTCGATCTAGCCGCTGCTCATCCTCTCACTTTCCTGGATAGTTCAGTGTCTTCCTTTCCAAGGGGCTGTGCCCACGGTGCCCACTCCCTGTTCCAGGGACCACCTCCCAGGTTGCTGAAGACCTCCGTTAACTGTCTGCACATCCTATTGAACCTATTCCCAGATTGCACCGTGTGCTGGGGACAAGCTTGACTCGCCATTCGGTCCCCCCATTTCCCTCATTCACCAAATTCTCTTCTTTAATTAGCCATCTTGAAATTTCCTAAATCATGGTGTTTCCAAAATGAATTGCAAGAGCAGTGCTCCTTTTCCCTGGTTCTGTTGGTTTAAAATATGAAAGTTCCCCATTGTGTAGATTGAATGGTGTCACCCAGATAGACATGTTCTTCATCTTACTCCCTGTTCCATGAGTGTTGTGAACCCATGATAAATAGGAGCTCTTGAGGATGCTGTCCTTAGTTAAGGTGTGTCTCAACAATAAGGGTGGGTCTTAATTTGAATTGTTGGAGGCTTTATAAAGATAAGAGAGAGAATGCAGGCGGGCCATGGTGGCTCAGCAGGCAAGGATGCTTGCCTGCCATGCCAGAGGACCTGGGTTCAATTCCCGGTGCCTGACCATGTAAAAAAAAAAAAGAGAGAGAGAATGCCACGGGGAGAAGCACAAGGCACAGGAAACCTAGAAGCGAAGACAGAGGACATGGCCCTGTGATGGAGAGCCAGGGAACCCCAAGATTGCTTAGGCAGCACCAGAATGCTACTGTCCCTGGGAGGAAGCAAACCTTCTGGTCTCTGAAACTGTGAGACAATAAATCCCCATTGTATAAGCCACCCCATTGTGGTATTTGACATAGAAGCCTGGAAAACTAAGATAACAATACAAAGTAAAAATATTTAGTCCTGTTTCCTGTTACTTATTCTTTCTTTTCATTCATTCCTGGATTTTATTATTTCTTTGTTATAACTTCATGTAGACCACAACTGCCTGGAGAAGGTTATGTATTATTTTCTGTGTAACTCCTAGTTCAGTGCTTCAGGCAAAGTTATTTCTGGTTTTTTTTTTTAATAGGAAGCAATTTAAGCTCATTGGGAAAAAAGTCAAATAATGTAAAAATACATGAGATAGAGCTAGAAGTTTTATAGTAAAGCTTATAATTCCATATATATATTACAATTTTTTGTGTACCCCTCAGGTATATCATAGTAGTATACTCTTGATACCTACCAGAATGGATGATACATTTTTCTTAAATGTCTTTTTGCATCTATCAAAATGACCAAAAGATTTTTCTCTTTATTAATGCAGTATATCATATTAATGAATTTCTTAATGTGAAACCTTCCTTGTATTCCTGGAATAAATCTTATTTGGTCATGAGGCATTTTTCTTTTAATGTGCTGCTGGATTCAATTCATCTGGATGATAATTCCAAGGAGCAAGCATGAGTGAACAGGAAGAGGGAGGAATGAGGCAAAGCTAATAAAAAGTGGTCTTAGCAGAGTCACTGCTGAGGGCAACAGGTGTTAGATCAGCACCCTTCTGAGGAGCTTCCAGAATGCCTTTCAAAGTCATCTACTTAGCCCTTTTCCCTGGTTGGCAGCATGGAGGCCATGCAATATCTGCAGTTACTGTCAAGGCATGGACCATCAGGAGTTCTTCAGAGCTCTGGCAGCCATCCTCAAAAAGTCTGGGAAGCTGAAAATTCTCAAGTTAGGTAGACACCATCAACCTGGCCCAGCATAAAGAGATTGCTCCTTATGACGAGAACTGCGTGCAAGCTACTCCCACAATGCAACACCTGTCCCTGCTGGGTGGTGCTGCGGTTGGTTCCATGATCAAGGTCTGTGGGAGATGTCAGAGAAACAGCATCATGCCCAGCCATTTCAACCAACACTCCAAGAGCATGGCCTGCTGAGTCCTCCAAGCCCCGGAGGCCCTGAAAATGGACCCAAGATGGCGCCACAAACTGACCCCTCAGGGGCAGAGTATTGCCAGGCAGGTGGCAGCTGTCAACAAGAAACATTAGAACAAATGATACTATGCTAATGAATTGCCTCATGCATATAAAAAAAAGTTGACTACCTGAGGATAAAGCAGGAGAAGCATTTTTTCAGGGGCTCCTGTTGCCCATTTCTGAGTTGCACATGTGTGCTTGAAGACAGCTATGTTTGGGACATCAGAAGTCCTGGGTCAGGAGGGAAGCAATCCACAGTCCACCCTGGATGCAAAATGCTGTCAGAGTGAGGAGTTAAAGCCTGCCCAGAGGTGTTACCAATAGAATGTGAGTCAGACACCAGAGATTTCTAGTACAACCTATATATATGAGTTTTATGCTAACACAGACTTGACAGTACATTTTCCCAACTCTGTTTTCCTTGAAAATAACACACAGACGCCTGGCATTTAATTTACATCCTAGATATTGGTGGCGTGAACGGTTATTTCCTTGGAATCTTGAGTAGCTCATCATTGGATGATGAGATCTTTGGTCCATTGCTGAATGGACTTCACTTTCCACTGGGAGCATCAGCCAGGGAAAGGGGGGCATGGAACATTGATTGGAAATAATGTTTAAGATCCATGAGTAGATTCGAGTTTGTTGATGAAGTACCCCATTCTAAAGAGAGTTTATTTTGGTAAGAAAGGCAGAAAACGTGTTATGAGAAACAAAACCTATTTCTGTCTTATCTTATCTTTAAAGAAAAGATAAATTTAAGGGTATCACTGATCCTTCAAAAAATGTGATTGGCTTTGGGGCTTAAGCACTGATCTGTGGTCTAATTATTTTCCTTTGCACTTTTGAGGGAAGGCAGTCTCGCATAATGGTTCACAGCATTGATTTTGGTGGCTCCCAGACCTGCGTTGCCACTTAGTGGCAAATTCCTCCCGGACCCCACCCTGAACCTTGGTTTTCCCATCTGTAATTGTGAGGTGATGGTGTGCATTCTATTTAGTTCTTGTGAAGATTAAACGACGTAATATATGTAAAGGGCTCAGCACTACACCTGGTCCATTGCTTAGCACTCAGGAAGTTGTAGGTACTTTTGTTGGTTGTCTAGAAAGTCCATAATCTCCTTAATTGTATGTTGCTAATTGACTTTGTGACTGCCAGAATTTTGAGAACGATTTCAGGTGAAAATATGCCAGCCAAGACCAATACCAGGAAGTGATGGGTACTGTTGCAGTTTCGTCAGTCCTCCAACATCTTCACGCAATAAATGCCCATACGTGCATGCTACTTTTTCTTCCTTTTGACAGCCTACTCCCCTCTTGCCCCTCCCTCCTTTAAGAGAAAACAATTTGATAAATAACTGGTAAGGCAATATTGATTTTATGTCTTAGTCCTCCTGATGATTTGCATTTTAAAAGGAGATCGGTGTTTATTCTGAAGAAATGAATCTTTAATGGGGGAATTTCAGATGTTGTGGTCTTTGGGTAACAGACGTATTTTGAGGGCAAATTCTTTTGCCTTCTGAATCTCAAAAAACTTGTTCACAAGTAAGCTGGAATCTGCTCACCTCTTTGTATACGTGGATCCAAGCCCTATTCCAGTACATTGGCCTTTGAAGCACTTTCAAGTTTGCTTTATTGCAAATACTGCATTTGTGCCCCCCATTATATTACATGCTTCGTAAGAGGCTGTGTGTCATAAAATATCACTATTTTATAGTATTTCAAACATAGATATTATTTTTACCTGGTTGTTAGTTGTTTGGGAAAGTACAAGAGTACATACTAAATTAAGGCAATTTAGTTAATCTGGTTATCTTAAGTGCGCATCCACAAATGATCACCTTAACCTCGAGAATTGTCCGGACCTTTGTTGGATAAAGTGCTGTTCTCACAGATTGGCAGTAAGAGTGACATCCACTGTAGAGTCTAGACTCCAGTTAATGTGCTTTCTTTCATACCAGTTTGCGGTCAGCAGTTTCATACTTCTGTCAAAATGAAACTTGCTACACAATTATCTTTCATACTTTATTCAACCAAAAAAGTATTTTGAAAGGCAAAGAATAAAAGAAAGCAGCCAGAAATAACTTTGGAAAACTGCTTTTTTCCTCCCCAGAACTTATTTTTGAACATACAGGTAAGGCAGCTTTATCTTCATAAAAAAATAAATGAACAGAAGAAAAACAAAGGAAAAATAGAAAAAGGGAAAAAAAAAATAAACAGAACACTGCTGTTTTCCTTTTCTGTGTAGTTCCTGACAAGATTTTTCTTAAATACACACACATACTTTTTACCATACACTTGGTGTGCCTACTGAATTGTGGCGTATTTTTTCCACATTTATTTCTTTTAACAGCTGCCTCTAGAGCTAAACTCTGTTCGCTGTTTGTCCTTCCAGCCCTTTTGCTGTGAATTCACATGCAGATAAGTGTTTCTGTAGAAATACATAATTTATTTGCCTTTTAAACGTAAGTGGTATCACAGTGAACATGTTTGTTCTTTGCTTTTTCAGTCAACAGTTGGTCTTAGAGACCTTTCATGTTAGTACATGTAGGTCTGCTTTATTATTTTTAATTAACACATACTGTTCCACAGTTTGGATGGATCATAGTTTATTGGTTGATTTCCTAATTCATTGATAATAATTTTTTCCCTTTTTTGATATCATAAACAATGATATAAATAATAATAAAATTATTTATTATTTTATAATAATAATTTTATTTATAATAATTTTATTTATAAATAATAAAATTATTTATTATGAATAATAATAAAACAATGATATCATTGCTTATGTGTGCATATGTGCTGGCATTTTTCTGGGAAGACACTAAGAAGGAGCGCTGCAAACAAAAGCATGCATTTTAGATTATATTAAATATTTTCAAATTAGCCTCAGATCTGGTTGCACCACTTTACATTCCTAACAGCAATTTTAGGAAGTACCGCTTTCCCCAAGCCTTTGCTGACATAATATTATCAGGCATTTACATTTTTGTCTGTCTCATGGGTGGAGAATGGCATTTCGCAGTGTTTTATATTTATGTTTCCATCAGAGAGGCAGGTACCTCTGGAGGGACCCACGTCCAGCTTCCTGGGCAGTCCCTGAGATGCCAGGGACTGCGCCATTTCTGGTCCAGTAGTGCTTCCTCCTCTCACTGCAAGAAAAGTACGAGAGTGGGTCACAGGTCACAAGACAAGCCCCTCCAGCATAGTCCATCTCTGCTGAACAGCCACCTTGCTCTGAATCCCAATCAATCTCCACATAAAAGTGCCGGCACTTGTTCAGGTAAAGGCCCGAGCAGTTTTTAGCTCTTGTAATTGCTATCTCATTACTAGGGGATCTAATCTAAAAGAAGAAAGTCCAGAGCCGTAAATGAGAAGGTTATCCACCCTACTTTCTTATTAACATGGTGTAAGGACAACTGTGTTTCCACTGGGGCTAAAAACATGCTGCCTCCTTTCTAGGAAGGTTTGGGGATATGGTCCATTCCAAGCTAATGGTGTGTGCTTCCAGGTGTGTGAAGTTACACCGGGCAGTTGCTGAGAGTCACACAAAAAAATCAGTGTTTCAATAGCCAAAATGTAGAAACAGGCCAAGTGTCCAGCAACAGACAAATGGGTAAAGAAAATGTGTTATATTCATACAACAGCATATTTTTCAGTCCTATAAAAGAATGAAGCTCTGATAGGTGGTACAACAGGGATGAACCTGGAAAACAAGGCTGAGTGAAATAAGCCAGATGTAAAAGGACGATATCGTGTGATTCCACTTATGTGAAATAACTAGAATAAGCAAATTCATAGAGACAAGAACAGTTTTGGAAATAGTAATGATGGTAGCTGTCATTGTGAATGTAATTAATGTCACTGAATTGTACACTTAAAATGGTAAATTCTGTGTTATGTATATTTTACCATGTTAAACTTGAGGAGGGGTGAGGCAAAAAACCAAAAGAACAAACAGAAAACCCAAGCCATTATTTGACAATCCTTCAGTGACTCCAAGGATAACTGAAGCCAATCAAGATAACCCTGAAGATGAATAACGTTAGGAAATTCGTGAAAGTGAACTAGTGGTTTAATTTCATCCAAGTCATTGTGACAATTTTTATATGATCAGCCTGTGATTACGCGGCAGACAGAGGCTGTCATGTCACCTGAAGCGTCTCTTCCACGGTGGCAAAAGGACGCAGAAATGGATTCACCTCCCCCTTAGCCGCTGAATCTCAGTGATTAGATGGCGTTTAGTCCATTATCGACAGAAAACATTAATGTCTCTATTAAGTAAGGAAAGGTTGTAATTTCTTGCTTTGGAAGTAATCACTTGATGTTAAATTACTGAACTCTGTTTTGTACCCAATTAATTCTGACTTTGAGAAATGCTTAGACCTTTAGAGCTTAAAAGAAATGGAGAGTTGAGAAATCATAACATAATGATGGACTGTTAGTGCTGGAAGGGAAGTTACAGGTTGTGGAGTTCAGGCCCCTCACTTTATATTGAGGAAAGCGATGCTCAAAAAGGATTGACCCAAGGGACAGTGTGGTCCTTAGAGATAGTCTAAACCAAAAATTGTATTACTGTACTACTAGCCGTCTGAGCGTGAGCTGGACTCTGTGTTAGCCTCGTTGATGGATAGGCTTCTCCCGTGGTGGACCTGGTCGGTACCACGCTCTTTCTGTTAGATGTATCAGGGCCCTTGCTACTGCTGACCGGGGGGTGCTGGAGCTTGCTGGGGTGAATTGGCTCATTTTTCATTGTCTCCATCCAGACTTCATGGAAGGTCACATGCGGTGGAATTGGGTACTTACTTATCTACTCTCAAAACACTCCTGTGTGGATTTGCACAGAATTCAGTTTCCCCATGCCTCTGCTTTGGGAGAATGGTGGTGAGTGGGAGGCCTGTGGGGCAGGCCCACCCGCTGCTGGCTGGGTCCCCACCCTCCTCCCTCTGTGAGATACGTGGGCCCTGCTGAAGAGTTTGCATCATCGTCTCGAACCTGATAAAAGGAAAAGCAAAGCTTTTATGTATTCAGAAGGTTTTATTTGTTTGTTTGTTTTGTACCTTTTCCTCTGGGAAAAATAAGATTCCTTAATGTCTCTTTTGACATCTTGAATATCTGGGAGCTCTAAGGTTCCCCAGATGCTGTGGTTCCGTTTCACACTCGGGAATCTCAAAGGAGCCAGCAATCCTCCACCTGGCCCTTGGGCCCTCCCTGTTGTCCCAGGATAGACTGTCCCTTCTCTGTGCTCTGCTGCCCCCGGCTCAGAGGGCCCCCCTTGCGCACAAGGTTGTTTTTAAGGTAGTCTAGGGTTTTGCCAAGCTACTCCTACTTTATTTTCAGAAACACCCTAATAATCTAATAGGCAGTAAAGTCGCCTCCAGCCCTTCACTCCACCAAATCCATTATACATCTCCGAAGTCTATTCTGCCTGGAAAGTGGATTTAAAAGATATGGGAATTAGGGTCCCTGGGGTAGCTGCTCTCCCTGATTCATTTTAGAAGGCAAACCTGCATCTCAGGCGATGCCTTGGACTTCAAACCTGTCTTTGCAACAAAACCACCGCTTTCTGGAGGCACACTTGAGCAGCAGTTCTGTGAGTGCGAGGAAGGAAAAGTTCGTCGCAGAGGTTCCCTGGGAGATTTCAGAGGGAGGCAGCGCGAGAGGTACAGTCCCAGATTCAAGTCTTGGGTACAACCAACCCTGGCTCTGGCACTTAGGAGCTGTAGGGCCTTGGGCATGTTACACTTTCTCTCTGAACAACAAGCTTTTCCCACTGTCAAGCAGGGATATTAAGACACACCCACCCCCAGAGGGTTTTTTGTGAAGATGCTAAGCAAAGTATGATGCCTGGAGCACAATAGGGGCTCAGTGAATGAAATTATTAACAGTTAGGCTAATAAATAATATGGGCTGAACCTCATTTTGTAAACCTGCCTACCAAAGTCAGCATTTACCAGCTTTTGCCTTAAGCCAGTTGTCAGCCTTCTTAGAAATCCCTGTTTCATTTCACCAGCGTCCACCAGCCTCCACTGTTCAGTTGAGGACAGAGGTTTCATTGGTGAAATCTGTTTCTTTTCTTTCCTTTTGTCCTTGTAGTCTCTCCTTTTATATCACCTTTTTTTAAAAAAATTAATTAAAAAATTTTTTAAACATGACAAACACATTCTTACCATGTGATCATTCCATTCTACATATATAATCAGTAATTCACAATATCATCACAGAGTTGTATATTCATCATCATGATCATTTCTTAAAACATTTGTATCAATTCAGAAAAAGAAATAAGACAACAGAAAAAAATGCATATATACCATACATACCCCTTACCCCTCCCTTTCATTGATCACTAGCATTTCAATCTACTAAATTTATTTTAACGTTTGCTCCCCCTATTATATAACTTTTTATTAGTACAAAAACAATACATGCTTATTAAAGTAAATTGAATCCTTTGTTATTTGAAAGTTTGTTTTCAAAGAGAAAGTTCCAAGTAAGGGCTTTAAATAAATGGATAACCTCAGTTTAGAGTCTTTTAAAAAAAATAAATGTTTCCTTATTAACTACCAAGAACATAATTAGCTAATACTAATACTTGTGTCTTTTTCTTTTCTCTGTTTTATCTGGTTCAGTATTACAGCTAGTGATATTTCTTAAGGAAAATAAATAATTCATTTTATTCAGTTCTCTGACAAATAGAGTCCTGCAGCCTCATTGAAGCACTAGAAAACCTGAGAGTTACTGTTAGCAGAAAGAGAATTTTATTGTAATTTCTATTTTATGGTTGGTGAAAAGGACTACATTGTAATTAAGCACCTGGAAGGCACAATATAAGGGAAACTGATTCTCAGCTTGAGATTCTCCCATTGGGAAATCACTTTGGAAGGCTGCAGCTCCGCTGCAGGGTGGGATACTGGCCAGGCATTGGCAGTAACCTTGCTCTGTAAAAATGTGTCTTCCAGATTTTCTGTACATTTTGAAACCTGGATGGAGTAAAGTGAAACTTGAGGATTTATACATTTAAGAGCAGTGTCTTCTAGATAGAGCTGTAGAGGCAGTGATTTGGAAACTTGCTCTGCCCTCAAAGATGACATCTGTGCAATGTTTAGAAGACTGCTCTATTAAAATGAAAATAGCAGCATCAGAGTTAGCAGCATGAAGCCTGTATCTGCCTCTTGGGTGAATTAGTTTAATTGGATGCTTTTCTTCAAAGACCTCAAAGCAGTGTGCTCATAGAATAGGACTGTTTCTGGAGCAAAATGAGGGGAGAGGTGAGGTATAATTTAAGAGAGGATACCCAGATTGGAGATGACCAGAGGACACCAGAAATCCAAGAACAGAAAAGAAGTACAGAGAGGTGAGAGATGCAGAGGGTCAGGCGAGAAGATACTAGAGAAGAAACTTCACCTTCCTTCTCATTTTGTTTCAGGTGGTCCCTGGTGTACATGTGCAGCACTTACTGACCATCTGCAGGAAAGAGAACTAGTGTCTATTAAATGACTATTTTGAGGCATATATTTTTCATTCCAGTAGCCTTAACATTGTTGTTTTCCATTAGTGTATGAGGAATTGAAGTTCAGAGCTGTTAAATTGTTGCCACATAGCTATTAAGTGACCCAGAGCCAGAATTTAATCCCAGGTGTCTCTGATAACAGGAGTGTCTGGTGTTTTCCTTATGGGAACAGAGACTTACTTTATTCACTGCTCCATCTCCAGTATATAGAACAGTGCCGGGCACACAGCAAATACTCAGTTAATATCCATTCAGTTAAGTAACCAGTTAGCAACCTACTGCCTTCTTCTAGGCCGAAGAAGAGTTTTTGTCATATCTTGAGGTAGATAAAGAATTAAAAAGCAATAGTAGTCATCAAGTTCCTGAGAGCACACAGCTCCCTTAGAGGCCTCTTCTGACACTTTGGACATAAAATAAAATGTGTTCTAAAATTTATGCCTTAAAAATACGGTGTAATCAAAAGGCTAGACAGCACATAAATTTGATACTTTATACAATTTAAATAACATTTCTGATTCCCAGAAATCTTATAAATAACTGAGAAAAGCATTTCCACATGTAGATTGGTCATTTTTGAGATGAGCTGGTACTTTCTGAAATTAGCAGATTACTTAAGCTTGAAGGAGCTGAGGTTGCCATTTGTTATTTGAGTGCTCTTTGCCCTGAGCTCGAGGGCAGTCAGTAATGCAGTGAGTGCTGGACTTTCACTCTTGTTTTCAAATTAAAGATTTAATTACAGTCTTCACTGAAGATGAACCAAGTGTGAAAATACCCGATCTGCTTGGAATGTGGGATCAGGGAGGAGTGTGTGGGTTGGAATCAGTGCCTTCGCATTTAAATACTTTCAACAGTAGCATTAGTATGAAATTAATTATATTGTGACCATATGCTGGCCTGTTGGCTAGTCAGTGTCAGTGAAATTTATATTCATCTTGTTTATCATATTTTAGAGCTGAAAGGTTCTTTCTTAAGAGTTATTCTTATAATAAGACTAAGATGGTTGTGGACTTAAATCTCCAGTACTCTAAAGATTTTAGAAGATATACATCTTTGAAATTTATGGAGACTTGCTCTGTGGACTAATACATGGTCTTTTTATATTAAATGTTTCACATATGCTTGTGAAGAATGTGGTTTAGCTCATTGTTGGGTACAGAGGATGTCTTTTGAACCACAGTTGTTGAAATCTCAAATAAATAAATAAATAAATAGAAAAATAAACAATCTATCCAAAACCATTCTAGCTGCCACATTTAAAAGATAGTAAGTAGCTTTAATGAGACTCCTTTATTGTGGAGAAAAATGTATGCCTTTTCAGTCTTCTAGCTTCTAGTTTCAGTCATTCTATTATTTCTGTTAGGTTCCCAGAGTGTAGTTACATTCATTCAAGGACTGGGTTAAAGCATAGATTCATGCTGCCTCATTAACTCGCCAGCCTTGAAAAATGATCTGTTTCACATAAATGAATTTTCCAAGTAACTGAAATTTACTCCTGAGATTGCCAAACGCCCTGCATCCCAACCTTTGATGACAGAAACATTTCTAAAATGGATTTTCTTCTTTCTTGCTTTCAGGATGTTGAACCTGTCTTAAGGGTTCAAGTTCATTGTCACATCTGCTTTTGTACTCCCAGTCCTACTTGTTCCCCAGCTTTTTAGTTTTCCTTGCTCCTTACTTGATGTGGAGTTGGCAGTTGTCACTTCTTTCCTGTCATGGTAATGGTCTCTCCTCCGTTCTCTTCTTGCATTCTCATCTAGTAAGTCCATCATCTTTGGTCAAGGTCTGGGAAACAAGATAAGCTGGTTTTTGCCCAGTGAGGGCTGTCTTTCATTCAGTCTTCCAACTACTATTTGTTGAGTGTTTGCCATGTGTAAGGCTTTTTTTTTTTTTTTTTTTTTTTAAAGGAAAGACAGAGAGAAGGAAGGAAGGAAGGAAGAAAGGGAAACATCTTTAAACATTTTCTTGTTTTTATTGTAATTTGTTTCTTTGTTTTTGTTACATGGGCTGGGGCCGGGAATCGAACCGAGGTCCTCCGGCATAGCAGGCAAGCACTTTGCCCGCTGAGCCACCGCGGCCCGCCCCATGTGTAAGGCTTTTAACTGGTGGCCAACAAAGGATCTCAAAGACAAATATGACATGGGTCCTGCCTGTACGAGTCTCTGGTCTAACAGGTCTATTGCTAGGTCTATAGTCAAAGGTAATAGGAAAGTGAAAGTGATGGTGCCACCGGAAAGAGGGACAAAATCCACTCAGGTGAGGAGGTTGTTGCTGCTTAGAGAGATCAGGGAGATTTCATGGAAGTGGTGGCATTTGAGTTGGGTTTTGACTTATGGAGAACCGGGGGACAGTGGGATTAATGTGAGCCCAGCGTCAAAGGCAGGACCGAGACATAAACAGTAGAATCCAGGCCAGGAGTGAGGCTGCAACATTCCTTAGGTGCAGGGAGAGTTGGGAAGTGAGGTTGCTCCTCAAATGCCAGGCCAGTGCATTTGGACTTGGTCAGAAGCCACCAAAGTTGTTTAATCAAGCAAACCATCTTGTCAGAGACCCGCCTCAGGAAGAGTAAATAGCTGCCCTGGGTAAAGTGAAGTAGAGTGAAAAGAGACTTGATAGGGCAACCAGTTACAAGGTGTTGGAGCAGACTGGAAGGAGATAATGAGGGGCAGAATTCAGAGAGGGTGGGATAGAGGAAGATGAGGAGGAATTGGAGAGGAGGGTGTTCTAGTTTGCTAGCTTCCAGAATGCGATATACCGGAAATAGGATGGTTTTTAAAAAGGAGAATTTATTAAGTTGCTAGTTTACTGTTCTATGGCCATGAAGATGTCCAAATGAAAGCAAGGCTATAAAAATGTCCACTCGGAGGCATCCAGGGAAGATACCTTGGTTCGAGAAGGCTGGTGATATTCGGGGTTTCTCTGTCAGCTGGAAAGGCACATGACGAAATCTACTAGCTTTCTCTTCAAAATATTCTCCAATGGCTTCCCTGGGACTCTGTCCATTCTGTTGTTTCTGTTGGTTCTGGTGGCTCTTGTGGCTCTAAAGCTTTTTCCGAAATGGTTCCCTCTTAAAGGGCTCCACTAAGCAACCCCACCTTGAATGGGTGGAGACACATCTCCATGGAAACCATCTAATCAAAAGTCACCACCCATAGAAGCCATCTAATCAAAAGTTACCACCCACGTTTGGGTGGATCACATCTCCATGAAAACAATAAAAAAGCTCCCATCCAGCAGTACTGAATGAGGATTAAAGGACATGGTTTTTCTGGTAATAGCTTCAAACTGGCACCGAGGGATGTGTGGAAGAACTCTTCAGAGTTCAAGAGAGCAGGACTTAGTAGCTGCTTGGAGGTGGGGGGGCGGGTAGGGGTGGTCTGGAATAATGCCTGAATCATAGAGCCTGAGCTATCTGGTCAAGTAGATGAACTCTGGACCTAAGAGAGAAGGGAATGTCAGGTTTGTTGTTTGGGAGAAGGTGGTAGGTTCAGGTTGAACTTTGTGAGTTTGCATTGCAGAGGTTCCTCCAGGTGGAGATGCCCAGAAGATTATTTAAAATAGAAGTTTATTCTGGGTGAGAAAGCAGGGCAAGAGATATAAATTTAGTGAAATCATTTGAATTTGCATGACAGTAATATTTAAAAATTGTGCATGACCATAGAGGACCAAATGCAGCAGCTTGTAGAAAGCCTGTGTTTAGGAGTTGGGGCTCTGGAAGAGATGGCCAGAGGAGGGAAGAAAGCCTAGGAAGTGAGAGCATCACGTCCTGAGAACTGAGGGAGAGGGAGGGAAGAGGATGTGGTCAATAAGGAGGGAGAGAAGGGAGAACATGAGACCAGAACAGGCCATTGGCTTTGGGGACCAACAGGTCAAGGGTGATGTGAGAAAGCTTTTCTGGTAATAGGGCAGCAGCCAGTTTGCCGGGTTTTACAGAGTGAGGGGGCAACGCACCATTAAATGGGATGGTAATGAAATAGAGGCAGATGGTGGACTAGGTAGGATTGGGGGAGAGTAGGGAGATGTGGAGGGAAAGAGTTGGTCTAAAGGGATCAAAAGAAACTATATCCTGAAATGAAAATCGTTTTATTGATCAGGGGAAGGAAGAATTAAATAAAAATTGTCTCATGCTTTGGTAAATACCTGCCAGCCTTAGTGCCCTTCATTTAGCTCAGAGGCAAACATGGTTGACCTCATGCCAGCAGGCCCTGGCCATGAGATCTCACCCGGAGAGCCCACAGGTGTCTACTCTGAGGAGTCCCCAGAGAAAGATAAGGCTACGTGGGGCTTCGTATGGGATGCAGTTGGGGAGGAAAGGAAAACTTTTTTCTTGAAGGCAAACTAAAATACCTGTCAAAACCTGAAACAGTTAAAAATATCATAAACATCTGGAGAGGGAAATGCACGACAGCATTCCCTGAATGCTTTATATTGCTCACAGATTAAATTCTTTAGAGTTGAAGTCCTTTCTTGGGGGCTAATCAAATAGAAGGCATTTTAAACAAGCAAACAAACGAACAAAAGTATATAAAAAGTTTTGAGCATATCAAAAGTGTGAAAATATTCTTTGGGATAAACCTGCAGTCTGCTATTTTCTTCTTTCTATCAACTCTTAACATAAACCATTCCAACACAGTGAGAGCCTTCTCCTGTAATCCGTCATGCCTATCTTGTATTTAGGTGGGAGGATAACTCGTGTGATTTTGAGTAGGCATGTATTTTCCTGTATGAAGATGCCTGAAATTTCTATCCTGATTGATTTCATCGGGTATATTTTTTATTTAAATATGTCCTGGGTGTTGGCCTCCTTCTATGTACTAGAAAAAAATATTAATAATTACTGTAGTGCTAGTTAGGAATAAACAGAAGGAAGCAGTTGGAATTGTGCGAGAGCCAACATTGATGAAGTTTGCATGTTACATGTAGCATCCACCGGAAATAGTTTTTGCCTTTTGAAGAAAATAGGGTCTCCTGGTAGTTAAGATTTTATTGAAAATTACATATTGTGAGTAATGAATCATCCTCCAGCCTGCTGCTTCGTAGTCATTTGGAGCACAATATTTATTTTCAAATTATAAGCTGCAAATTTTGTACAAGTTCTACTGGAGAAATGGCTCATAAGCTTTCTGTTATTTCCATTTAATTGCAAAGTTACAGAATACTTTTAAATGAAAGACTTACTAAAAACTGTGCAGTTAAAATTTCACATCTTAAAAACAAAAATATGTGTTTTATTGAGATGATGTGAATCCCAAGTAAAAGACTAACCTCAAGCTGGTGGGTTAGATGGGAAACGCAGCTCATTTTGGGCCCTTAGGTGAGAAGAGAGTTGCTCATTCTCATTATAACCAATTCTTCTGGGAGTGGAGTTGACTTCCAAACTTTAATCCTTTTTCTTAGCCTTAACAAGTTTCCCATCAAAGTTGGAATTCTTCACCATACCTTACCCCTTAGAGGTTGAAGCTTTTGTGATTCTTTCTTCTCAGTGTGAAGAGGACACTTTGCAAGGCTGCTGGGGCGTGGTGTTAGCATGTGGTAGATGCCAATGAATTTGGGCTTCATTTAGTGAAACCGCTTTTTGTCTCCCACCTTGTAGACTTTGTACGTTTGCTGGAGCAGGTTATCATGGCTGCCTGGTGACCAGCCAGATCCAATCAGCTCTTCCTGCCGGTTGGCCCAGCCTCAGGAAAATGTGATGTGTAACTGCAGTCCTGTACATGAATGCTGCAAAAAGCACAACATACCAGGCTCAGGTTTCAGCTTGGAATTCATCTTGACTTTCAGTCTTTTGGTGTGTAGAGAAGGATGGATAAAATAAGACCTCTCTCTGAACATCAGGATTGAAACTTGTCTGAGAACATTCCGGGAAGTTTGAGTTATGTATCACTAATTTTTTCCCCCCTTTCCTAACTGGTATTTAATGAAGAGCCCATTAGTTTTTGGTCCTGTCTTAGACATTGGAGTACAGATGATAACTTGCAGTTCTCCCCTGGGAAGCACACAGGCTCCTGTTGGGGAGAAGGGGTAAAGAAAAAGACACATGTAGAGAGCCTTAAAATTTGCAGAATATTTTGTCAGATGTTATCTCCTTGATCCTTGAAGCAACTTTGTGAGATATTTTTCCTCCGTTTCACGGAGGAAACTGAGGTTCTGTGGTGTTTGTTGAGAGGACCGTGTCTGAAGGCAGAGCTCATGGTTTTTCCACACTGTTTCTGGGTGGCTGCCATTTCTGTTTGGGCTTTAGAAATTGGGGTTGGCCAGCCTGAGAATTCCTACAAAGAGAACTGAGCAGACAAGGGCCTGGTCAGCCTGGCCTGGAAGCATGCCTGCCCTCAGCCCTACTGCCCCCATCTGTGCAGCTTCTGTCTGCCTCCCCAGGGATGAGAAGCCAGGCCACGAACTATAGTCCCCTTTTCTGACTGCCCTGAAGGGCACAATAAAAGATGAAGTGGCGGTGGGGGGTAGGCCAGGGCAGTGGAGAGGACAAACACAGAAAAGTGATGCTAGGGACAGGGCTCAATCCCAGACCCCACCCAGATGCCAGAGACACCAGGCCACACGTGTGGGTGACCACATGGTGAAGCGTTGCAGTCTCGTGATGTGGGGTTTTCGGCTACATTGAACTTGATGGAGCCCCAGTGCTTTGCACAGAGCCTCCCTAAGTGCTCTTTCTTGGCTCCATTTTACAGATGAGGAATCTGAGGAATGGAAAGGCTAAGGGACATCACCAGTTCGAGGTCTGAAGCAGTTAAGCGGCAGTTGGTCGCCAGGGCCCACACGCATAACCCCTCTGTTCTGTGGGCATTCTGAGTAAGGGACCACTTCCGGTCTCTCTTGCAAACCACTCCTTTGCTGTACAAACTAATTGCGAATTAGGAACTGCTGGGACCCTACCTCTTTTGGGACATTAAAGCCCATGCCCAGTTCTTCCCAGTATTCCCACCTTACTTTTAGGCTCAAAAACATAAAGATATTTCCAGCCTTCAGATAGTACTGTCTGAAGGAATAGTTGCTTGATTGTTGGTTTTTATATGCTGTGTAAAGCATCTGACACCAGCCATCTTCTCACCCCTCAGAAAAACTTTTTTAAAAGGCAGAGCTTATTTGATCAGGGACTTGTTGCCCAAGTAGAATAAAAAAGTTGTTTGCCTCTTGCGCGTAGCACTGTGGCTATTAAGTAAGCCCAAAATGAAATGAACATATATTCCTGGTTCCTGACCCCTCTCAAAAAGGTACATGTGTGTGTGGCTTGGAGCATGTGTGTGTGGCTTGAGTGAATAAACCTTGTTCTATAGCCTCATTTATTCTGGTACCTTCAAAAGCAGTAATCGTCTAACTTCAAGACATTAAGACTTGCACTACAGAAAGAAGTAGAGAAATTAATATTTACTGATTGACTCTCTAGTAATCTTCACAACGACCTGGTGTTAGCCACATTTTACAGATGGGGAAACTGAGGCTCAGGAAGCTTAAGTCAATTGCCCAGGTAGTATAGAGGATTTCTTGAAAGTCTGATTTGTGGCTATTTTGTTGAAGAGGAAGGTCGAGCAAAGAATCAGCCAGTGTGTGGCTGTCCTACAGAATATTGCTACCAAAGAGAAGTAAAAGCTACACTGTGTTTATAGGTGAGTCGAGACCCAGTGTATCTGGATTAAAACACAGTGAATCTGAGGAACTTGGAATGTTTGGATCTCCTGGAATGAGATGAGGCACTGAGTCAACAGTAGTGAGTTACCTCTCACAGAAATGCTTGTACACTTCTCCTGTGAGAGTTTAGGAATAAATAAGTCAGTGAGAGACTGACGGAAAGAGCCTGGGGCAGGAGCCCATTCAGGGCACCAGCACTGGGCTTGCAGATGGGCAGGCAGTGTTGGGGAGCTGAGCGTGAGCAGGCATTTGGAAGGTGCCAAGCCCATCAGGGGAGGGTTGCTGTGTAGTCACATTGCTTGCTCATGGGCTTTGAGACTCAGGTTGACTTTGGGTGACCCCTCTGGGAAACAAGCAAGGAATGTGGGACACCGCGGCTGCCAGGCTGAGGTCCAGGAGGGGCTGAAATGGTAGTGTTGAGGGAGAGGAGGAAACCTGTCTCCCGGGATAATTCTGCCTGATTTCCGGTGGGGTGGAAAGCTGGACAGTGCCCTTTCTTTTTCCTTTTTTGTCCAAAACATTAAAACAAACAAAAAGCATTCTTCTTTTTGTCCGTTATGTTACAGCGTGGCCAGACTGTTGGACCCAAGTTCTCAGACTCCCAGGCTGGTGTTTTCACCTCTCTGACATGCTGAGAAGGATGCTCAGTGGGCTTTTGTTTCCTTTGCGAATTAAAAAGTTGTTCTGGTATTATTTTGTGAATTGTGTATACGTACTATACATGCGGTTTTGGAGGGAAAGATGCACTGTTAATATTGCAGACACAATGTGCTTTGTTATAAGGTCACCTAGTGTTTAAAATGCAGTATCTCTCAGTGAGTGCAAAGATTTGATGGTTGTATCAAGGAGGAAGCACTGAAAATATGCTTGATTCCATCCGCGGGACCTTGGATTGCCATGGCTTGGCCACTTCTCTCTGTAATATGCAAAGTGCAGAGCCGGCCCCTTTGAAAACTGGAGTTAAAAATCTGACAGTTAGGCTATGTTTTCCAGAAAAGCATAATCCTAAATAACATCTTTCTCTTGTCACTACTCTTTAATTTGATTTAGGGGGGGAAACACATTTAATTGTTTCAAAGATTATTATTTTTTTAGTAAATTTATATAAATGGAGGAAATTAATAAAGGGCTGTTTTTTCCCAGCTTGTGGTTTCTAATTACATCAGTTACAGCTCAGCCTTTCTCTTAACTAGAGTGCAGGCATGAACTGGAAAAGAATGAGCTAATCCATGATAGATCAAGTTGAATAAAGATCTCCATTCATATCTTTACCTTTTATCCCTTGTTCTCAGTGCCAAGAATTAATGCTGTTTGAAAGTACAAACTGAACCTGCCAAGCTAAGGACAGCTAAGATAATCCTAATTATTTTAAATGTAAGTGAGAAGGGTGATAGTTCCACTATGAAAAAAGAGTTCTATTGTGAAACACTAAATATCTGCTAACTGGTATTGATTGGGCATGGTTTTATTTCCAAACACTATGGTTATCGCGAAGTGGGAGAAGTTGTTAAGAAATTTTTATCAGCTTTTCATCAAACTCTTTCTTATGCGTGCAAACTCTAGGAAACTGAAGAAGCTAGCTCTTTTGTTTTTCCACCCTGGGCAGTCAGCATCTAGGTGACGAGTTGCTAACAATTTAAGAACACCACTTGCATTTTTATTTTTGAGTGATTTCTTAGTGGGAGTTTAATAGTACTTAACATATAAAGTAGGATGTTTTTTTCCCCCTGAAGCATGAATATCCTGTTCTCTCACATCATTGGAAGAGAATTATTCGTTCCAGTCCATTGGCTTTCAACAGATCATTCAAGTTAAAAGTCAGGGGTCTTTGCAGTGTCAAAAGATTGAGCAGTTAGAGTGGTTTTTGTTTTGTTTTGTTTTTGTGATTTTTTTTCAGTCCACACTATTTGCCAAAAATAATACTGATGGACAGATGACATCGCTGAAATCATCTTAAGTTTTCCTTTTTTTTTTTTTTTGAGCATTGGTAAGAGTGATTATGTATGAGGTTTGTTTGTTGTTTTGTTTTAAAAATAATAATAAAAGAAATACCCTTTAGCTGCTGTAGCTAATAGGCTACTTGAAAGAAAACAGATACTGGCTTGTTGGTTCAAACAAGGGTCAGCCTTGCCGTTTAACCCACCTTTCATTGTAGCATGAAAAAAAAGATAAGTTGGACAAGTTTTCCTTTCTCTTCTATTTTTTACTTTTCATTCTCTCCTTAGGTCTCCAGAAATCATTTCTTCCATTTCTATAAATAGTGGGAGCCTGTCAAGGTAGCATAATCCTTATTATTATTTTTTTAATTGTTTTTGAAGGCTTGTTGTCCCCTAACCCCAGCACAGCTTCTCCCGTCCCTGCCCCCCTCCCCCAAGCGAGGGCACAACACTGACATCTTCACTGATGCAAATAGTGGTGTGTTGAGCATTCTGGGCCAATTCCCCTACCCGCGTTGGGGTTATTCCCCAGAGTGGAATTACCAGGTCAGAGGGTATGAACAGTTTTACAGTTCTTATTACATGTCACTAGATTGCTGCCCAGAAAGATTGAACCAATTTCTAGTGCTGCCAACAGCGTATCTTTCCTCACAGTTCCACTGACACTTAAGCACTAGCATTTTTACAAAATAATTAAAACGAACCTTTTGAGTTGAAATTAGCCCTGTGTGTAGAGCCCATTAGAATCAACCTTAAAAGCAAAAGGGTAATTGATATAAAAAACTTCACTTCTTTCCCCCCAAAATGTCTAATGAGGCTGCCTTAAAATGGAGAGCATTCCTTGAAGGACTGTATTTAAAGATGATACAGATTTTGGGTAGTCACTAATACAAACACTTACTAAATCTTTCATGCATTTGGAACTTTCATGAGGTGTGGTTCAAAATGAGTTAAACAGATACTGTCTTTAACTTCAGCAGACTATTATTTAAAGGCGATGCTAAGTCTAGAACAAACGTAAAAATAGCATGGGTTTAAATTTTGAGGGGAGAAATGCTTTAAAAAATATATAGGTATTTCCCAAAACAGGTTGGGTTCATTCATTTGCAGCTATCTTCTCTGGAGTGCAGTCATGCATAAATATGCTTCTAGCCTTCCCGGTCTGTGCAGGTAACACAAACATTCTGCCTGTTTTTGTAGTCCCAGGTCTCACAGGATTACTTTCCAAGAAAATACCCAGAAGGCAAGTGAAAAACCAAAGTGGGGACTATTCCCAAATTCCTTTGCTTTGTAGAATCCCTCCACCCCTCTTTTAGTCCCAAGTCTGCTAAATGTTTAGGCTTCTCCATCCACAGAGGTGGGGGAGGGTTAATTTCGTAGGTCAACTGTTTATTGAAGGCAGAAGGCAGGCCCAGGGCTCAGAACATGTTGGAAGAACACTTACCTGTGCCTTTACAGTCTCTGTATTAGTATGATAAGGGTCAGTTATTTTGCCTCCTTTAATCCAGGTGGGGATTAGGAAGATACACTGGTCAATTCCTAAATGTGGTGACTTGAGGGGGGTGAGAAGTGCAGAGAGTGGAGAAAGCATGGCCAGAGAATCAGGCTGACCACTGGTATCCTGCCTTGGCTGCTTGAATGGTTTGAGGGTTCAGTGCCTCCTAGTCAGTGACGTCCAGGAAATACCCAGTAAATATTTACTCTCTTCTGCAGGCTTCTATACAGAGAAATTTGTCATTGATTTGGGGAGGGGGTACTACACTCTTCAGAAACTTCCCCAGATCTCTATAGCAACAAGATATCAGTGCAAGTTTACCACCTTTGGAACACATCTCTGTGCGTATACCACGTCCAGGCACATATACACACAATTCATGCATCACCTTGGATTTGCAGGGTATTTTAAATCCATGTAACAATTCAAATTTAGGGAGAAACTTCTATGAACGGCATAAAATGAAGGCTTCAGATTTTGTAGGTTCGCCGTTTTGGGTAACCATCTGCTTATATATGCATACACATACGTACTGTGTTTCAGTTTTTTCCCTTTTTAAAAGCTATGTACTTGGTACTATTCGCTTTTTATTTAAGCTACTGAAGACATCAGTATAAAAAGTAGTTGCTTGCCAGGAAATCACTTAAATTGTTTTCAAATTTATTCACTTACTAAGTTTTCAAATCATTCCTTTCCTTATTGGATATTGAGGCAGTTATACCGAACTTTATTCATCTATCTGTCCATCCATATGCCACATTTGAGGAACAGGGCTTTTTAAAATAATTTGGTCTAGTGGAGTAGAAATCTGCTTCTTAAATCCCAGCTCTTTTATTTCTGTGTGGTTTCACTCGCTGTAGCAAACCTTCTTTTCCAAACCCATAACAAGCGTAAATAGTGTTCTCTTATAAAAAGGTCTCTTTTCAGCGTGGTAATATACCTTATTAAATTCCAAGCATAATAAGTATTGATGGCAAACACTTCAGGACCCAGTACAGCTTCTACTATGATTTAGTTCTCTACAAATGACTTCAGCACTCGGTTCCCAATGCATTTTGCTAATTACATCATAGATTTCCCTATTGATGAACACAAGCTGAATTAACACAGGAGCACTAATGTACCCTTTCACCATTATTGTTGTACAAGAAGCCGTGGCAGATGCTGGCAGTTAGTTACACAAACATTAGTATTAACGATTGGCCATTTGGAATTGGTGACAAACTACTGCCCGGCAGAATCCTGAGGCTGAAACCAATCAGGAAGTTAATGAGGAGAGAAATTACCACTGCAGCTTCTCCTTAATTACATTCACACTGGGCTGGATGGGAGTTCTGGGGGTGGATCTAAACTCAGCTAAGGTTAAGAAGGTCAGAGACCCTTTTGCTTAAATTTTGTATCTACTGTGACTTGTAAGGTTGCAAAAAATTTTCAACACATTATTAGTTTTTCATGCTTCATATTTAATGTCGTTTTCCCGGTGGAGTTTAATATTCTAGGTTTGCTTTAAAAATATTTATCTGACTTGTACTTTAATGTGCTATGACTCAGTTTACTCTATATTTTTAAATTTCCCTCCCAATTACTGCTTTATATATTTTTAAAAAAACGTATGCTGCCTCCCCCCCCCCAAGAGTGTTTGCCCCCATATATTCAAGAGAAATAACAGGAAAGTTGATGTACTATATAATTAAATCAATTTCACTTGCTATAAATTGAAAAAGTAGGGTTACCTATCAAACGGTGGCAATACAAGGGCGGATTCTTGCTTGGGGTAATTTGTCAGATGGATCACTTGACAAGACAAGTTCTATTAGCATCCTTTACACAAAGGGGAGGAGGTCAGTGCAGAGTGGAAATAGTTTCTCCAAAGAGGGAGGAGCAGACTTGTTAAAAAATGAACATAAAACTAGAACTCTGCTACCTAACTTCCCCTTCCGTTAGATGCACTATGCAGAGATAGTATTTTCTATTCTAAAGAAGTGTTGGGGACTTTAATAAACCTCTATAAGAACACTTTCATTTGTAATAGAAATGCGGAGTCCTTTGGTTGGAACCTAGTTGAATACGCAATGTAGAAAGACTTAGTCACTTTTAACGTATTCTTCTCCCTCTCTCTCTCTCCCCACGTCCCCAGTATTCTCCCCACCCAGCAGTCAAGATTCTGGCTTGGTTTCCCTCTCCAGCAGCTCTCCTATTAGTAACGAGAGCACAAAGGGAATGCTGGAGTGTGAGTCTGCACCGGAGCCCAGCAGCTTCACGGTCACTCCTGTCATCGAGGAGAACGAGTAAGAGGCACCTGCTGCCATTGGCGGGTCACTTGGAATAGCAGGCTTATTCCAGTAGAAAAAGGGTTTGTTGTTAATATTTTGCATTGATAATGCCGACTTAACTGTTGAAAACGTGTTTGGTTTATACTCCTTAGGGTTTAGCCAAGAGGCTAAAACATATTTGTAATAGTTCAGGGTCCATTACCATCTGCAAGAATTAAGTGCTTTGCTCACGGAGTTTATCAACACTAGTGTCTCCCACTTTTTTATGACACTGGTTTACAAGTAGTTTTCAAGAAATACAATAATTCACTCAAAAAAGTAGCATGCTTGCATCTAAACAAGTCATAATTAGATGTAACTTTTAGTTTTAAAATGAAATTTTAGGGTTTTTTTTTTATTTTAGTACATAAAACTGCAGAAAATATAAATTCCTGACCCGTGAGAAACAAAGAGCAGGCAAGATTAGTGGTTTTTAAAGAAATCTGTGGTAGTTCAGAATAAATGGAATTACTGTATTTTGTCTGTTTATGTTGCTGTTGGAAAAGCCTGGCCCCACCCCAGGACCCTGAATCCAAAGCATGACTAAGATATAATCAGAAAAAAAGGAATCAGAGCCCTTAAAAATATCTACTTTTTTGTAAAGGGTAATTTGAAAATAATACAATTTAAAGTAACCCCAGTGATTCAGAGTTCCTGTTGTTTCTAGAATAGTACAAGAGTATCAAACACATTCTTTCTACTACAGGAAAGAAATGGATGCAATCTATTTTGTTACCTTAGATTGTAATCTGATTTGAAAATAAGTATGTCTTTAAAAGTTACTACAGATTTCTGAGTTTATTATTTTGTTAAAAATTGCTTATGGAGTACTTATGTAACAGAAGCCACCCTGAAATGAAACTAGTATTAAAAAAATTCATTGTTCTGTGTAGTTGCAGCTGTACCTGAAATAAAAATGTTATTGATGGCTGAATTTTCTTGTGTGTATATTTGGTGAGCGGTATTAAACAGGAAAAAAGAAATTACTTGTATTTTCTTCGCTCTGTGCTTTGAAAACATCTATTTGATTTCACCCCATCTGTTGTAATCAATAACCTGACCATCTTGTTTTTTATTAAATGCACTTACTCTTAATTTCATCCACCAGTGGTTTTAGAGAGAATAATGTGGAGTTACCTATATAGGTTTGACATTATAAATCACTTCTTGGGGCTGAATCGTATAGCGGTATCGATTGATCCTGATATATCACAGAAATTTACTGTCACTTCTGTTTTCAATTAAAGATACAATCAGTCAGATAATGACTTAATTGGATTTTACAGAAGATTGAGTTTTATTGCCCAGTGCTTTACGAGTTTAGTTAAGGAAGATCATTTTATCACACTTGTCAGGCTGCTGCTACTGCAGCCGTGTGCCCTTCGGCGGCTGTAGCTGTAGCTATTGTGGCGGCGACGCGGGAAGGCTGGGGGGCGCGCAGGGAAGGGAACCCGGCCGCCTTGTCGCCACCTCCAAAGCGTTAATGGTGACGTTCCGCCCATGAGGGTCCCCGGCCCATTGCCTAGGTGGTCCCCATTTCTTTGAATAATCCTGACTTCTGACCGACCTGGGTTCTTCCTGCTCCCGCCTTTCCGTTGAGGACTCCAGAACACTCATTTTGATGGGTGATTTTGTAGAAGTTCGTTACTCTCTCCATGCGGGGGTGTGACCTGGCCCCAGTTCAGTGTCCTTGCTAATTTCTGGCAAGCCCGACAGGCCCCCGTATACGTGCTAGAGCTCACTCAGAGCCTTGACTGGGCACCCGCCCAGCACTCGGGTGCGCCCTGGGGACCGGGCCCTGCGGGAGGGACGCGGGTTTCGCGGCTGTGTGCATCGTGTGCTCCCGCTAAGGATTCGGCGCCCACCCCGCGGCGCGCGGAGCTCAATTCCCGGCCTTGGGAACCAGGCCCATCGAGGGGGCTGTGCCCACCCTTCAGAGAGGTCCTTTGGCCTCCTGGGTCCCTAGAAGTCCACTTGCCTCGGCTACACCGAGTTTCTTTCGGAATCCTGTCGGCCGTTGTGCGGGGATTACAGCCCCGGCGGGCGGGCGCGTCCCTTCCGTCTTGGCCTCTGCCCCAGAGGATAATTCCCCGCCGGAGGTTCTGGCCCCAGGACCGCGACCCACTGACAGAGGATCCCGCCTCTGTTTCCTCCACGGAACAGCCCAGTAAAAGAAGTATCAGGTGCTCTTCCGCCCGAGCCCGGTGGGGTGGAGTGGCTTGGTGACACTCAATTTTTCTCCTCGGGAGTTTAGTCTTGACTCCTAGGGAGGAGGAGGGTGAAGGCAGGCACGAGGCCTGGCTCAGATGGACTGCGTTATGAAAATACCAAATTCCGAGCCCAAAGAACATAGACCATGTTGACATGCTGGAATTTGGCCATATTTTAGTAAACATGGAGGGGTCGTCAGTTTCTCAAAGTTCTGACCCCTGGAGGGAAGGCCTGTAACAAGCAAGGCCGCTTCCTCCCGCGGGCGGTATTGGTGCTGTGCGCGCGGCAGCCGCAGTGTGCGATGGACCAGCGCGCGTGTGCATGTGTGCAGTGTGCGGCACCGTGGGCACGCCCGGGGGCTGTGCCTTTAGAGACTACTCCGGCACAGGGGAACCGAGGCAGCCTCACCATGACTCCTTTCCCGGGTGCTTGGCAAACTCAACGTCATGCTAGGTTGGGGCTCCGGGCAGACGAGCCGCCTGCTATTAATCCATCTCATCCCACTCCCAACCACCGTCGGGCGGATGCTGCCCTCAGTTCTAGGACCCACCACGGTAGGTGCCATGGCTGTGCGGCAGGCCCTGAGCGGCTGCGCTGGAGTCGCGGAGAGAGCCTCCTTTGAGGCCCAGGACGCCGTTGGTCACACTGCCCCTTCCTTGCTGCTATAACCGCGGTTAATACCCCCGCGGAGACACCCGCCCCCCACGCACCCTGTGGAAATAAGACTCCTGCCCCGACAATATATCTGGCCGGATTTCGGCTTCTTTAGAGTTTAAACTCGGAATTTGTTTCCTACATACAATTATATTACACCGCATCTTCAAGCTCTGCACCCAGTCGTGTTATCAGCGCTATGGAACGCCCCGCCAGTTAGAAAGAAAACCAGAAGGGCAGCCTTGTGGGGGAGGGGGCTTTTCCCTTGACTGCCCTGCTTGGCCGGTTGGGGTCACGGCTGCCCGCGGGTCGTGGCTGGTCTGGGAAGTTTGGACGGGCACTTTGGCTCTGATGCTCACTCTCCTTTCTCTCTCCGCGCACACGCGGACGAAGCATGAGCCCCCCGCCTGCTCTGCCCAGCGCCTACCGCGCGAGTCCGGTGGCGTTGAGGCTCGGCGGCCGTGGATGACCCAGATTGCCGCCTTTAAAAGACGCCTCCCCACCCCCGTCCCACCGTGGAAATGCAGACAGGCCTTTACTCAGTCACTTGTTTCTTTCCAAGTCCCTCTCTCCCCTCTCTCCCCTCTCCCCCCGCCCCCGGAGCAAAGACCAGCAAACTTTTCTACAGTTCAAAACTGCAGCCGGAACGTGGAGGGCCTGGGCCCGGAGCGGGGCGGGGCGCTGCCGGGGGGCGGGGCTGGGGCGGGGGCTTGGGCGGGGCCCCCGCGTTCCGGAAGTCGTCCGACCCCGAGGCTCGCGCGCCATCAAAGTGAGCGGAGTCTGGGCCTAGACTCTACCCGGGTGGGGCACCCTGCGAGGCCCTCACCCACATTCACCCGCCCCGCAGCAGTTAGACGCCGCGGCCTAATTCCTGCCTTGGGTACGGCCTCGGCGCGTTGAGCCCGCGCCTCCTTTCCCTGGGGTTTCGGTGCGGGAAGCACGGGCGAGTTTAGCTGGTAAAGCTGAGTGAGCAGCTCTTTCCCTGAAGCCGGTATAATCTCCCGCTTTCCCCGCTACGGGGCTTTGTTCCGGGGAAGAGAGGGCGGCGGAAGAGTGATTGTCCTGGAGAGCAACACTCCGGTAAAAGAAACTTTCCTTTTCCTACACTGTTGCTCAAATCACCTAAGGCGATTTCCTCAATCTTTTTGTTTTGTTTTGTTTTCAGTTTTAAAGTAGCAGGGGAAAGAGGATCTTAAACTGTTTTAAAGTCAGCCCTGCTCTTGCTTTACTCTGGAGGGTACACGGTTGATCTTTTCCTTTGCAGCAAGGCAGATGGGATCATGCATTTTTCGCGTTCCGCGACGCCTCGTGTCCACCTGTGGGACCCAGCAGTGCCGCCCAAAAGGCCAGGGCCGGGGAAGTTAGCGGCTGCTCTCGGGCCTGGTTCCCGAGGACCACTGGGGAGCACTCCGCCACGTGCGCTTTTCTAGTCCTCTCGAAAGCGCGAGGCTGTGGTTGTGGCCATACAGTGGGATCCTCGGGATGCAAGAGCGATATCCCAAACCCTCCACCCCCTAGAGGTGGGGACCGACGCGGTCTTGGGTCCGGAATGGGTCTGAGAAGTCTGCACAGGCGGGAGCCACAGCAAACTAGAGCTTGGACAGTGTGAGAACGTAAAGGATGCAGCGGAGCCTGCCGGCTCTGCACGAGGCCCGCCGCGTCGCACGCGGTTCGGTGCCAACAACGTTTGCTCCCCAAGGTCTCGGCCGCTAGAGATCCAAGAGCAGTCGTCGTCGACTGCGATCCATCTCCCTGACTTCCAAAATTATGTGAGTCACGGGCTGCCTAGGACCTTCCTTTTACTCAGCGGCGCTCCCGGCCCCGCCAGGTGCAGCTTCTCTCGGCCTCGTGCTCTCCATCCCGCGCCCGGGATTGTGGCTTCGGGGATTGCATGCGGATGCGCACGAGTCTTCTCCCCAGTCAACCGAGGGAGAACAAGGACATTATTGTCACCCCAAGAAACCGATTGCTAGTCGCTCCGCTGCTTAGACATCCCCCCCCCCTTTTTTTAATTTGAAGCTGGCCAAAGAGCGATGCGGAAAGGCACAGTCACGGTGAGAACCGAATTCCCACGCAGAGAAAAGGGGGCACGTTTTTCTGCCTTTACGGAGTCTTTCTGCACACCCAGGCCCCAGCGTCTGCCTGCACCAGCGTCATCGTGGTTGCGCTTAAAACGGCAAAATAGTAACGGTGACCTCCCCCTCCATGAGAATCCAGCAAACAGAAAATTTCCCAGTGTATCATACATCCGGGATAATATGTCCTTTTGATTGTTACTTGGACTGGGGGGTGGAAAGCAGCTACCAGGACTCTAGATTTCGACTCAGAACATCCTCATTTCCTCAAGGGCACATGCATCCTGAGCTTTTAGAAGTACACTCTGTGTGTTAAGAGAAAGAATTATATACATACATTATCTTTCCCCATTTCGCTATTAATACCTGTCACAATTCTGTCCGGTTAATTGTGGTTTGAACACATACATACACACACACACACCAGAAGAGAGTGTGCAAGTAGATCCACTTTAGAGGTTACATTTGCTTGTAATCCTTCCTCCCTCCCTTTCCAATTTCTTTGATGATTTTTCCCATAAGCGTATAAGCTGCCCGGACTTAGTAAGAAGCAAGCCGCTCCTCCTAAATGTTATTCGGACCATATGCTTTCTACATTCATTCCCGCTCCTGCTTTTCTTCTCCTGCTAACTGCTAACACGTTATAGTCACCTTGAAATTTCCTCTGCTATTTTCCAATTAAAAGCTTAATAGCCCTGGAAACGGAGTTCATGTGGTGAAGTTTACCATAGCCCCTTGTTCTGAAAGGCTTTCTGCTGGGATCCCATTATGTGCTTGAATAAACCCTTTCTGCAAACAGAAATGGGACTCGGGGTTGTCAGGTGTTGGGTTACAATAGACTTTGAGGCAGGGGACGTTTTACCAACATAAATACAAACCTGTCCCTATAGGGAGATGTTGTCAAATACTGGGATATGGAAAACATTCCCATCAAATATGAGAAAAGGATTACTGCGCTATATCAAATGAGTATTTAGAACTCAGCCTCCGATGTGCACTGGAGTGAAACGGGGGCCCAGGACCAAATAATGCCCAACTGTTTGAATGGCAAAGGGACAGGGTGGATAGGTGACCGAGGGAGGAAAGGGGGTCGCCTTGGTAGTGGGAATAGCCCCCAAACCTGTTGCAGAGCTCTCTGCTGCTTTCTTTTTTTAAAAAAAATTCTTTATTCCCAAGTTCATTACATTCCCTCGTTTTTGCTGACCACTTGGAGGAAGTCGGGAGAAATTTGGCTTTGAAAAACTGCCCTTGAACCCCGGAGTCCCAGAGCCCCTGAGATTTCAGCGCGAAAGTTTCCAGATTCGGTGTCATTCGCGGCCCTCTAAATCTCCCATCACGTGAAGCGTCTGGCTGCCAGCACCTGGTTTCCCGCCCTAAGCCTGCGGTGCTGTGGGGTGACATATGCCTCGCGCTCCGAGAGTTTGAGAGGTTCCTTCCAGCAGTAGTGTTTCAGGGCTGGATGTTTTTCTAGCGAAGGTTGGAAGGAGTGGAGGGTGGCGCGAGAAAGCGAGGAGACGCAAGGCGGAGGAGTTGGTGCGCAAGGCGCCGGCGTGATCCGCGCCGGAGGTGCCAGGAGTCTCCCGAGACCCAAGAGCGCGGGCGCCACGCCGCCTCCTGCCCGCCAGGCCATCGGCTTGGCTTTGGGGGGGAGGGCTCCCGGGGCTGGGACTCCAAGGCAAGGTCTTCCTGCTCATGGCCCACTGGGACAGTCCCGGATGACTCCGGGACACCTCGGAAACGGGACGTATGAGACTGCGAAGGGCTTCAAAGGAAACGCTCACAACCGGGTTCCCTTGTACACTCCCTTCCTTGAATCTCCCTACCAGGCTGCTAGAGCGCCTGGCGGTGCTTTACTTGAATTCACAGCAAATGCGGAGGAAAGCTTTCGTATTTGCTGCTTGCTTCCAGGGTAGTGCAGAGAAAAGCGGCTTCCCCGAGGGGACAAGGGCCGTGGTGCACAGGAAGGGCCAAGCATTGCAGTGAAGTTCTGTAAGCTCCCGTCTGGCATTCGATTCTTCCAAGCTGGAGGTGAGCTCAGGTTCTGCTCCAAGGCCTTGCGGACCCAGGGCTCGGGGTCTTCCAACATCCCCCTTCGCACAGAACCGTTTTTGCTGCTCGGCTCCGACTGTATCCGCTTATTTTGCATTGTTTTGTTTTGGGGGTGGGTTGGCGATAGCTGTCCCAGTGCCTTTGTCGCGGTAGTCGGCCTTGGGTCAAACCGGATACTTGCAGATTAGAAACACGAAAATGAAGTCTAAGAAAAGTTGTATGCGGTCATCAGATGCAAAGGCCGCCTCCTGCCCACACCTAGAGACATTATGGGGAGCAGGGAGAGGTGGCTCAATCCCTTATCTATAATTAAATCACAATCTGTGGGATTTGGATTGAGTGAAGCTAGCTCTCGGTTGAAGGTTCACTGGCAGGTGGGGACAGAGGAGATCATACCCGGGAACTTTACCGGCGCTAAAGTGGCGCCTCTGTCCTTTCTCTGAAAGTTTTAGACCCGGCACTTAGCAAATCCCCCCACCCCCACCCCCACCCCCACCCCGCAAGCACCTCTCCGGCCTTTGCGGACACACGAGGTTTTTCTACTAAAACATGGCGGTGGGGAAGCAGTAGAGAAATAAAACCAGTGCCAGGTAGGGTGTGTGTGTTTTCCCCCTTTGAAACAGTCAGCAAAACGAGTTGTCATCCTTGGGCTGAAAGCTTTCTAATGCATTCATTTTTTTCTGCAACAAAAGACAAAATTCTGTTGCAAAAGGAAATCAAGAAAAAAACAAACTTCCCCGGACCAAAACCACCCCCCCCTCCACCCCGACTTGCTGGACCTGGCTCTCCCCAATTTATAACCCCATCGACCCGCGCCGGATCCCCGAGACACCCGCAAATGTTCCGGTAGACTCCGTCCCTCAGTCCTAGACGAGCCTGGTTTCCGTGGCCAAGCGTCTGGATAAAAAGCGGCCTCGGGCTGTATGCCGCCAAATCCGGCCTAGAGAGGAGGGGAGGGGGGAGCGAGGGGGAGCGGCCACCTCACTAGCCTACACGCACCCCCACCCTCGCCGGTCCTCCCCTTCCCCGCCCCACGTGCACTGCCGCGACTCGGAGCGCTGCAGTCCCTCCCTGCCGCGGGCTGGGGAAGCAGAGGGCTTGGAGGAGGGGGCTGGGAGCACCCCCGCGACAGTGGCCAGGCAGCAGGTGGCAAGGAAGGTGAAGTGCGGGGACCCGAGGGGCGAGAGCGGGAAGGAAGAAGGAAGGCGTGGGGTGGGGTGGAGTGGGGAGTGCAGGAGACAGCGACCCCGGGGGTGGGGGTGGCGGTGGGAGGGAGGAGGGGTGGAGGGAAGGCGACGGAGGAGGTGCTGGGCTGGGGAAGCGCACAAGGGCTCTGCAGACGTGCTGGCTCAGACCTTAACCAGAGCTCTTGCCGGCCCCTTGCAGCCGCCGCAGCGCCTCGGCAAGGGAGGACGCGCTGGCCGGGCTGCGCGCCCAAAGCAGCTGCCGGCGGAGACGAGGCTGGCGTGGGGATTGTGGCGGGGCACGAGCCGGTAGGCCGCAGCCGCGAAAACCGCGGGAGAGACTGCTGCCGCACCTCTGGCCGCCCCGAGGGCCCGTGGCCGCGGGGATCTGCGGGACCAAGGACCGCACGGAAGGGCGGCCCGGAGCGGAACCACTAACCCGGCCGTTTAGGAGCCCGGGGCATGAACGGCTACGGCTCCCCCTACCTGTACATGGGCGGCCCGGTGTCGCAGCCGCCGCGGGCGCCCCTGCAGCGCACGCCTAAGTGCGCGCGCTGCCGTAACCACGGAGTACTGTCCTGGCTCAAGGGCCACAAGCGCTACTGCCGCTTCAAGGACTGCACCTGTGAGAAGTGCATCCTCATCATCGAGCGGCAGCGAGTTATGGCGGCTCAAGTAGCGCTGCGTCGGCAGCAGGCCAACGAGAGCCTGGAGAGCCTCATCCCGGATTCGCTGCGGGCCCTGCCGGGGCCCCCGCCACCCGGGGACGCCGCCGCCGCCCCGCCGCCACCACCGACCTCGCAGTCTTCGCAGCCGCCGCCGCCGCGCCCCGCTGCTGAGCTGGCCGCGGCAGCCGCGCTGCGCTGGGCCACCGACCCCCAGCCCGGGGTGCTGCAGGCACAGCTCGTCAAGCCAGGTAAGAGCATCCGCGGTGCGGGACACCGAATGGGGCACGTGGGCATCTTCAGAGCGCCTCCTGTGGCTCTGCCAGGGAACCCCGGAGGCAAAGTTTGCGGGGGGGGGGGGGGGGGGTTGGCCTGATTGGGTCTTTCCCCGCAACCCATGCCAGGCGGGTTCTTACTCAACGGGCAGAAGCGGCCTTGAGTCTGGACCCCGCGCGGGTGGAACAGAGGCACCCGCGGGAAGAGCGCCTTCCGCCAGCTACACGACGAGACTGTGCCACTGTGCGTCCGGATAGCAACATGCCTGCCCTAGGTTAAAGGGGAAAATGTATGTAAATTTAGGCGAGTGAATGAAGAGGCCACGAACGACTGTATTACCCCACCCCCACCCCATCCCGCGCAAACGGCACTGTGCGTGCGGGTTTCCCCAGCGGCGGGTGTTTTAGAGGGTCTCGCATTTGGAACTTAGGACAGGTTGGTGTAAGGAAGGAGCGGAGGCTCAACGTTTGTCTGAATCCGAGCTGGGCTGAGACGAGCCCGGTGCTTGTCGGCCCAGGGGAATTGGAACAAGGACACAAATCTCCAATTTGGGGGAAATCGGAGCCTTTCTGGGGGCACACTATAGCCTCCAACCTCTTGAAAGATTTGGTGAAAGAAGCCTCTCAGGATTGATAACAAGATTCCAAAAGTCTTCTAAGCTGATAGGGGAGACAGAATCTAGTGCACCCAGGGTCAACTCCCTTTGCAGAACCACTCAGACAGAGTCTTTAATACTCTTCCGTAGGCCATCCTCAGCTGTCCTTGCAGTTCAGAGGAAAACCAAAAAACTACCTACAAATGAGGACGGCCCCCTTGGGAAAGCTCTTTCCCCAGTTCTAGGAGGGCCTGGTCATCAGGCTGCTAAGCTGAAGGTTTAGAGCAAAGACTGTGTCACCTCTTCTTCCATCTACTCCCCCTTTCCCTTCTTCTCTCCAGTGTCTTAGAGAGGGTTGTTCTTCCCTAGTGGTGTACAGATTCATGCCCCCCCCCCCCCCACTTCCTTCTGTTTCTCTCCTAATGGCCTCCTGACCTGGCAGGCACCAGTTGAGCCCCTTTCCTCCCTGGGAATTTCTAGCTTACTTTGCTGCCTAGCTCAACCGTTTGATTTTTTTGACTCCTGGAAATCAGTGGGCTTGTGTTTCCCTTTCACTGGAACAAAATATAGGAAGGAAAAAAGCCCATAGTCTCAGAGAGGGGATTGGGGGCATCACGGATGAATTAGGAAAGGGAAGGTCCATAACCTTCCTATCGGTAGAAGTGAGGTAGAGGCTGCTGCTTGCCCACATTTCCCCACCCCAACCCTCTGCTGAAGACCAGTCCCCTTGGCTTACTGGAGGAAGACTCTCAGGGGCACCGATTCCTGGGTGGAGCTGGGGAAATGAAAGTGTGTTGATAGGTGGTCTGGCAGGTACAGTTATGCTGTGCAGTCCTGAAGCTCTGAGGACAGCTTGTGTGAGGAGTAGAACTCAGTATTTTTAGGACAGAAGGGAGTTTGCTGAATAGAGATTTTGTAAGTATTTAATCCAAGATATGAGTAATATCCCCCACTTATCTCTCTTTTGCCTGTCTCAGCTCTTCATATTTATGGAGTTGCCTCAGAGGAATGGGAGGGGGGAGAAAGAGATTTTTTTTTTTTGGTTTGTTTTTTTCTCTCTTAGGTTAGATTAGAACAACTAACTTAGAGAGTTTAGTCTCTCCTCTAGAAGTTGATCTGTGCCAGTAACTTTTTTATTTCCAGTTTCCCTGGCTGCATTTCCCCCAGGATCAGAGCCTGAGACCCAGTTAATGGCAGAGGTAGCATTTGCAGTGGCTGCTGCTATGTGCCTGAAACTAGTCATTGGGTCTTGGGGGTCCTTGCCCAAGGGGGGATTCCTTTCATATCCTATGCTGTTCATACCATCCTTTGGGATAGCCAAAGGTCATGATGTCTAGAGTCACAAAACCAAGAACAACTCCCAGATGGGGGCAGTGAGTGCAGAAAGGAGAGTGGAGTAGCAACTCTGGCAGAAGGATATATAGCTTTGGGGAATAAAACAGGGGGACTAATTTCAGCTGGACAAACCAGACCCGGGTCTCTCCTTCTGCCAAGTATTCAGGCCTGAGCTCTTCAAATTGAAAGCAAGTAATTGCAAGGGAGGATAGGGCTTACCATAAGGAGAGACCAGAGTGACGTCTTTTGTGGGGGAAGTGAACCTTCAGGAACCTACAGCTCAGTTTCCAGGTGGTCACGCTGCATACCTTGTACATCCATTTAAACAACTTTTGCTTTCTTCTTTCTATTGGCTCCACTCCATAATTCTACTTTATTATTTTTTTAAAGCTGAACCACCAATCCAGTGGTAGAGGGGAGAGCAGGAAAATAACAGCTCATTCTTTTCCTTAGCAAGGCTTTGTAAGGAGAAAGTCCATTTGACATTTAAATTTAGAGAAAACTACTTGATTGAGAGGGCCTGTTGCTAAAGATATAATATGCATTATGTATTTCTGCATTTCTTATTATATACTTGTATGTAACATATCTTGTATGTAACATATCATGCATGTTTAAAAGCGTATCGGATACTCTTGGATACATAGATCACTGCATATAGACATGTAGAGAGGAGGCGAACTTCTATTCGAATGGTAGGCCCACATGTGTAGTAAGTACCCAGAGTGGTAGGAATATCTAAATACCTACTTTCACATGGGTCTGTTTCTTTGTGAACTCTGACTCCAAAATGTGGTTAGTCTTTTTGCAGTACACAAGACCCCTAAAGTACATAGCTATGGAGAGGGAATTTTTCCCCCTTAGATACAAATGAAGGTGCACAAATATAGTAGTCTTTTTCCCTCTCAGAAATCTGTGAGAAAAGTACAAGCCTGTGAGAGGAGTGTTTGCCAGGCACCATGGGAGAAAAACCACCCTGTTCAGGGAGTGTCAAATAACACCACAACTCAGTTTTGTAGCTGCATGAAATCTTATTCCCAATTCTGTTTTAGATCCTTTAAATGAAAGGGGCATTATTTTATCTAACCATTTAGTATGTTGAACATCCCTTTCAATGTGGCAATGGGTTTAAAGGAGAAATTTTATTTTCCAATAGTTATTAGTTCTAGCTATGGATTGAAGCATTCTTTTTTCTTTTTTGAGTGTAGATAGCTCTGGCTCCTTGATTATCATCTGTCTTTGGCCTGGAATTATTATATTTGATTGAGCCAAAAATTCAAATTCAAGCTTCTTTATATAAACCATTGAAATCACTTATTCTGCTAAATTCTCCTGTCTCCCCTCTCCTATGAAAATATCATATCTTTCAACTGAAATTTCAACTGAAAAAGATTTTCAACTGAAAATCTTTCAACTGTTAGTATATCTGAATCAGCAGCTTCAACCAGCTAAGCCAGCCTTTCAGTATATGTGCTCAAAACAGAGGGAAGCTAAGGGTCACAGCCAAGGTGAGAAGCTGAAGTTACATTCTTGCCTTGCTGCTCCCTTCCTCCACTGCCAACTTTTCCCTCCAGGACAGTGTCCTGGGCTGCCTCGGCCGTGGTGAATGGAGTGGAAAGGTCTGTGAATAAAAATTCTTCCAAGGTCTACATCTGCCATCAACATACAAATGCATATGAGTTCTTTAAATGTTGTTAGAGGGAAAATAAATCGAAAATATCTTTTTTTTTTTTTCTAAAAGAAGCACCTACAAGTACAATAACTATTACTGGAATACGGGTCAAAGAGAGGGTGGGAAACCATCTTTGTTTCTAGGCCAGGAACGAGTGAAAAAGTGAAAAACTTTAAAAAGGCATTCATGAAGTACACGAATGAATTTAAAAATGGGTTCTCGTTTTAAGAGGGCTTGAGTTAGTGCAAGGTTCCTGAGTCGGGGCCACATTGCGTTGCACTGAAAAACAAACGAAAAGGAATAAGCGATACTTCTGTCTCTTTCGAAAGTTGCCCCAGGCAGGGCTGGCTCTTGGGGTGGGACGCCTGGGAAATCCTCAGCCCCGGGCCTTTCCTGCAGCGCTGGGCGATTCGCGTGCCCTTCTCTCTGCGCAGCGCGACTAGCGGAAGGCGGTATGCCCGGGCAGTCGGCCGGAGACTGAGCTCTCGGGCGCGGGACCTTTCCTCTGCGGGAGTGGAGGAGAACCCCCTGCAGGAGCTAGCCCCGCGGTGGCAGTGGAGTGCGGCTCTCTGCGACTAGACTGGGGTTTCATTGCTCGCCTGGACAGTTGTCCCCCTGCTCTAGGTGACCGGGAGGCTGCGGTCGAGTGCCGGCTCCCGGGCCACGCTCTGTCCTGGCTCTCTCGGCATAACTCCGGCGGGACGCGCGCAGGAGCGCGGCACGGGTGACCTTCCGTGCCTTTCCCACGAGCCGCCTCTTGGGCCACCTGCTCCTTCTCGGCTTCCTCCTGAGCCTCCCTACCCTTGCTTTCCAAAGGCGGGAGGCCCGACTGGTTTGCCAGATTTCGCAAAACGAAACAAAACAAAACAAAAAAAGGACGCCATCTATTGCCTGGGACACACTTATGTTACAAATTATTCGTTGTTTATTTGAAATTCAAATTTAACTGGGAGTCCTGTTATTTTATCTGGCAACCCTAGGCCCAGAAGCCTTCCAGTCCTGCTTCAGTGGCCGCGCCCCCGCGGGGCGCCCGTGCGGGAGGGGGCGCTTGTGCGCGTGTCCCAGCTTCCTTCTCTTTGTGCAGCCTGAGCTATCGCGGGTGGGCGTCGGAGGGCTGCTGGTGTCCATTTTGTGTATCTGAGAACAGGGTTGGCAGGAGAAATGAGAGCATTTTCAATGTCCAGAAAGCCGAGTTTCACTGCCATCCGGGAAAGAAAAGCCACTCTCTCCCGCCCCCAAATGCACTCTCCGGGGTTATAAATCTGGCAGATAGCCCGATAGCCGTGCTCTTGACTCACACAACCAACTTTTCTTTTCGCTGATGGATGAACGCCTGGGTTTAAAAGATTACAGTAATCATAGGAGGACAGTGTAAATCGAATCTGATAGCAATAAGTTTCGGGGAAGGTCAGGCTCAAGTGAAATGTTACCAAGCAACAGGCATTTTGTTTGCAAAATACAATCAAAGAGCATCGATGAGAAATTCTTCGCTGCAGCCAGTCAGCACTTTCTGCTAACAGCTTTACAGAGGGAAAGGGAGTAAATCTTCATAAATCAAAGACCCGGGAGGACTTGGAGCCCCGTTCTAGAAATGTTGCACTTCTTGATAGAGAGGAGGACGTAGCCCAATAAAAATCCATTCGCTTGCCTGCCTGCCTCCGGTCTTGGACTCCTTCCTTTCCCTCCCCTCTCTTTGTTCGTGCGTTCTTCCTTTATTATTATTTTTTAACCTTTTAACCTGTTGCAGTCTTACAGCCATAAGCTACTGAGACCCCTGAACCTCCCTGTCTAGACCCATGTGGCTCTGATGGCAAGTGGGCAGAGAACTGGGGCCTGCATGGGAGCCCAGGCAGAGATCTGGGGACAGCGTGGCAGAACTGGTCTTCACATTCCACCACCCTCAGATTATAAATCAGATCACTTCCCAAGAGTCCATCATCACTTAGGGGTCGTCACCTTCTCAGAGCAGACTACTGGTCTCTTAAGAAACTAAGGGGACACTAAAATATAACTAGGTTGAGGTCCCCCCCCTTAATTTTGTTACATAGTTCATTATAAAAAATAAGCACAGTCAACTACTGAATAATAGTAATATATATTATGGGAAACAACACTCAGAACATTAGTTCTTGACAGAATCTTTTTTTCTTTTAATGCAATTTTCTTTTGGTATGCTGTATGATGGGGGTCACATTTCATTCTTTCTTCCATGTGAGTATCCCGTTATTGCAGTACCATTTGTTGACTTTTTGTTTGTCTGTTTTTTTTGGGGGGGGGGAGATGCATGGGCTGGGAATACGAACCCAGTTCTTCCGCATGGCAGGCGAGAATTCTATCACTGAGCTCCCCTTGTACTCGCCTCTTTTAATACAATTTTATTGAGATATATTCACACCACACAATCCATCCAAAGTATGCAATCAATGTCTAATCTCTTTTGATTACAATGACATAAAGTTTACAAATCTGAAATCAGGGTTCTGCTCTTTTGTACTCATTATTATTTTGTTTAGTTCCGTATGTCTGTCTGTAGCAGCCATGGTCTTTATATGTGAATGTTTACAACAATATTCCCACTGTGAACACAACATAATCTGACCAGCTGTTTTCCCTGCTGGTCTTTGAGCCACTTGCTGTCTTTTTCTGTAAAATATGATTGAGTGAATAGATAACTTGGAATTTGGCAACAAATTAGTTAATAAACTGTAAAACCTCTCAGTAGCTGACAGGATGTGCTTTGATCTTCTTTGTGTAATCATACCTAGCACAGGCCTGGTACAGAGTAAGGGATTTAAGGATATGTGTTATATGTATAGAGGAATATATAGCCACTTCCATTTTTTATAGATAAATTTCCCCTTGCTTCTTGAAAAGTACCCTTTTCTGAGTCAAGAAAGAGGTCAGAACTAAATTTTTGCAAGATATATGAAGACCAACTTCCTTAAACCCTTTTTATACCAATGTCCCCTAAAATTATCGATCCTAAGGAACCATTCTGATCCTTTCATACTTTGTTAAGCCAGCATTGTAAATGATTTTTTTTAAAGCAAAGAATGGGGAAAATAAACCAAAGCACGGCTATTTATTTTTATTTTCCACAGATTTTCTGAATCCCCCCCCCCCAAAAAAGACAAAGAAAAGAAAAGTTTGATTAGATTAATTATTCTTTGTATTTCAGGTTTCAACCACTCAGTTTTTGTTTTATTTTTATGATTAATGATCATCCACTTTTAGTGTGGAGGTGAAGATGTTAACAAACATATGTAAAAGGCTTGTTGCCGGTTAGATTTTTGCCTGGGCAGTGGTCCTTTTGGAAGCTCCATCCTGCCTGTACTCCTTCCCTGCCATTGCTAGACGATTTGTGTTCTTTGAAAATTACCCATCAGGGAGCTGTTACTTAGAGGTAGGTTCACTGAAGCTCAAGTGGGCAGATAAGGACATGATCTGATTCAAAATGCATGACCTGATTTCAAAAGGAAAGAAAAAGTCCAGCGACTTTTGAGCTGGGAAACATTCCTCTCTATGCTTTTATTTTTTGTTTTTTCATTCTGGATGTAAGATATATTTTGTCTTTGTAGGTATAATAGGATAGACTGGGTAAAACCTACCATATGTAACTCAGATTTTCCACTTTTATGTGACTCCAGCAAAATGCTTATTTACATATGTGGTGTTTTTTTTTTTTAATGTTTGAAATGACTATCTAGAAGTCTTTAAAAAATTGCACTGCGTTTTCATATGAAAAAAACTCTTTGAAAAGGTAGGTTTTGCAAACTTTAATTTTAGGTTGGAAGTCACTTCGTGTGTGTGTTCATTTTTTCTCTTTAAGTAAAAGCCTTGTAGCTAACTTATGGTATATGTGTGTGTGTGTGTGTGTGTGTGTGTGTGTGTGTGTGTGTGTGCTTTGGTTGCAGAGACTCAAATATATTATCCATAGAAAATTTTTCCCTCTTAGTTAAATTTCTACTTCTTTTATAAACATTTTCTCTAGTGAAGGGTGTGTTTCAAGGATGGTGCCAAGTATCTCTGTCATGCAAATATGAAATTGAAAAATGAAAGTGTAATAAGATTTTCAAAATATCTAGATTTTTAGCTTTAGAAACAGAGGTTTTGTCACTTTCAATAGTTTGTAATAGCAGAAAAAAATTATTTCTTTCTACTGTTTGTCTAATAGTTTTGGCTTTCTGAACTATATGCTAGGGGTAAAAATAATATCAGCTGAAATATACTCTTCTCTTCATGTTCTAGGAATTAGGGTCTCAGTTTCAAGAAGAAAGAGGGTAAAGGGTTTGGAGAGTATTTCCCTTTTCATTTTGTTAGCTGGCAGTTTCACATTTCTCTATCGAGAAAGACCTTTGTGCTTTCAACCAACATGAACAATTTGTAAAGTTCATTTAGGAAAAAATCTCGAAATGTAAAGAAACACCTGTTATTAAGTTACACTTTATCACTGGGCTCAAAACTCACCCTCTATAATTACTTGTGAAAGTCTGTATTTATAATAGAATAATTTACAATACATTTAGTTTAGGCATAACAATTCAACCAATACTAGACACCATCGTGCCACAGAATTGCAGGGACTGCATATCTGCCCACAGAAATGACTGTTGGGTGAGGAGTTCTTCTGAGTGCAAGGGGAGAGTTTAGTAGCTTTCCTTTGCCCAGTTTTGAAACCTCACCAGCCTTGGATGTTGATTGGGATCCTCTCATGCATGACTCCTCAGCAGGGCTTTTTGTGCTGTTCAGGTGCACGAACACCATAGGTGCGGTCCGCCCATTGCTTCTTTCAGTCTTCTCTCTCCCCTTGGATACAGTTAAAAACAGCCCTGAGCTTTGGTTGGAGTGCCCTGGATTTGTAGACTTGTGAGATCCAGTTAGCTTTTCTCATGTTTTGACCACAGCCTGGATGCCCAGTTGGAGAGGCTTGATCAGGTCAGAATTCTGTTGAGAGAGTATGGATGAATCAGCAAAATCTACCACACTCTTTGAGAAGCCACCACAAATGCAAGCTATGCTGGGCAAAGGGTTAACACGAGATGAAGAGAAATGGCTTTTGCAATCTGAGCCTCGCAACAGGTGAACACACTTGCCTCCCAAGAGTCCACTGTGGCCTGTTCTGCAGAACTCAGAAAAATAGGTACAGAAGTGGAATTTTGTATTGACAGATTTAGAATCCTGCCATCTAGTATCCAGTTGATTGGGACAGTATTTCCTTTGCCACCTTGAAGAAAACAGTGTATTGTAATAACCATAGACATACCATAGTAGCACATTAGATTAGTCAGAACATCATTCTCTATCTCTTTGCTGAACTTCTACTCTTTGAATCTCTTTTGGAGCTTGATACATTCTATTGAAAAGTGAATTTGGATGCTAGACGCTGGTTTTCCTTGTTAAAACTCCTCCAGAATGGGGGAATGTACCTTTTAAAATAAAAAGCTATTTTTAGGTTCACACTTTTCTTTTAAAAATAGCTGAGTTTTAACCACATGAGCTGTGCTTATACACCCTTTCTTCCCAAGAAGAACCAGTTGTTTTTCTTGCTTAAAAACAAACAAAAAAATCATACCACCGCTTATGCAGCTGCGACACTGTCATATTTGACATTTAGCAAATCCTGCCTGCCTGTTCAGTTTCCCCCTGCACATGCATCCTATCTCCCCAACTAAATTATAAATTCTATAACGTTAAGAGCGAGTCTTGTACTTCTTGGTATTTTCCACTCTTTATTTTGTTTCTCTCAATATTTCCATATAACAGAGATACAAACACTTGTTGCTGATAAAAGTAGACAACGTAGGTTAAAGTTAAAGAAATCAAAAGGCTGTTAAGAGGCACATAGTATTTTTAAAATAATATTTTATGTCCATATTTTCCCGAGGAGAGTACTTGACTTGTTTCCCCCAGCTCTAGTGAGCAAGAGCCCAAATCCTAGTCTGTGTTCAGTCCAATGCTGAGTTAACATACTATCACAGTCTATTCATTTTCAAGTGTTTAATTATAGAGTGACAGCAAAGAGATGTATGCGGTCATGAATCAGGAAAATGTAAACGGTTTACCTGATTCGAATGTGAATGTATAGGAGCTTTTATGTTGGTGTCTTTTGGATCAAGGACACTGGGTTCAAATACCACATTAACTAAGAAGGTGACAGCTCAGTTTCCAGTCCCAAGAAGTTGCAAATATGTCAAATTTCTCTGTCAAAAATAGGTCTTTTGGCATCCCAGAGTTGTTACAGAAACCAATACTGAGCCGTGTATGTGGGCTGCAAATGAACTCCACATTGGAAATCTTAGATTTTGTGTTGGAGAAAGAAGCAGCTTCCTTAAAATGCAAATTTGGGATGAAAATTTGCATCAGGTTTATGATTGAAAGTTGCGCTGATGTAATTTAAGATTATTTAAAAATGTATTTATGTTTGGTGCGCAAACTTCTTTATCGCTTTGTGGAAAACCAGTGCTTCATTTTCAATTATATTTAAGCGCATCTTCTATTAGAAGAATGTTCATAAATGGGCCTTTGTTGAAGGCTTTTAACATAAACAATAACAAAAAGGAGGAGATGGTTTCTAGAAGCTGCTTTGATGAAATTTCACCGGCTGGGTATCTACACATAATCAGGTGTGCTCACAGAGAGGGCAGCAATGAGGCCATTCAGGCAGGGCAGCAGAAATCACAGGCGAACTGATTGTTTACAACCCCACAACTGGGTCATTAATAGTTTTCATCTTTAGATCAGTTTGACTGGCTTTGTGTAGACACAGTCAGTACATGTTTAAAGAAGATAAAAATCTATTTGTACATGTCTTGCTAAAAAAGAATATGTTCTTTTATTATAAATGTCTTAGAATTTACTACTGCAAACAAACCTGTCTCACCTATTCCCCTTTTGCCTGCTTCACACAGCAGTACTAGCCCTTTTTGGGTAAATTTTTTAGGCCCAAATATTCTTAGGTCAAAATGTCAGAGTTGCAAATGGTTTACTTCATGGCAAGTCTCTGTTTTATGTGGGAAGCTTTTTTTCCTTCTAATGTAATTCGAGTTAATGTCTTTAAGTACGTCCCATGAACTCTGCTGATAAAACAGCTCATGGGAACATATGTGCCCCTAGCCACCGAATGGTCCCGGAGTTATGGAGGTTTAGTTTCACTGGTGGGCGATGGTCCTTGTGTGGCCTCACAGGTCTTTCCAGTTACTTCTTCCTTCCTCTCCCGTGATCCGTCACACACCATTCAGCCTCTATAGCCTGGTTTTCCTCTAGTGTAAGTTATAGGCGACCAAATTTGTCAGTCCTTCCAGTGGCACTTTTCTGTTTTGTTTTAATTAATAAACTTCATTTTTTAGAGCAGTTCTAAGCTTATAGAAAAATTGAGCAGAAAGTGCAGAGTTCATATATACCTCATCTCTCCCCTCCCCAGGCTCCCCCACTAGTAACATCTTGCATTAGTGTGGTACATTTGTTAGAATCAATGAGAATGGACACTACGGATACTATATACTATTATTAATTGGCAACCATAGTTTACATTAGTGGTTGCTCTTTGTGTTGTGCAGTTCTGGATATTTGAGGATAATGCTATGTATCCACCACTATAGTATTATACAGAGTAGTTTCACTGCCCTAAAAATGCCCTGGGCTCCACCTCTTCACCCCTTCTCCTTTCCTCTCCATCATCTGGCGACCACTGATCTCGATTGTTCTGCCATTTCCAAAATGTCATAGAGTTGAGTCATACAGCATGTAGCCTTTTCAGACGGGCCTGCTTTACTCGGCAGTGTGCTTGTAAAGCTCCTCATGTGTCTTTTCCCGGTTTGCTAGCTTTTTTCAAGTGGCCTTTTAAGAAAAATATTAATGTACGTATAGCTTTCTTTTTTTCACTCCTGCGATTATATTCACTGGTTATTGTACCTGGTAACCTAATGAAACATACTAGTTCACAAGACATATTTACCACAGAATCGGCATAATGGGAAAATGGTTTTAAAAGATTAAAATCTCCCATGATTGTGCTTTAGCTGATGATGTCTCCAGATTATAACTGGCCACCTCATCTGTAGAAGAGGAGCTGGGGGACAAGCCTGAGCTCATTTCCCTCTCTTTCCCTGGACAGTGGTCTTCCAAATTTATCTCCTTGTCCCACTTCCTGGAAAGCCAGAGGGGCTCCCTAGATTGTTACTTGCTATGACAGCCACGTCTTCTGGTGGTTATAGGTATTGTGCAGCTGTTCCACTTATGACAAGCATTCTGCACAAAACATTCAGAGAAATCGCCCTGATTTCTGTATGTTTGCTTACAGTTTAATGCCGTTTGCCAAAACATGGTTTGGATTTAAAAAAAAAAAAAAAAAGGCTTGCAGGATTGTAGCCCATTGAGATGTATATTTCCCCCTTCCCGACAGCCTGTGTGGGGCTGTCCTGCGCACATCTGTTCCCCTTTATGCACACCAGGAAAGGATTAACCCAGCCTTTCTCTGCTTTTTAGATCTGACGGAAGAACGCCTTGGGGATGGCCGTGCGGCAGACAATACCGAGGCCTTCAGCGACAAGGACGGGGACCAGAGGAGCTCCCCGGATGTGGTGAAAAGTAAGAGCTGCTTCACCCCCGACAGCCCAGAGATCGTGGCGGTGGACGAAGGCGGTTATGCCGCCCAGAAAAACGGAGGCGCCGCCGAGGGCCGTGCAGACAGCCCCAAGCTCCACGCCGAACAGAACCACCTCCTGATTGAGGGCCCTTCCGGGACCGTTTCTCTGCCCTTCAGCTTGAAAGCCAACAGACCGCCCCTCGAAGTGTTAAAAAAAATATTCCCCAACCAGAAGCCAACCGTGCTTGAGTTAATCCTGAAGGGCTGCGGGGGGGACCTGGTGAGCGCCGTGGAAGTCCTTCTCTCCAGCCGGTCTTCAGTGCCCGGAGCCGAGCGGACTTCTGCAGAGCCCGAGAGTCTCGTCCTGCCCTCCAACGGGCACATCTTCGAACACACCTTGAGCTCCTACCCCATCTCCTCCTCCAAGTGGTCGGTGGGATCGGCCTTTCGCGTCCCAGACACGCTAAGGTTTTCGGCTGACTCGAGTAACGTTGTGCCCACGCCCTTGGCGGTCCCCCTGCAGCACCCTTTCCCCCAGCCACCCCGCTACCCTCTGATGCTGAGGAATACTCTGGCGAGAAACCAGTCGAGCCCCTTTTTGCCCAACGATGTCACCCTCTGGAACACCATGACGCTGCAGCAGCAGTACCAGCTGAGGTCCCAGTACGTCAGCCCTTTCTCCAGTAACTCTACCAGCGTCTTCAGGAGCTCACCTGTGCTCCCCACGCGCACCTCGGAAGACCCGAGGATCTCCGTGCCCGAGGACGGGTGTCCGATTGTGTCAAAGCAGTCCATGTACACCGAGGACGAGTATGATGAGAGGTCTGACTCCTCAGACTCGAGAATACTCAACACATCATCTTAAAGTGGTCCGGGGTGGGCGGTAACTAGAGGACGGTTCCTGTTGAAGCCTGGGGCCCCAGGAGAGGCCACATGTTGTGTATACCTTTTCCTTCTGTTTGACAAGGTGACTGTGCTTGAGTCTATACATTAGCAATAAAATACATAACTTATTTAATTTCTTGCACTTCAATGGAAAATGCCAAATAGCTCTGCTCTGTGGCTTTAGTGCTGAATGTTTATTGTAAAAGAGAGTCTAATGCTCAGAATAGTCCTTGGAAAGCTGGGTCCACCGTGGAAGATTTATTTTGGGATGCGAAACTGAAAGCCAGCCTTGGGCCTAAACTCAACCTGGAATGTTAAATAAAAAGAATATACTTGAATGCCATTTTGCAAAAGAGGATTCCTCAGGATTTGTGACACCTAAAGGAAGTGGTTGGGTTTCAAATGGACTAAAGAGGGACATTATATTCTTATGCTAAAAATCTTTCTTGCATTTTAAAGAGAGACTGCACTTAAGAATAGAGTGACTGCTCATCTGCTTATTTAAGTCTGGACAGTTTTCCAAGACAAACTCCATTAAGAATTATTCTTTTCACATGGCTGAATCGAAACATGTGTAATGTCAATGTAAAACCAATCACAGCTGTGAACTGCATGAAATGTATTGTGAAATGAACACAAGATTAAGCTTTGTCAGGTTAATGTAGCATGCTAAGGACTCTAGAAAAAAATAAACTAAGGAGATGATCTTGGTTTATGTCATTTCTGCTTGTGGAAAGAGCATCTCTAAAAATAGATTTAAAAGCTACTTACTAGATGCTATCATGGATCAGGAATCAAGGTATCAGTTAAATAAGATTCCTGGAGAAATAGAAATGGCAGTATTTGGGGGCTGAATTCAGAGAGGCAGAGAATTTTTTGTTCTGAAATAGTGTTTTTTCACTCCTTCCATTCATTCATTTATTTTTCATTGAGAATAATCATTGTATCTTATTGCCCAGCTTTCCTATCAATGGGTCCAAGTTAAGCAGGGGTGATAATGGAGACTCCCATTAAAAACAAAGTAAAAATGAAAGTATCGACAGTGTACCATCGGGTGTGGGACGAAAACAAAGTGCTTTGCACAGTTCCTGACATAGACAAAGTACTCAATAAATAAGGGCTATTACTCCTATTACTTAAAACCTGCAGATCTGCATTTAGAATAAGGAAGTGAATTCCCTTGTTCTCCCTTGGAGAAGATGTTATTATGGATTGAGGGGCTGAGCATAATAAAGCCACTGAAAACCAGGGCTTTCTCTTCATTTTAAAAACATTTTGGGGGTGCTGTGTGATAACATCTTGCTCAGATATTTTTAAAAATAAATTTTCAAACAGTAACTGTCAGTGGAGGGCACACCAACCACTCCTACTTACTGTCTCTGTTGCTCAAGGTGCTTGAAAGGTAAGAAGACTGCTTGGTCAAACAGTAAACTTATGGAGGTAGAAGGGACAGTATAATAAGCAGATAAATTAAAACCTCTATGTGACAGGGATGCAGACAGGGCTCCCCAGGCAAAAATAACGTCTTGAAGGGCAGTTCAGTCTGGGGAGGGAGAAGGGGAAATCCTCTCGGCCTGAGCTGTTCAATTGGAAGGCAGGAGCTGGTATCGGCAGTCCTCCATCCTTGAGTCGGTCCTGGGGAAAGAAAAGATGTTTAAAACCAAAGAACCTTCTATTTATATTTGGGTGCTTTTGGAATGAAATCTTTGATGGAAAAATTTCCTAATATTAGCTGGACCAAAATGTATTTAATCAACATGGTTAGGCACCAGAGTGTTTAAAAGTAACTTTGATTTGTGTTAGGGTTGTGTTTAAGCACTGATGTTTACTTTGGGAAAAAGGTGAGGGAGTGGGGAGGGGAATAACTGATCCCAGATTCAAAAGACACACATCCGGGACATTTTGTGGGACGTGACAGACTGATGTCTGGGCTCACCTAGGATAAATTTTTTTTTGTATGCTCTGCAGTGGGGGTCACATTTCATTCTTTTCCACACCAATATCCTGTTATCACAGCATCATTTGTTGATTTTTTTAAAACAAATGTATTTTTAAAAGGCATCCTCATCTCAAAAGTTGACCCACGTTTAACAAGAAACAGTGATAACAGATCTTATGTGAGCCAAAGACGCTACAAAGTCTGTCTTCAGCTGTTACTTCTCCAGGTTGAATGATCCTGATTGAACAAAACTTGGCTGAAATGGTGTTACTGACTCTTTTTTAAGATGGCCTGCAAAATGGAACTATTTGTAAAACAGTTTATTTGTGGGCTAGTGTACGTATGTTTGCTCCTCAATATAATCTTCTGAAGAAATGCTTGCTTTAGTAGGGTTAGTTCAAGGGTTGAACGTGAGAAATTGGTTATTAGCATCTTGTGTCCAGCTTCTGGCATTCAGCTTTGCTTCCTCTGTTTCCTGGCAGATGAGCCTCTGCAAATTAACGTGGCAAAACCTTTTAGATTTTGACTTAGCTCTCAGAGACCATTCGATCGTGGCATGTAGAATTCAAGGGAAATGAGTCCCCACCTGCCAATGGCACTCAGTTACTCGTTCACGTGAAATTGAACGGCCGGATGAAAAGTGAAAAACAAAATCAACCAACTCCCTCTACCTACTTAAGTTCCATCGGTCACACAGACAGGACATCTAAGGGTTTGACCGTATGCTTTCAGTACTCATCAACTGATGTTTGACCTGTCAGTCTCTCCAGTCTTTTAGGAAGTTAATTCACATTAAATCACAATGCCTCTAGCCTCCTGCTAAGGGAGGGTTTGCCTACTCCTGGTCTTGTAGTCAACGCTTTGTTCATCTCTGATGTTGGAGTGTGTGGTGGGTTGGTCAGGTTGCACTAGGCCAGATTCCTGGGTCCTACCCATGGGGTCAGAATCCCTTGTAGCCTAGGAACCTACATTTTATCATCCTCTCTAGGTAATTCTTAAACTCAGTAAGATTTGAGAACCACCTTCCTCTTCATCAGATCCTTGGGTTTTCCTAAATAAATCTATGCCAAGTGAAAGAGCTGAGGGATAGAAACTCTCATGCCAGAAATTTCTAAATCCCCCTCCCTCCTCTATGTCCAGCTACTTTTCAATGGGAAAAGTAAACTTCAATATGTAAGCAGTCTTAGGACACACCCGAGATCTAGCTCAAATAACTTTGGCGACAGTGACAAGTGTTATACTGAAAACATGTTTTTGGAAACTTTGGGTGGTGAAGGGCCAATAACACAGCTTAAGTGTGTCACCATCTCCCCTAAGGGGACTGCCACTTACAAGCTTCCTCTTAGATTTGTCTGGCTGTTGCTGATCCTCTGGGTTGTTTCATGGTTCCCAGTTTTGTCCTGGAGAGCTTTGAGTTGTAAGAAATGTCTATCCTCTTGATGATAAGAAAAAAAAGTAATTCCATAGATGAATTGAGAGGCAAGGTATTTGTTAGCCAGTTATGTGAATATGGTTGAAATAAGCAGCGACCTGGAGTGGTGACAGGTACCAGGGAAGAGGGGCAGTGATTCTGGGTCACTGGTCCAGGCTGCAGAAGCGAATCCACAGTCTTCTAAGACCCTAAGGGCATTGAAAATATAGGAGAAAGAGGATCAGAGGGGGGGGGGGGTGAGAGTCACAGCAGTCAAAGATGAGGGGGTTTGTTTTTCAGGGACTCATCGAAGGTCTCCAGCTTGCCCTGTGGACAGGTTGGTGAGGGGTGGCGGGCATCGTGAAAACATTTGTTGGGTGTCCAGAAAACAGGCACCGACTGCATTTGAACTGACGTATTTGAAAAATGAACTTGATTTCACTGCATATTGTTTCAGTGATTCATTCTTTATATGGGCATTTACTCAGCAGAAGTGAGTTGAAAATAAGATGGATGCTAAATTTATATGTTAATTTTAATATTGAAGCTATCCTATATTTGAAAAATAAGATCAATTCTTCAATTTCATTTCTTATGGGGTACTGAATGTTGTCATTGCTGGAAAAAAATCATTTCCAAATGCATCCTCCCCAAATTCCAATCTTAGAGGGCAGAAGAGTCTCGAAGAGGCAATCTTGCCTTTTGCTGGTGGTCTATGCAGGGTTATGCTTCAGTGTTCTCACAGTATCATTTACTACTTCGGTGTGAAGGGTAAATAGCAAGGGTAGTGGTTTTGCCTTAAATTACAATGGTGTTTATTTACTAATTGGATTCTAAGAGTTCACTGGGGTTGTTAGTCTGTGTCAAGAGTTTCACATATCCCACAGGCAGTCATTCAGAGGGCAAAGCCACTGGACTTAACCAAAAGTGAACTCAGCATTTTTTCAGAACAAAGATCACTCTGGAAGAGTTGAGTCACTGCTTGGTGGTTTTTCACCTTACACCTGCATTGTGATTTAAGTTAGGGATGCCAGTGGTCTGTGGAAGGTTCTTTGAGGGAAACAAGGAATAGCTCTCTCCCAGCTAAACATGGCGGGACAAGAATTATGACAGTTTCTCTGGAAAGAAGGGCAGGCGAATGTAGCTTAGGATTGGCTCTTCCTCAGTTCCTGGGCCTGTGATGGTGGTCCAGGTGGGCTTTGTGTTCGCCAGCAGATAACTGCTAGCCCTCCGCACAGCTCTGGCCTTCCATAGTGGCTTCTGCCTTGGGTAAGTATTGAGTGACATGGGCAGCCTTGGGCGGTTGTGTGCTTTGGGTATCAAACCAAGGGATCCAGCCAAGGGGACAAGTGGTCAGATCCAGAGTGGGTATCTTTTTCTAATTCGTCAGCCCAGAAAGGGTGCTGTTTTGGCCAAGTGCCTTTTTCTACATTGAGCAAAGGCACAGAAAATTCGAGCAGGATGCCACTCATCCACCCTGTTCCCTTCTCTCTCTTTCTCTGGGAAAGCTATGAAAGTCATCGATAGGTACATCTCTCCTGCTCCATCTCCCGCAAACTGTTTGCTATCTTTGAGAAAACAGAAATCAGTTTTCAGTTCTGCTAGTTTTCAAAAATCTCACTGGCGTTGAGATTAGAAATGCAGGGAGATGTTGGAAAGGGAAATAGCTTTTACTGAGCATATACTACCACTTAGATTTGCTATCTCAGCGCTCCATTCTGACCTCAATATGTCTAAAAGGATTGTTCTTGCTCTAAAACAAGCTCAAACCACCAGAAACCAGGTAGGCAGACGTGATTTGGGACTGCCTGAGTAGACAACAGCTTATAGAGAAACAAAACAAAAAGGTGAAAGAACAAAAACACCCCAGCAAACAATGGTTTATGCAGTTTCCTCTTTTTAAGAGAGCTCTGTGAATCAGCACATCTGCATGTCTCCAATACCTGCAATTCACTGCAGAACCCGAGTCTTCAAGAAGCATTGTTTAATGTGGCTTAGTATTAAAGCTATTTTTTTTAATATCTGGGGTTTGAAAATTGGCAGTTGGGTATGACGTATAGATAACTCCTTATTAAATGGAATATTAGATTAGCCAAAACACCCTGTATGTTTCTGCCAAAAAGCATGCTCTACACACCTGTGCTTATACCGTAAGAGAAAATCCTATTAATCTAACACTGATTTATTCATATTAGCAATTTAAAGCACCTGCTAGATCTTATTAATTATTCTGAAACATCTAATAATCTAAATCCAATCCAAATGCAAAGTAATTTATTGAAAAACAATTCTAACCCAGAATCCTGCATTTCCCACATTAATGTTCATCCTGACCGCACTGTCCCCTGGAAGTCAGAGGAAGAAAAATGGGTCAAATCAGCAATTTTCCCTCTCTACTCATTGGTCATAATTAATCCATTGGGCAAACAGGAAAGATATGAGGCCATGTTCTGTTTTACTCAAGTTCAAGGATCCCTCCCTCAGGACAGGTTCAAGGACCCCTCCCCACATGGCCTCTGGGCCTGAGGGGAATCCTGAGAACTCCCAGCCCATTGGTGAATGAACTGGATGGCCCAGCATTGGATCCATGGATTTGCGTTTTGGCCACTGAGATTCCCGAAGCACAGATCTCAAGTAAGCACAGTAAAATGGCTTCCAGATTAAACTTAAATTTGAATTCCCTAAAGCTCCTCCAGGGAGGAAATGTAATTTTCAGTCACGACTTTATCAAATCTGCTAGGTGAGTAATAGGAAATCAGGAAGGTCATTTAATCCAGAGTTTCTTAATGGATAGTCCACAAATCATTGGCTTCGGAATCCCCTGAGGTGTCTGTTGGTCTGGATCCTGGATCTCCCCCTGGAGCTGAATTGAATCCTCTGGGGATCCACACCCGCCCCTCCCAGGGAATCCACACGCTCACACAGGCTCCCCACGCGTTTCTTCCATCTAGTCGACTTTGAGAATCACTGAAATTCACTCCTGTGCTGGTACCTGAGGATCGACACGCATCTTTACATTACCCATCCAGGTGGATAAGATACTCTCAGGGTAAAGGCGTCTGTGAAAGGGTCCAAGTCTTCGGTGGTGATAAGGCTCCTGGGCCCTGTGAAGATGTATCAGCAGTTTCCAGAAAAAGCAATGCTGAATAAATCACCCCCACAAGGCTTTAGTCCCGAGGACACCATTTGCCCTTGAACAGCTCATGGATGGTTTTGGCTGGAGGGATATATAAGTCACCGTTAAATTAGGATGATCAAGTACAAGAAAAATTATTCAGATAATCTTTTTTGTTTTTTTGTAACTTCGACCCAGTCAGCCGGGCTTCTGGAACGTGGAGGCCCTGGTTCGCTTACAGGAAGGGAGGGAGAAGAAGGGGAAGGAGAGAGTGGGGCTGGGGAGGCCCCTCCACGTGGAGCTGGGCAGCCTCGACCCGGCACAGCCCTGGGAGCGATCTGTGTCACCCTGTTTGCGCCAAGGGTGGGGCTGGCGCCTGGGAGCGCTGCTCGATTTCCTGCTCGAGTACCCGTCGCAGCTCCGCCTGGGGACCCCAGACGGACAAATCCAGAGAACACAGCGGACATTGTGCTTTTGGAGCTGCCTCGCGGTCAGGCCGCGAGGGGGCGCTGGAGCAACCCGCGCCGCGCCGACCGCACCTGGACCTGCCCGCACCCAGCGTTCAGGGGCCCTGGAGGTGGGCAAAGCTGCGCACGGGGATTCCAAGCATCACGCGACAGGCGTCAGCGCACAGGCGCCAAGCGGCGCCACTGCGGAGAAACAAGCCGCGGGCAGTGGGCCTGATCCCGAGTGGATGGCATGGATAGAGAGTAAGATGCATTCCCGCCGTGGTCCGGAAGGCTTACCACCTGGAGGGAAGACCGTTTTCTTGGGGGCATCTGACCACACGGCGAGTTCTGATGGCCCAGCGCTCCGCTTGCCCCCAGGAGCAGAGCCTCTCTTTCTAGGTGGGATTAAGTCACTCCTTCCTGCGCTGTCCCAGGCAGTCATTCGCAATAGGGAACTTGGGTGACTGGCTCTGAGCCTAGTTGGCCCCAGACACCTTTGTTTTTCAGATTTCCTGGCTAATTGAGGCTAAAGAAAGGAGAACTCATTAATGAGCCACCTTGGCCGGGAATCTGAGTGTTGCCAGAGAAAGCGCAGGACACCCAGTTAGACTTCAATTTCAGAGAAATGACAAATAATATTTTAGTATGTCTTATGCAATACTTATATAAATATGTATGTATATGTATGTAGGTATATGTGTAATTTTATGGTATAGGTGTGGCTCATGCAATCTTATAGTAATCCAATATTGCAGGGGACGGATATAAAAAAATTATTCCTGATTGATCTGAAGTACAAATTTAACTGGGCAACCTACATTTTCATTTGCTTAATCTGGCAACCCTACCAGGAAAGGAAATGCTTCTGTAGCCTATGGCCTTGGCTGGTAGCCCTGCAGTGGGAGGAAATAGGAGATCAGAGGTTGTAACTAGATGGGCTGCAGACAAATCCAGCCCTCAGATACATTTCGTTTGATCAATGTCGAGTTTTCATTTTCAATTGATTGCCCATGTTCAAAATGTGGGAGATTTCATATGTACATCATCAGGTTCTAAAGCTTTTCTGTGAAGTGGAAGATCTGGCAATATTGCATGGAAACAAACTGGTTGGCACTTGCCTTGGTTTATTAATTTCTTCCCTGCCTTGGTCCCGTAGTTGTTTGAAACTGGGACAAACTCATCCAGAACATTCAGTTTCCTACTTCCATGCCCCTGAGCATGGAGGAAAGTATAGGTTCTGAAAGCCCTCAGTGATTGGTCCTGATCAGGTTGATCTAAGATGTGGGTTCTCTACCCCCACCCTCCACTTTCCTTTTGATAACTTGCTCTTTATAGGAGCTTAGGTCTAAGGACAAGTTCCTAACTCCTCTGGGTCTCTCTCAACACCTCTAAAATGAGGAGGCAGCTGATCCATGTTCCCAACCCTTTTTTTTGCAATCTCATGGCACTGTGAATTCAATGTTATGAAAGATTATGTCTACCCGAGCAAATGACATATATATACAATAAACAGCCATGAATCTTCTGGCCAGTCAGAGAGCTGGCCATTGTCACCATGCCACATTGATTAAATTCCATCTAAAAGCAGAAACATTTTGTAAGCTCATGTAACCCTGCTGAAATTAGTTTAAGGTCCCCCATTGTTACCTTTAGAGCCACTAGTGGGTGAGGAACCATATTAGTCAGGTTAGGCTAGGCTATGCTGCTGTAACAGACAAACTCCAACATTTCAGTGGTTTAATTCATGAAGTTTATTTTAAGTCCATGCAAAATCTGGTGTAGATTTGGGCGCTCTCCAATCCTCTGCAAAGATTCAGTTTGCTTGTTTTCTTCTCTCATGTGGCATCACCATCTCAACATGTAGTTTTTGCAACAGAAAAAGGTTGCTGGAAGCCTTTTCACTGCCTCGCCTCTGCTCACATTTCACAGGTTGGATCCAATCTCTCGTCCTCATATCATTGAAGGGAGTTGGGGAGTACAGTTCTCACTACGACCCTAAAGGAATGGAGAAATGCATATAGTGAACACTATGGAGTGCCTCCATGGGGAACTGCGATTATCTATGGGGCCCCTTCCAGTTCCCAAATGCTGCATTCTGCCATCCTTCAGCGTGGTCATATGGTGTGGCTGCAGACACACACACTTGGCCTTTATCTCGGCTGATGGCCAATCCAGCTGAACCGATGCTCCAGGTTATTCTGATCTTCAAGCACTGCCATGTCTCTTTTTTTCTTTCTTGTTTCCTTTAACTCTTACTATGACCTCATTTATCTTCACAACAGTCCTACCAGGTAGGTACTATTTATTATTATTATTATTTTGCTGGTACCTGTTCTTCAGATAAGAAAGCAGACACTGTCTTCACTTGAACTGACGTATTTGAAAAAGTGAACTTGATCCCACTGCATACTGTTTCAGTGATTCATTCTTACTATGCACATGCACTCCACAGAAGGCCCTGAGTCACGAAGTCACTCCCCCACAGTGGCTCGGCTGCTGGGTGGGGAGTCGGAATTCCCCACTGGGAGTGGCATTACAGGGCCCAGTCTCCTTATAGCTTTGTCATCGCTGACAACTTCGCCACCAGGCCTCGGAGTGTGGACATATTCGACCTCCAGCGTCCCGTCCAGGATTTCAGAAACCATCTCAACCGGAGTTCGAAACCTGAGTTTGAGATGAAACTGGCGTTACTTTGACAAGCTATAGTGAGCTTGCTTTTGATTTGATTTAAAATGGATTATATTTTGTCCCCACAGGGAGCATGAACTGTGTTTTGTTCTTTTTGCTGTTTTAGTGGCTCACGTTCCAGCAGGTACATTTTCCAGCTTTCTGCCCCAACCTGGCCCTGAATTCAAATAAATTCATTTCAAGATCGGTTTGAAAGTCAACGGACTTTTTTGCTTTTTTTTTCCTGTTGTTAGGAGATTATTCTTATCTTCATGTTTTGAATAGGTCATATATTTATAGAATATAAGTCAAAGACTCTTTCAGTTTATAGTGAAAATTCTGCCCTCCTTCCTCCACCAGCTACCTGAAGGCATTTAGTGTGTTGGGTAGCCTTCAGAGATATTTTGTGTACACACAAGCATAAGTATTCTTTTTTTTCCTTTTCTACACAAATGATTGAATACTACTTGCATTTTTTTACGTTGTTCAACTTAATATGTCTTGGAAATTGTTTTGGTATAATTAAAGAAATAATTTCTTCGTTAAAAAAGTTATATTAATATTTTGCTTGTGGGGGGTCCATAATTTATTTAGCAGTCTCTTTCTGATGGGGTTTTTAGTTGTTCAAATCATCTATAATGCAAACAATGTGGTAGTGAATAACCTTAGACAGAATGTGACAAGGCAGGGCAAATGTGTTATGGATAAATCCATAAAAGAGGAATTCCTGGGTTAAAGGGCAAATGCATTTGTAATTTTGATAGATGCTGGCAATCATCTCCCAATAGGTGTTTTCCCACTTTAGGCTTCCACCAATAAAGTGTGAGAATGTCCATTTCCCTGCATCTTCAGCAAGTATACTCTCGATTGTTCAGATTTTCCACAACCTGAAAACCTCAGTGTATTTTAACTTTTTTTTTAATTTTTTTTTTTTTTTTACGTGGGCAGGCACCGGGGATCAAACCCGGGTGCTCGGGCATGGCAGGCAAGCACTCTTACCTGCTGAGCCACCGTGGCCCATGGTGTATTTTTTTTTTTTTTTTTAAAGAGAGAGGGAGGAAGGGAAGGAAAGACAGAGAAGGAAGGAAGGATGGAAGGAAGGAAGGGAGGAAGAAAGGGAAACATCTTAAACATTTTCTTATTTTTTATTATATTTTGTTTGTTTGTTTGTTTTTTTACATGGGCTGGGGCCGGGAATCGAACCGGGGTCCTCCGGCATGGCAGGCAAGCACTCTTGCCCGCTGAGCCACCGCGGCCCGCCCCATGGTGTATTTTAACTTGTATTTTCTTATTATGGTTGAAGATTAGCATCTTTTCATATGTTTTAGGGCCAGCTGGATCAGTGAAGTTTTCTTTCTGGGAGTTCTGGAAGAACATTTGACTTTGAACACATCCCTGACCCATGCTCAAAGCTGGCACAACCCACTGAAATTAAGCATCAGTATTAGCTGAATGTTTTAGCAAGAATGTTGCTGGGGTCCACCGTGGGTTCCCTTTGAAGTGCTTGGAGTCACTGAGTCTGGCCCTACCCAGGCTGAGAGCGCCATCTGTCTTTCTGAGATGAATAAACAGAATACAATGAAGTTTGATAAGGGGGAAATTTGGAACCTGCCTTAGCGCTGAGGACCAGTTTACTTTCCAAGACTCTTGTATGTGCTGTGTCCTAGCAAAGATGAAAATTATCTCACCAATATTGAATTTTATTTTGTTCCACTTAATGTCACTGAAGTAGGCATGCCTTTTTACTTTTTGATTTTAAAAAATTTTAAATTATGAATAAATAAAAACACAAAGAGAGAATAGTAAGTTGAACACAAACATGCCGATCACCTGGATCAAACAGTTAAGAAAATCATGCTATGTTGGACTCTTCTATCCCATTTTCCTTCTTTCTTCCTTACTCCTGAGATTTTGAGGTAAAGAGCATCATTTCATCCTTACACACCTCAGTAATCTCTAAAAGGGGCATGTTCATACATGATTACTCACCACCATCACATTTGAAAAAATCAACAGCAATCCTTTGTATTATCAAATACTCAGTCCATATAGGAATACCCCAGTTGTCTCAAAAAGCCTCATACTTTCTTTACTGCTGGTTTGTTTGACTTAGGGGCTACCTATTGCATTTGGTTCTGATATTAAACCTCTTCTACTTCAGAGCAGACTTGTCCCCTTTTGGTGAGGAAACTGAGTCCTGAGGAATATCATCCATTGTGATTTCATATATTTGCTTTCCTTTGGAGTCACTTAATTTGTCCCTGTATCCCTTATATTCCCCGTAGGGTGGAAGCTACCTCTGGAAGTTTGATATGGGTTCGAAAGTTTGGGTGAAGTTCATAGGAGATTCCGGGCACTTTGTACTATACCACTTTGGAAGGCACATAGTGGGTCTTTTGTCCCAGTAAGCAAGATCAGTGGAGTCAGTGATGTAAGCTAGAGCCTCCCTCATAAGTTGCCCCTCCAGCCTTTCACATAATCATTTCATCTACTGATTGCTGCTGCCTGAATCAATTATTTCACTGGGGATTGAAAAATGGAGATTTTTCTAATTCAGTCATTCCTTCCACATTTATAGCTGGAATTTTTTTTTCTATAAAGAAAAAAAGAAGAGGGCAAACACCTTTCCCAGGCTTTGCTGACTGCCCTGTGGGCGTGCTCTCCTTCAGGTCCTGTCCACTGAGTTTAGAGAATAGCTCTAGGCCAAAGCCTCGGGGCCTCCTGGATCCTTTTTGCATGTGTCTTGTCTCAGACATGCTGTGGCCTTCAGAATTCCCCCATTTGCATGGGTCCAGATGCCCCCTCTTCCCTAGGAAGGCATTTCCTCGGGGTTCGGGCACTGCACAGCGTTTTCTACCCCAGCCATCCGTTGCCCAAGGTGGTGCAACTGCCTGCTCGCCTGCAGCGTTCTGTGCAAGGGTTCCCCGAGCTGGCTGCCTTCTACACACAGGGCAAACTCTGGGACAGCGAACCCCTCCGGCCACCACGAGACAGACTGAGCCAGAGACCCGGGCTCCCGGCATGTGCACGAGGGTTACTCTGGCCCCTCTAGAACCAGGTGCCGGACCTGCCCGCAGAGCCCGGGGCCTGCGCTGCGCAGGTGGGGACAGGAGGGGCCGGCCAGGGCCGCAGGAGCACCCCCCACTTTTAAGTAGATTTTTTCTTGATTGGGCACTCGCCGTATTACCGCAGTCCTTTATCTGTTCTCTGGATTCTCAGAGAGATGTTTCCGCCAGTGCTCAGTGGTTCTTCAAAGCGTCTGTGGGGTGGGGACCCTGAGGCTCCAACTCCACCATCTTGATCGGGGTGGGGCCCTTGCTTTGCTTTTCATGGATTAATTTTTTGACGAAAAATAAATTTGTTTCGTGGGTTGGTGGGATAGAGGCATGCATGGGAAGGAAGCAGTGAACGGAAGGAAGCTGTGTCCAGGGATTGCCTTAGGTCGTTGTGAGAAGACTGCATTTTTGGCTGGTAGAGGCAGCTGAGGGCATTTCATGCAATAAAAGATGCACTAGAAAGAAGGAGGGAAAGAGTTCAAGATGTTCCAGGAAATTGTTGCTGCTCTAGAATGAGTTAGATGTCCCTGTTTTGGCCACCTATAGTACCCATTCTTCATGTAAGATGTTGTTATGCATGTCACGCAATACCTGACTGAAAAAAGGCCACTCCATGGACATATGCATTTATGATTAAATATTAATTGGGAGGTAAATATTAATTGGGAGGTAATACAACACAATAGTTAAGGTCACAGTCTTTGGTGGCCAGAATGAACTGGGTTCAAGGCCTGGCTTCATCATTTGGGCAGGCGGCTTTAATCCATCTAGCCCTCAGTTTCCCCATCTGTAAAATGGGAATAAGGCCACAGGGCAATTGTGATGATTAAACGAAACAATGCATGTAAAGAACGTAACACATTGCCATTCACATGATAAGCACCGAACACATAATCACTTTTTAAAAGATTTTAAAAATAGAAAATGGAAACAGTTTTTCCACATCATAAAGGAATGCTAGAAGTGCTTGTAAAGAAGGATTCAATTTACAGCAATGCAGTGGGCACATACTTCTCCAGGGACCCTTCTGTCATGCCAACAAGAGTGACCTGATCGACAGCTGCAGGGCCGACCAATTGCTAGGTTGATCCCAATGTCAAGAGCTCCTGCCTCAATACTACCTAACTGCAATACAATAACGTTAGAACACTGAATGAAGCTGAACGCGAGAATGAGAGAGGGAGGAGGCCTGGGGGCACAAATGAAATCAGAAGGAAAGACAGACAATAAAGACTGAGCAGGTATAATCTAGGAATGCTTAGGGTGTATAATGATAGTGGCTAAATGTGCAAATTTTAAAATGTTTCTGCATGAGGAAGAACAAAGGAATGTCAATAATGCAGGGTGTTGGAAATAGATGATAATATTTTAAAACTTTAACGTATGTGTGAGACAAGCAAAAAATGTTTATTTGGTACAAAATTTATATTTTGACCAGTGCATTTCCTAATATAACTCATGTGGACAGCTTAATCAAACACCATAGTACTTGGAACTTTGCTTAAGGCATGAGATTTTGTATGTTTGTCCAGAGTGATGCTCAGATAAATCCCAGAGCGATTTGAGCAGTGAATACGGAAGCATTTGCAGAGTCCCCTAGGGGGAATGGTGAGAAAGGGGGAAAATTCAACTTCCCCAAGTGGAGAATTCTTGATATTCTCACAGGCAGTGGGGGCAGCCGAAGCAATAGGCCGAGCCTCCAATCTTGGGGTTTGTTCATATGAAACTTAACCCCGCAAAGAATAGGCTAAGTCCACTTAAAATTAGGCCTAAGTGTCACCCCCAAGAGAACCTCTTTTGTTGCTCAGATGTGGCCTCTCTCTCTTCAGCCAACACAACAAGCAAACTCACTGCCCTCCCCTCTCTACAAGGGACATGACTCCCAGGGGTGTGGACCTTCCTGGCAACGCGGGACAGAAATTCTAGAATGAGCTGGGATTCAGCATCAAGGGATTGAGAAAAACTTCTCGACCAAAAGGGGGAAGAGCGAAATGAGACAAAATAAAGTGTCGATGGCTGAGAGATTCCAAACAGAGTGGAGAGGTTATCCTGGAGGTTATTCTTATGCATTAAGTAGATATCACCTTGTTAGTTAAGATGTAATGGAGAGGCTGGAGGGAACTGCCTGAAAATGCAGAGCTGTGTACCAGTAGCCATGTTCTTGAAGATGATTGTATGATGACATAGCATTCACAATGTGACTGTGTGATTGTGAAAACCTTGTGTCTGATGCTCCTTTAATCTACTTGTCAACAGACAAGTAAAACATATGGAATAAAAATAAATAATGGGGGAACAAATGTTAAATTTACATAGAAATGCTAGTGATCAACGAAAGGGAGGGGTAAGGGGTATGATATGTATGAATTTTTTTCTGTTGCCTTTTTATTTCTTTTTCTGAATTGATGCAAATGTTCTAAGAAATGATCATTTATGATGAATATGCAACTATGTGATGATATTGTGAATTACTGATTATATATGTAGAACGGAATGATCATAAGTTAAGAATGTTTGCGTTTGTTATATTTTTTAAAAAGTTAAAAAATTAAAAAAAAACAGTTCCTGCCTGATGAAAAGCAGTCTAGCAGCCTCAAGTTTTATTGGTCCTATCATCTGAATTACATCTTTCTGAGGATTTTCCCCTAAAGTTGGGCTGAAATAAAATCCATGCCAACAGTGAGAGACACTTTATGTTCCTCTAGCCAATGGCGCCATCTGGTGGTTTCATTACATCAACACAGTTAGGTGCTGGTCCCAGGCTCTGTAGCCTGTTATAGTGATGTTTTCTTGTTTTTCACACTTAACAACAACAACAAAAAAGGAAGTCACGTGCCTGGGCTCCCACGATCTCCTCCCATGATGGGAATCGAGCTCACGGTTCCTTGCTTTCCAGCACTGCCTCACACCTGTGCCCTCTCATTGCTGCCCGCTGGTGAGAAGGAGCAAAGTCATTTCTCTTTAGTGTGGTCCTATTTTGGCTTGGGAGAAGGGTAAAACAGTTTCAGTGTGTTCTGAAGTAGGATAAGGGGCTGCTTCTTTTATATGTCCTTCCTTGAACCCTAAGAATTTGTAAGTGTTCAGTCTTTGTAATTAGGACCAGCTGATATCAGGATCCAATGTGTGATTTTTCTTTTACTCAGTGATGACCCAAACTCACATGCACACAAGTCCCGTGCACTTTTTAAAAACTAGTCTATACACATTCCTAAATCCTGCTTAGGCACGGTGCCTGTTGCACTGAGTGGATGACGCCTCAGCCTGAGAATGTGAGGGCCCAAGATTATAGGGACAAGATGATAGCCAAGTTAATTGTAAAGAACCTTGCTTCACAAAGCGTGGTTTAAGGACTAGCGGCGGCAGAAGCAGCGGCAGCACCTGGCAGCTGGCAAGAAATGCAGAATCCTGAGCCATACCTAAACCTACTGAGTCAGAATCTGAATTTTAACTACAGCCCCAGTAATTTGCATGCAAGTTCAAATTTGAGAAGTACTGAGCGTAGCTGTGGCTCTCAGCTTGGCACATTTGAAAAATCTGGAGAGCTTCTGAAGATTCCCATACCCAGGTTGTGCCCCAGATCAACTCTGTTGGACTGTCTGGGTTGGAACACACATTTAGAAAGAGACTGACCATTTGGAATAGAATCCGTTCAGTTTCCTGGAGCTGGACTTGATCATAAAGATGGCGCAGGAAAGCTGACCATAGACCCTTCTTCCCTCAAGCTCTCAGGAAAAGAACAAAAAGTACTGAAAACCAGCAAAGAGTCACCAGTTGCAGACAAGCTAAAAAAATAAAATAAAATAAACAAGAGAGTACAAATTCTTGCTGGAAGCTTTAACAGGGGGAGCCAGGTAAACGGAGATCCTTGGCCCATTCTGCCCTGTAGAAGACATTTCAAGAAGAGAAGGCTGGAGGATGAGCACTAATATCCCCCAGGATAAAGAAATGAAAACCTACAGAGTAAATTGGTCGCATAAAGAAAAAGTTAAGGGCATTGTGAGCTTTTTTTTTTTTAACCATCAAAAATAAGAAATTATTTTAAGATATTTTAAAAAAATCTCAACATAAGGCAAAAAATGACCCTTAAGCCTGTAGGGCACAGAACTGCTGGAACACAGCCAAGATGTGAGGGTCTAACTCAGCAGTGAAGAGAAGGTTCTCCAGGGTCACCATGTACTGCTGGATTATTTGGTGATGCTGTAAGACGATCTGCTGGAGCCGCTCTATACAGTTCTTAAACCACGGTGTTAACACACTGGTCCCATCAGTCTCATCGTACTAAGTGCTCAGTTAAGATCATGATAAAACGCTGAAATATAACAAGGAAGAGGTTCTTTTGTTCACTCTGGGCCGATTCCACTTTTTCCTGCAGTCTTTCTATCTGCTCCTCAAGAGCCCCGTCCTTCCTGTCGCTGCTTCTGTCGTCGTCATCACTGCGCCGCTTGTGCTGTCTTGCGAGTTTTTCTTTAGCTTCTTCTAGCTCCTTCTGGATTTTCAGAACATGTTTGTTCATCTTCCAAATTGTGGAATGCAAGATTTCCCAAACAAATAACCTAGTAAAGTCACGAGATAGTTCTGAAGAGAAAATCCAATTTGCTACCGCTGCACAGTCAACAATCTTGAGTCCGAATCATCTTATCCACTAGTACAGCAATCATCTGTGGGTGGTTCCTCCAGACCTCAAACATAACTCCTAGAACATGTAACTTTCCCTCATCACTTTCAGCCAGGGTTTTGAAGACTTCATGAAACTTTGAAAGGGCACTGAAAGAATGGCTGAATGATTTGGCTGCAAGATGTAGCAGAGTCTGTACAAAGACTTCTATTTTCAGTGGGTTAAAACTGAATCCTTCATCGTCGTCATCATCCTGGTTAGGATTTGGTACATCTTTCAGAATGCTGAAAATTTCATCACTGGTTGCCTTACTTTTAAATGCAATGGATAAACAGAGGGCAACAGAATGCCCAGGAAGAGAATTGCTACTCTCATCTCCATACTTATAAATGCAGGTTGGGTTGGCAGGACACAGAGTTGAGAAGGTAGGAGGCACAATATCTAATATACGCTGATGGTATGACAACCTCATGCACTTTTCCAGTACTTCTCTGACAAACTTTGGTTTGGGGCTTTCAGGATCTTGAGTAGGACAATCTGTCCAATCTTCCCAGCTCCAGTGGAACTGGAAGTTATTAAGATGATGGGAAAGCCAATTAACAAACCTGTCTACACATGTAGTATTCATTGTGTCCAATCGCATGTACAACATCTCAGTTGCTTGTGCAAGAACTTGTGGTAGAGAGCCAGGCTGAAGTTTGCACAGTTCAATGAGAAGTGTTGTGTACATCACGTCAACGTGAGAAGGTGCTGGAAGTTGAAACAGCTCTGCAAAGATTACCTCAACTATGTGGTAGTTCAGGGGGATCTTGCTCTTCCCGGGGTAGCTCACCAGCTGGGCAGCACAAGTCTTCCTCTCCTTCCAATGGCACTTCATGATGCAGTGAAGATTCTCTTCCATCACAAATCTTTCAACTGAATGGCTCCCTGGCATAACGGGCCCCTCAGGATCATCTGTGTAATCAAACATTCTAAAGATAACTCTTGGCGTCGGGTACACTGAATCTTCTGTGTGAGGAGGTGGAGTAAAAGGAGGCAGATTGTGCTGCAGCGCTTCACACAGGATGCTGTCAAAGGCGAGATAAGGTCTTAGGATGTGCCGTTCCTGCCAGCAATCCTTTTTCAATTTCTGAATCTGGGCCCACAGGCAATCTAAATACTCCTCTTGTGGATGTGGCTTATCAGCAGTCCATACCTGCAGCATGGGTACGTGAGTCTTCTGGCGTCTCTGAAGATAGCTTTCAGTGTTGGCAAAGATGCGGTCCATCTCTGCATCTTTCCTTTCATACAACTCCTTTCCAGCCCAGGGCAAAGATGACAGAAATGCATACACATACCAATCCCGTCGTACCTGAGGCACATCTTCTTCCTGAGTTACACTTACAGAATTTTCAAACATAGCAACCATGGATGGGGCAGCTATTACATGACAATTCACAAGATCAGATAAAAAACGGACCAGATATACTGCTTCATTATAGTTGTTTGCTTTCAATGATTCTTTAAGTTGACAAATCATGGCTTCTACAAATTCTCCACCAAAGTTGTAATTCCTGGCATTTGGTAGTCCAACTAATGTTGTGTAAATTGTCAACTTCTCAGGTAACAGACGTGCACTGATTTGAGAACCCAGCATTGTGAGTTTTTGAGACATCAGCAGAGACAAGAAAACCAACAGGGCTGGCTGTTTTCAGGGATCCTTCAGAATTGGGAGAAAGTTCCCAAGCCTTAGGGCATCTCCTCAAGGGAATGGGATTCGTCTCCTAGTACAGGATTTATAGAGAAGTTTAGATTGGCAGAAATGTGCCAACCCAGCTCTTGAAGAGCTTGGGCCGATGCGACGTAAAGACCAGAGAACACACTAGGCAGATAGTTAGGCTTGGATTTTCTTGGGACTTATGGACAGGGGAAGATCTTTCCTGGTGGCAGCCATCCAGGAAATGGAAGTCAGGAGCAGGGAGTGCAAGAGCTCATACAGGTTTAGGACAAGGGTGTGAGAACAGAGTTTCAGAAGGTGATACAGGGGCTTGGAGGTTTGTTATCAACAGCGATCAAGGGAGGGGAATTTGAATGCCTTGTTTATGATACCATTTGTACATTCTCCCCACCCACCCTGCTGGGAGATCTGATGACCTTTAATTTCTGCTACGTGCAGTGATGGGTCCCCACAGTCCACCTCCACGCAGACTGCGTTGACCTTAGGACAGACATTGCATCCATATTCCACAACAGTATAAGAGACACGGAACAGTAGGAGTCCCCCACACAGAGATAACAACCCCACAAAGAGATGCTTCCATGCCCGAGAAAGAGAATCAGACCATTCCCTAATTATTAGGCGTATGGGGGGAAAAGTTATAGAAGGTAGCAGAGACACAATGCTCTCCCTCTGTACAATGATCTGTAAATGAGCAGATTCTTTTTCAGATTTTCTGACGTGTTGAATTCTGCCAGAACAGCAGGGTTTCCACACAGTTCAATTCTCAGGGATCACAGGCTAAGGAAGGCTGGTAGTGCCTGAAGGTGGCAAGTCTGTGCAAACCCAACATTGGACCTGATTGTGGGCATGAGTTACCACTGAAGCCCACCGTGGGAAGGTGTTGGCTTGGGTGCTGTGCCAGTTTGAGACCATTATGTACCCCCCCCCCCCAAAAAAAAGCCATGTTTTAATCCTGTTCCAATCTTGTGGGGCCAGACCTATTGTTTAGGGTGGGAAACTGATTGGATTGTTTCCATAGAGATGTGACATACCCAATTGTGGGTGTGGTCTTTTGATTAGATGGATGTGTGACTCCATCATTCAAGGTGGGTCTTGATTAGTTACTGGAGTCCTTTAAAAGGGGAAACATTTTGGAGAAACCTCAGATGCAGACGCTTGTGGAACAACTGCTTCCCAGCTGACACAAATGTTTGGAGATGCTTGGCGTGCCGACAGAGCCAGCAAATGCCTAGCATGGGGCAGAGCCCAGCAGATGTCGCCATATGCCTTCCCATGAGATACTAAGCAAGCCAGAACCCAGAGTTGTGTCTCAGAGGAGCTACGTGAAGGCCTACAGATGCTTAGAGAGGAAACCACTGGCATCAGAAGCTGGAAGCAACGGAACTGGGATGCCAGTTATGTGCCTTATTCTTCAGTCAAAGTATCTTTTCCTGGATGCCTTGGTTTGGACATTTTTCTGGCCTTACAATTGTAAACTTGTAACATAAAAATTCCCTTAATAAAAGCCATTCTGGTTGGGTCACGGTGGCTCAGCAGGCAGAGTTCGTGCCTGCCATGCCAGAGACCCGGGTTCGATTCCCGGTGCCTGCCCATGCAAAAAGAAAAAAAAAAGCCATTCCATTTCTTGTATATTTCATTCTAGCAGCTTTAGCAAACCAAAGCAGGTGCTATGGTGAAAAGAAAGATATTTGTGGGTAATAATAAGGGGGTAATTTCTGCTGATCTGACAATATGCATACTAGAGTTCCACTTGTTGACAATAAGGTACAGGCAGAGGAACATTATGGGGACATTTTAATACTAAATATTCTCCCCCTGAGGATTTTGAGAGTTCTCTGCAGGGACATTAATCGTTAGTCTGGACATAAGAAGGGTCCACATAGTTATGCATAAAGTTCCCCTGGGAATAGAAATCCCCCTCCCCCCATCCAGTTTTAGTGATAAAAATTTTAACAGGCATTTTTTTTGGTATCTGATTACAATATTTTGCGGAATTCCTATTCCTCATGGGCTTAAGATAACCAACCAGTGCAGCTGCATAGGCCAGCACTAAGTAAAAAGGACCTCATTTCCCCCCATTTGTATGGTTTGAGATTTGGGCAAACATCAGATTATTATTATTCCCTTTTTTAGGCTGCAAAGCAGTTGGGCTTTTAATTTGCATTCTCAGAGCCTGCACTGGTCCTTCCATTAGCATTTCAATAGGAGCTGGGGCTGCAGTATAGTTGTATTCCAGTTATTTAAGACTGGATAGAGTTTTTTTAGTGCACTATTGCAAGGACCTTTTATCATCTTTTCGCTGTTCCTTTAACAACATTCATTCTTTCAGGAAAGCCTGCCCAGGGAAGTGTTTCCCCAATCACTGCCTATCTGTATAGGCACTCCATACAGAGCGCGCATCTTCTCCAAACACTGGATGGTGGCCCATTGGTTAGCCTTCGCTACCGGAAAGCTAAAAACAGCCCTGTGTGTTCACAGCAGTAAAAGCATACCTCACCCGCTCTGAGAGTGGAAGGGGACAAAGGGAATCCACTTCCCACTGGGCCACCAGGATTTGTGACTGGCCGACGTGTCTCATCAGGTGTGGTAGCCTATGTGATCAATGCAGGGAGCATGAAGGACACTTCCTCATGATGTCCACTGGCTGCTGGTGCATGAATGGCAGCTGGAACGTTCATCATTGGCAGGTGTCCCAGATGTCTTACCACAATTCTCGTCCCCAGATGGGGTGACCTTTGACGATCCATTTTCTCTGCTTCCAGGTAGACAGGCAGGTCGTAAGACCTTTGTGAACAACCCAGCTGTCGGTCCAGATAGTGCATTTCCTGGCTCATGTGCTATTGCCACCCGTACTGCTCTTAACTGAGCCCATTGACTGCTCTGCATCGTGCCAGTCTCCCGCCACAAAGAGTGCGCACGGTGCTGCACTGTCATAGCTGTCCTTGTGGGAGGCCGCCCACTAGTGGACTCATCAGTGTACCAAACACACTCAGGAATGGTATCCGTGCCTTCTACAGTGGGCATTTCAACAGTAACTTTCAGGTACAATAGCTTTAGTTGTTGAATAATTTATACAGGCACTCATCTGAGAATCTTGTGCATTTCTGCACTCAGAAGGCTGGTATGGAAAATGCTGTGCTGTAGTAGATATGCTTTCCATTTAGCCAGTGTGCCCAGTTGGGTCCTGCCAGAGCAGGCTATTCTAGTTTGCTAGCTGCTGGAATGCAATATACCAGCTATGGAACAGCTTTTTAAAAAGGGAAATTTAATAAGTTGCAAGTTTACAGTTCTAAGGCTGCAAAAAATGTCCATATTAAAGCAAGGATATAGACATATCCAATCCAAGGCATCCAGCAAAAAGATACCTTGGTTCCAGAAGGCCAGTGAAGGTCAGGGTTTCTCTCTGAACTGGAAAAGCACATTTTGAATATGGCAACATCTGCTAGCTTTCTCTCTAGGCTTCTTGTTTCATGAAGCTTCCCTGGGGGAGTTTTCTTTCTTCATCTCCAAAGGTCTTTGGCTGTGTGACTCTGTGTCTTGTGGCTCTCTTACTCTCTAGGTTTTTCCAAAATGCTTCCTCTTTTAAAGGATTTCAGTAAACTAATCAAGAACCACCTGGAATGGGTGGAGTCACATCTTCCTCTGATGAAAGGTTGATACCCACAATTGGGTGAGTCACATCTTTGTGGAGACAACCTAATCAGGTATCCACCCTGTAGTACTGAATAGGGATTAAAAGAAAAGCTGCCTCCATGAGATGGAATTGGGATTAAAACATGGCTCTTCTAGGGTATATAATCCTTTCAATTGGCATATGTGGCTTAGAAGCCATGTTGGTTATCCACCCCTGTAAAAGGGTGGCCATTTGCAAGGTGACTGGGCATCTTTGCATCAGTCCCTCTAATTGCAGTAAGGCCTTATGTGCAGTATACAATTGGAGTACACAATTGCTTTTCCAGGGGACTGTAACCCAGTTCTGCCCCTTTCTATAATTGTGACCAAAAGCCAAGGGCATTTGTTTAGACTGTTGCTGCTGCTACAGATCCCACAAAACCAATATCAGTGCTGGCTACATCCAATTCACAGGGTGGGTCTGGATCTATGCCCCCTAACCCTACCCTGCCCTATGCTTGTGCCTGTGCTATTACCCTCATTGCTTTTTCAAAAGCAGCCTGCTGGGTCCTCCCATTGTCAAGTGTGATCTTTTCTAATTAACATATACAAGGGTTTTAACATTTGAGCTGAGTGAGGAACAAAAGATTTCCAATACCCCAACAACCCCCAAAAAGCCATTAGTTGTTTGGCATATGTGGCATAGGAAAACACTGTACCTTATCAATTATTGTAGAAGGAATGATTTTTGTCTTATGCAACCATATAACACCTATGAATTTGAACAGGGCAGCCAAGGTGTTGCAGTTTGTCATGATTAATTGCCCATCCCTGACTCTTAAGGTAAGATAACAATGAGCCTGAAGCTTCTTTTAGTATTGAAAGAGAGTTACTGGTTAACCTGACATTATCCATATAATGAAATAGAATTACACATATAGGACTTTTCCACTTAGCCACATCATTTGCCATGAGACCATGACAGATGGTCAGTCTATGCTAATAACCTTGTGAGAGGATGCTGAAAGTCCTCTGTTCTCCTTCCCAAGTCAAGGCACAATGAGTTTGACTGACCTTATTTAAAAGAATACCAAAGAAGGCATTAGTTATATCTAAAAACAAAGAGATAATGACATAATTGAGTGTTAATTCCTTGTAGTAAAGAGGCAACCTTTGGAACCATTGCATACAATGGTGGCATTATTTTATCCTTTGCTTCCCAAATCTTTACTAAATGGTGTGCAGTGGCTTTCACTGCTTGTTCTGCCTTGGTAGCCATTTACAGGGTTCCTAACAGAAGCCATCCTATGGCAACCACTATGTGGTGGTCTCCTTTCTTCGTACTCAAATTTAGTTGTCCTGCTGTCTGTTTCAAAACAGTTAGCAACCCTGTCAGACTTTTCAGGTTGGCCCCATGCTCTTGCAGCAGTCCCCATGCATCTAGGAGGGTAGTAACTCCTCCCAACATGGATGATGTAGGCCAATTTGAGATTTCCCCCATGGATAGTTGTCCTGCCATCTGTTGAAAAGCAGTTAGCAGCCCTACTGGAGTTTTCTGGGTGTTCCCATACTCTCATGGCAGTCTCCATTTGTTTAGGAGGGTAGCCATCCCTCTATACATGGAAATAATGGCCTATTTGGAATTCCCCCCATGGATTTTCCCTTCCCAAGACTCATACACACTATATTCCATGGTTCTTTGGTCTCCTGGCTGGCTCACCAAGGAGGAGCTCTTGAAGAGCTCAGATCAATGCAGCCCTAAGACCAGAACACTCAAGGCAGAAAGTTAGGCATGGATTTTATTGGGACTTAGGAACAGGAGAAGGTCTTTCCCTGTGGTAGCTGTCTGGAAAATGGAAGTCAGTGCTCTGCAAAGGGGCAGGGAGTGCAAGTGCTTATAAAGGTTTATGACAAGGGTTTGAGAACAGAGTTTCAGTAGGGTCTTTTACCTAGTGGTTTGAAGTTTGTTATGAATAGTGACCAAGGGAGGGCAGTGTTATACATCTTTTAAACAGATGTTTTTGTTACCATCTGTACATTCTTCCACCACCACCCCCCCCCAACTGAGGAGATCTGATTACCTTTAATTTCTGTCCTGGTCACTGTAGGTGGCTACAAACAATATGGAGGGGGGCCTGGGCTCTGGGTCTCTATAAGAGCCAGCACTTTCAACCAGGTCCTACATAGCCCAACAGAGCTCTCTGTGCCCCTACACTGAGAAAAGTGGATAATGCACAATATGCAGTCTTTAAACAGCATTTTGGACTCTGGAAACAAGGTCTCAGGTTATCAAGGAAAATTAAGATAAAATAGATCACCAGGCATTATAAATACAAATGCCTGTAAAGTCTAGGCTATAAATGAATGAAACAGGTTACGTGTGAGACAATAGGGAATGGTGGGGACCATCGCAACTAGGGTAAAAGCTTCATCTCAAGCAGTGCTTTTTAAAGTGTGGTCTCTAGCAATGCGAATTTCCTAAGGAGATTATGGGGGATGGAGCCTAGGAAACTGTCTTAAGCCCTCCAGTGGCTCTGATGCTCACTAAAATTTGAAAACCACCAATATTAAAAAGTCTCTAACTGATTGTTACTATCTGAGAATACATGATCAGTAGATACCATACTTTCTGATTTTTTTTTCAAGAGAAGCTGAAATTCTTGAATTTTTGTGGACCCTCTTAATTTTTAAATGTTGCCAACAAATTCATGTGTTGTGCAAAATTCATGTTTGACTCATGGGGCTCCAGTTTGCATGATTTTATGTAGAATGTTTGGATGGAATCACTCATATGAAGCATGAAAAATATAAATGACATGACAGATGTAGAAAATACATGGAACAGAATGAGCAAGACAGAACATGAAAAGAACAACCCAATGTAGAAGGAAAATTACCCAAAATCACTAAAAAATGAATAATAAAATAGCAAGAAAATGAGACTGTTACACCTTAAGGATTTAAGACATAGCCACCAAATTCGGTGTCTGGATCTTGATTGAAATGAATCAACTGCAAAAAGACATCTATGAGACATTGGGGGGATTTGAATACGTATGATTGCTCTTTTAAGGTGTTGTTCTAGCCCAGCACAAACCTGAGACCAAACAACAGGCAGAAAGAAGATTAGCATGAGTCTTCATTAGGAGCTTATGAACAGGGGAGTTATCCTTCCCAATGGCAGCTGGTGGGAAATGGAAGTCTGCATTCCTCCCAAAACCAAGAGAGAAAGAGAGAGAGGGAGACAGGCCAAGAGGCCACTTATCAAGTTTAACAGCGACCTATGAGTTTGGTTACAATGGGGGTTTCAGCAGACTCTCATGAGATTTGGTTATCAGGGGAGGAGGAGATTTACATTCTTTGACCTTTCACGTCTGTCCCTGTCATGTAGGTGGCTGTGTGATTTGCTCTCAAAATGGAAGAGGGAGTGGGGCCTGTGCCCTGGGTCCTTACATGTGTGCTGATGCTATTATAGTTATGTTTAAAACGAGTCTTCACAATTTAACAGCTTTAGTAAGGTATAATTGACATACACTAAAGTGCACATATTTAAAATTTACTATTTGATGAGTTTTTATTTAAGCATATACCTGTGAAACCAATAGTACAATCAAGATAATCTATCCATCACTCCCCAAACTTTCTTCCCCCTCTTTGCAAAACCTTCCTCCTTCCCCTCTCTCCTCCCCAGGCGACCCTTTTGTGCTTTCCCTCATTGTTGATTACTTTGCATTTTTTGGTAACTGCTTATATGCATTTGAAAGGAATGTGTCATCTGCTGCCCTTGCTGGAGTGTTTTGTAAATGTCAGTTAGCTGCATTGGTGATAGCTGTGGAAAGGCAGCCCTCCCTGGGTTTCTCTTTGTTCCAAGAGAACTGGACTTCTGAACAATGGAAATTGACATGCTATAAAGATAGAGAATGTCTCTTTTTATCCACCAGAAACGTTTGCTTTTCAAATGCATATTAGGCCTGGGGTTATTTGTCTTAAAAGGAGTTATTGTTATTATTTCTTTACATTTTTTTTCTTGGGAAATAAACATACAAAAAAGCAATAAATTTCAAAGTACATTTTAACAAGTAGATGTAGAGCATATTTCAAAGTTTGATATGGGTTACAGTTACACAATTTCAGGTTTTTCCTTCTAGCTGCTTCAAGACACTGGAGATGAAAAAGAAATATCAATATAATGATTCAGTAGTCATATCATTTGTTACATCCTATCTTCTCTGTTATAACTCCTCTTTCTCCTTTGATCCTTCTCCCAATCCTTAGGATATTTGGGGTATGCCCATTAAAACTTTTTTCATGTTGTAAAGGGGGGTTGACAATATGGGATTGGAGATGGAACTGGTTGATGTTCTTGGAAAAACTGGCATCTCTGGGTTTCAGGACTTATCTGGCCTAGAAACTATCTGAAAGTTTTAGGTTTCTGAAAAGTAAACTTAGTGTGTGCAATTTTTATAGAATTTCAGATAGATCCCTGGGTGTTCTTTAGGATGTTGCTTGGGGTTTGACAAACCATGACAATTAGCAATCTCTACCTGAAGCTCGCTTAAGAGTAGCCTCCAAAGTAGACTCTCAATTCTATTTGAACTCTCTTAGCTGCTGTTGACTTATTTGTTACATTTCTTTCACCCCTTTTGGTCAAGAAGGTATTGTTGATCCCACAGTGCTAGGGCCAGGCTCATCCCTGGAAGTCATGTTCCACATTGCCAGCAAGAGTCATATCCCTGGACGTCATATCCCATGTAGGGAGGAGGGGAATGATTTTACTTGCAGAGTTGGGCTTAGAGAGAGAGACCACATCTGAGCAACTAAAGAGGTTATCTGGAAGAAATTCTTAGGCATAATTATAGTTAGGCTTAGCTTCTCTGCTACAGAAATAAGTTTCCTAAGAGGAAGCCTCAAGATCAGGGGCTTGGCCTATTAACTTGGGAATCCCTAGTGATTGAGAAAGTATTAGGGGTTTCCTGGGTGGGAAAGTTTAATAGTTCCATATTTTTTCTACAGGCCCTCAAGGGACTCTGCCAATACTTTTTAATTGTCTGCCCACATACTCTGGGATATATCCAGGTATTACTCTAAGCTATGCAGAATTACAAGCCCTTATTCCCATTCTGGGCTACATGTATTTGGGTTGTTTAAATGAACTACCCAGACAGGTTGAGTTAGATAATGTGCTGCAGAAAATGTAGGTTTTGGACAAAATAAAGCTGTCTTCCTTTGGTCTCATATAGTAGGTGAAGTCCCAAAATATAGACACTGTCATCCTTTACCGTGTATTCCGATTTACCTTAGTCCCAACCAGATCAGCTTCATTCTTATCTCTAAATGAAGTCTGATCTCTTTTTTGGTTTCTTTAACAGTTGTTGTATGGAGCAATGCTGACTTTCAGAGCTGCAGAACTCCATTTCTGAGTCTTAGGTGTCACACAGGTACCCAAAGTTCCTGGAAAATGCCAGGTTATACACATAGAGCACAGCCTCTCAGAATCTAGAAATAATTCTTAAAGCTCAGGAATAAATGTGACTTTTATAAAAGCTTGAATCTAGGCCTCAATTTTCCTGTTAGTATTCTCTAAAAGACCTTACAATATTTGTTCTTTTGCTTCTGGCTTATTTTGCACAACATAGTGTCCTCAAGGCTCACTCACCTCGTTGCCTGCTTCATGACTTCACGCCTTTCTGTAGCCACACAATATTCCATCATATGTATATAACACAGTTTGCCTTTCTGCTTCTCAATCATTGTACCCTTTGGCGTCATTGCATCCTTTGGCCACCTTCATCTATTAGGCATCATGCATAATGTCCAAAATAAACAATCCATGTCTCACAGTTTCCTCACTTAGTTGTACAATCATCCATTACTCTCAATTTTAGGCACTTTTCATTGCTCCAAAGAGAAAAATAACAAAGAAACATACCCTCACCAAAGAGAAAATCCCAAACTCCCCTTAACTCTTCTTCCTCCACCCTAATTATTTACCCCTAGTATTCCTCTGGTACTGATGATATCTTCCTGTTAAATACAGGCCATAGCATGTAATAGTAGCTTTCCTCTCTATTCCTCTATATATCTTCTATTATTGACTCTTTGTACAAGATACATAACCTTGAAATGGTTCATGAAAAACTTATCTATATTTGTAGTGTTTATTGGTGAGATAAACACTCTATACAACCCTTTTCAATCATATTCGCCTTCAATATGGCAATATTACTTATAAACCCACTAATGAACTACCATCACTGCTATCCATCCCGTACATTTAAGTCCAACCTCATTAGATAACCGTTCAGCATCTCTAGCTTCTATATATCTTTAGATCCCCTATACTCTATATTTTAAGACAGGGTTTACCTTTATAGGGGTCATATGAGTAAAATCATACAGTATTTATCCTTTCATATGTGGTTTATTCCACTCAGCATTATGTCCTCAAGGTTTATCCATGTTGTCATGTGCTTCAAAACCTCCTTTCATCTTACTGCTGCATAATGTTCCATTGTATATATGTACCACATCTTGTTAATACACCCTGTTGATAGGCACTTGAATTGTTTCCACTTCTTGGCAACTGTGAATAATGCCACTATAAACATTGGTGTGCAAATGTCTGTTCATGTCACTGCTTTCAGCTCTTCTGAATTTATACCAAGTAATGGTATTGCTGGGTCATAGGGCAACTCAATATTTAGTTTTCTGAGGAAATGCCAAACTGTCTTCCACAGTGGCTGTACCATTATACATTCCCACCCAGCAGTGGATAAGAGTTCCAGTTTCTCCATATTCTCTCCAATATTTATAGTTTCTTGTTTTTTTATAGGTGTGAGATGATATCTCATTGCATTTTAATTTGAATTTTCCTTATAGTTAATGAAGATGAACATCTCTTCATCTGTTTTTTTTAGCCATTTGTGTTTGCTTTTTGGAAAAATGTCTATTCATAGCTTTTAATCATTTTGTAACTGGGTTGTTTGTTCTTTTGTTATTGAGTTGTGAGATTTCTTTATAAATATTTATCTGATATCTGGTTTCCAAATATTTTCTCCCATTGAATTGGCTGCCTCTTTACCATTTTAATGAAGTCCTTTGAGGCATAGAAGCATTTGACTTTGAGTTTCCATATATCTATTTTTTCTTCTGTTGCTGTGCTTTTGCTATAAAGTTTAGGAAGCTACCTCCTATTACCAGGTCTTGAAAATATTTCCCTTTATTTTCTTCTAGGAATTTATGGTACTTGCTCTTATATTTATGTTTTTGATGCACTTTGAGTTAATTTTTGTATAGGGTGTGTCATGGTCAGGTTCATGTGTCAACTTGGCCAAGTGGTGGTATCTATTTGTCTGGCTGGGCAAGTGCTGACCTATCTGTTGTGATGAGCACATTTCATAGAATTAAATCATGATCATGTCAGCTATATTCACAGCTGATTCCATTCGTAATCAGCCAAGGGAAGTGTCTTCTGCAATGAGTGATGCTTAATCTAATCACCAGAAGCCTTTTAAGGAGGATTCAGAAGAGACAGGCTCTTTTCCTGCTTCGGCTGGCGAGCCTCTCCGTTGGAGTTCATCCAGACCCTACATTGGAATTGTCGGCTTCATAGTCTACCCTGAGAATTTTGGACTCTGCATTCCCATGGTCATGCGAGACACTTTTATAAATTTTATATTTGCGAGTATTCCCTGTTGATTCTGTTTCTCTAGAGAACCTTAACTAATACAGGGTGTAAGGTAAGGGTCTGCTTACATTCTTTTAACTATTGACACCCAGTCTTCCAGATCCATTTATTTAAAAGACTATTCTGTCCCAGTTCAGTGGATTTGGGGGCCTTGTCAAAGATCAATTGACCATAGATTTGGTGATCTATTTCCGCACCTTTGATTCAATTTCATTGGCCAGTACATGCTATTTTGACCACTGTGGCTTTATAATAAACTTTAAAATCAGTAAGTATTAGTCCTTTCACCTCCTTCTTCTTTTTTAACAATATTTTTGGTTATTTGAGATTTCTTTCCCTTCCAAATAAATTTGATAACTAGCTTTCCCAAGTATTCATAATAGGTTGTTGGAATTTTTATTGGTATTGCATTGGATCTATAGATCAGTTTGGGTAGAATTGACATCTTAATGATATTTAACCTTTCTCTTCATGAGCATGGAATGTCTTTCTACCTACATAGATCATGCTTGATTTCTTTTAGCAATATTTTATAGATTTCTGTATACAGGTCCTTTACATCCCTGGTTAAATTTATTCCTAAATACTTGAGTATTTTAGTTTTTTTTTTTTAACTTTTTAAATGTATAATGTATATACAAAGGAAAGAAATAAAAAAGCAGTAGTTTTCAAAGCACTCTTCAACAAGTAGTTACAGGATGGATCCCAGAGTTTGTCATGGGCTACGATATAATCCTTTCAGATTTTTCCTTCTAGCTGCTCCAGAATATAGGAGGCAAGAAGGTATAAATTTTTTTTTATCATCACAATTGACTTTTTTTCTTTTTTGTGAAAAATAACATATATACAAAAAAGCAACAAATTTCAAGGCACAGCACCACTATTAGTTGTAGAACATATTTCAGAGTTTGACATGGGTTACAATTGTACAATTTTAGGTGTTTACTTCTAGCTGCTCCAAAATACTGGAGACTAAAAGAAATATCAATTTAATGATTCAGCAATCATATTCATTTGTTTAATCCTATCTTCTCTGTATAATTCCACCATCACCTTTGATCTTTACATCCTTCTCTTTAGGGGTGTTTGGGCTATGACCATTCTAACGTTTTCATGTTGAAAGGGTCTGTCAATAATATGGGTTAGGGAGATGGAACTATCTGATGATCTGGTAAGGCTGGGCTCTCTAGGTTTCAGGACTTATCTGGTCCAGGGACCTAATCTGGAGGTTGTAGGTTTCTGGAAAGTTTCACCATTGCATGGAACCCTTGTGGAATCTTATATATTGCCTTGGGTATTCTTTAGGATTGGCCGGAATGGTCCTGGTTGAGGGTTGGCAGGTTATGATAGGTAGCAAGGACTAACTGAAGCTTGTGTAAGATCGACCTCCAGACACTATTTGACTCTATTTGAACCCTCTCTGCCACTGATATTTTATTAGTTACACTTCTTTTCCCTCTTTTGGTCATGATGGCATTGTTGATCCCATGGTGCCAGGGAAAGATTCATCCCTAGGAGTCCTCTCCCACGCCGCCAGGGAGACTTTCACCCCTGGATGTCATCTCCCACGTAGGGGGAAGGGCAATGATTTCACTTGCAGAGTTGGGCTTAGAGAGTGAGGCCACATCTGAGCAACAGAAGAGGTCCTCCAGAAGTATTTAGCTGTTATTTTGAATGGAATTTTCCTTAATTGTCTCTTCATGTCATCACTTGTGTGTACAAACGTTGCAGATTTATCTTGTATCCTGCTACTTTGCTGAATTTGTTTATTAGCTCAAGAAGCTTTGTTGTAGACTTTTCAGGATTTTCCAAGTATAACATCATGTCATCTGCAAATAATGAAAGTGTGCTGGTTTGAAAGGAAGTATGCCCCCTAAGAAAAGCCATGTTTTGATATAAATCCCATTTCTAAAAGGTAGAATAATCCTTATTCAATACTGTATATTTGAAACTGTAATGAGATCATCTCCCTGGTTGATGTGATTTAGTTAAGAATGGTTGCTAAACTGGATTAGGGGATGACATGTCTCCACCCATTTGAGTGGGTCTTGATTAGTTTCTGAAGTCCTATAAAAGAAGAATGAGAGATTCGCAGAGACTCAGAGAGAGCAGAGAATGCTGCAGCACCATGAAACAGAGTCCACGAGCCAGCAACCTTTGGAGATGAAGAAGGAAAGTGCCTCCCAGGGAGCTTCATGAAATAGGAAGCCGGGAGAGAAAGCTAGCAGATGATGCTGTATTTGCCATGTGCCCTTCCAGCTGAGAGAGGAGCCCTGACCGTGTTCACCGTGTGCCTTTCCAGATGAGAGAGAAACCCTGAACTTCATCGGCCTTCTTGAACCAAGGTATCTTTCCCTGGATGCCTTTGATTGGACATTTCTATAGACTTGTTTTAATTGGGACATTTTCTCGGCCTTAGAACTGTAAACTTGCAACTTATTAAATTCCCCTTGTTAAAAGCCATTCTGTTTCTGGTATATTGCATTCCAGCAGCTAGCAAACTAGAACAGATTTTGGTACCGGAGAGTGGGGTGCTGCTGCTACAGTTTGCAAATACCAAACATGTTGGAACGGCTTTTTAAATGGATAAAGGGAAGATTTTGGAAGAGTTGTGAGAAGCTTGATAGAGAAGGCCTAGAATGCTTTGGAGAGACTGTTGGTAGAAATGTGGACTCTAAAGATACCTCTGATGAGGCCTTAGAAAGAAATGAGGCATGTGTTATTGAAAACTGGAAGGAAGGTGATCCTTGTTTTAAAATGGCAGATAATCTGGCAAAGTTGACTAATGGTATTGGCTGGAAGGCAGATTTTAAAAGCCATGAACTTGGATATTTAGCAGAAGAGATCTCCAAATTAAATGTTGAAAGTGCAGTCTGGTTTCTCCTTACAGCTTATAGTGAAATGCGAAAGGAAAGAGATAAGCTGAGAACTGAACTCTTGAGTAAAAAGAAACTAGAAATTGAGGTCCTGGAAAATTCTGGGCCTACAGAAAGGGGGACTCCAGAGTATAGTGCCCTGTGTGTGGATTTAACCAAATGTGGAACCAGCCAGCCATTTCAGAGAAAGTCAGGAACGGACATGGAGTTATCCAGAAAGGATTTGTGGAAACTCCTTCTGTCTGATGGGCATGATCCAAGGCTACTGCATAGAAAGCCAATGAGAGTGCTGTGGGACCTGTATAAACAGAGCTGCTGCCAGTCTGGACTGGGAGATTCAGAGAAGGGACACATTGGAGGAAAAATAACTTCAGAGGCAAAGCCATGGAGACTGAGGTCTGAAGTCAAGAAGCCCTGGGCCAGGAGCGCGGACCCACCCAAGCACGTGGAGAGGGTGAGTTTGCCCCAAAGGCAGAGGATGGGCCTTCCACCTCATTGCAGTGGAAGAGTCATGCCGCCTCAGACCTTGGAGAAGGTGAAGCACGTTTCTTGGGGTTGGGGGAGAGCCTGGCTACCACCACATGGAGGGGCTGAGCGTGTGCCCCGGAGATGGCAGAGAGCCCGGGTGCGGCCCCAATGCTTGGAGAGGGTGGAGCCGAGAGAAAGGTGGTCTCCCCAATATCCCCCAAGGTTGCATTCAGAGAGAGGCAGGCGTAGGCATTTGGAAAGGGTGGGGCTGCCACTTTCTAAAGCCCTGAGGATAAATGACTCTCAGACTTTGAAATCTAATGGACTTTGCCCTGCAGGTTTTCGAAACTGTATGGGTCCGGTGACCCCTGTGTTCCTTCCTCCCTATGGAAATGTATATATATATCCTATGAATGTTCCTCCTTTGTATGTTGGCAGTAAATAACTTGTTGTGAGTTTTCAAAGGTCCAGAGCAAATGGAGAGAATTTTGCCTTAGGACAGACCATGCCTGTAACTGACTTGATGAGATTTTATACTGTCTCTAATTTTTTACTTCATTGTATTGCTACTGATAGGTTTAAGGATTTCTGATATTGTTATGAAATTAATGTATTTTGTATTTGGGAAAAATATGTCTTTTTTAGGGGCCAGAGGGTGGAATGTGCTGGCTTGAAGGGAAGTATGCCCCCTAAGAAAAGCCATGTTTTAATATAAATCTCATTACTTAAAGGTAGAATAATCCCTACTCAGTACTGTATATTTGAAACTGTAATGAGATCATCTCCCTAGTTGATGTGATTTAATTAAGAACGGTTGTTAAACTGGATTAGGGGATGACATGTCTCCACCCATTTGAGTGGGTCTTGATTGGTTTACTGGAGTCCTATAAAAGAGGAAATATTTTGGAGACTCAGAGAGACTCGGAGAGAGCAGAGAATGCTGCAGCACCACGAAGCAGAGAGTCCACCAGCCAGCGACCTTTGGAGATGAAGAAGGGAAATGCCTCCTGGGGAGTTTTATGAAACCAGAAGCCAGGAGAGTAAGCTAGCAGATGACGCCGTGTCTGCCATGTGCCCTTCCAGCCGAGAGAGAAGCCCTGACTGTGTTCGCCATGTGCCTTTCCAGATGAGAGAGAAACCCTGAACTTCATCGGCCTTCTTGAACCAAGGTATCTTTCCCTGGATGCCTTTGATTGGACTTTTCTATAGACTTGTTTTAATTCTCGGCCTTAGAACTGTAAACTAGCAACTCATTAAATTCCCCTTGTTAAAAGCCATTCCGTTTCTGGTATATTGCATTCCAGCAGCTAGCAAACTAGAACAGAAAGTTTTACCACTTTCTTTCTAATTTAGATGCCTTTTATTTCTTTTTCTTGCCTTACTGCTTTAGCTAGAAGTTCTGGCACAATGTTGAGTAATAGTGGTGATAGTAGGCATCCTTGTCTTGTACTCAATCTTAGAGGGAATGCTTTGAGTCTCTCGCCATTAAGTATGATGCTGGCTGTAGGTTTTTCTTATGTACCCATTTATCATATTGAGGATGTTTCCTTCGATTCCTACCTTTTGAAGTATTTTTATCAGAAAAGGGTACTGAATTTTGTTGGATGCTTTTTCAGCATCAATTGAGATGATCTTGTGATTTTCCCCTTTTAATTTGTTAATGTGTTGTATTACATTGATTTATTTTCTTGTGTTGAGCCACTCTTGCATGCCTGGTATAAACCCCACTTGGTCATGGTGTATAACTCTTTTAATGTCTTGCAAGTATTTTGTGGAGAATTTTTGCCTCTGTATTAATTAGGGAGATTGCCTTGTAATTTTCCTTTCTTGTAGCATCTTTATCCAGTTTTGTTATTAGAACAATGCAAGCCTCATAAAATGAGTTAGGTAGTATTCTTGCTTCCTCAATTCTTTGAAAGAGTTTGAGCAGATTGGTATTAGTTCTTTTTGGAATGTCTGGTAAAATTCCCTTATGAAGTCATCTGGGCCTTGGCTTTTCTTTGTGAGAAGATTTGTGATGACTGATTGAATCTCTTTACTTGTAACTGATTTGATGAGATCTTCTGTTTCTTCTTGAGTCAGTGTAGGTTATTCATGTATTTCTAGGAATTTGTACATTTCATCTAGGTTGTCTAGTTTGTTGGTGTATAGTTATTAATAGTATCTCTTATGATGTTTTTTATTCCTTCAGGGTCCATGCTAATGACCCATCCTTATTTATGTACTTTTAAAGATATTTTTGTTGAGAAATCTTCACATACATAGTCACTCCATAATATACGATCAATGGCTCACAATATAATCACCTACTTGTGTATTCATCACCATGACCATTTTTAGAACATTTGCATCACTCTAGAAAAGGAAATAAAAAGAAAAAAGAAAAACTCATACACCCCATACCCCTTACCCCTTCCTCTCATTGACCGCTAGTACTTCAATCTACCTAATTTATTTTACTCCTTATCCCCTCCTATTATTTATTTATTTTTTTTATCCTTATGTTTACTCATCTGTCCATACCATGGATAAGAGGTGCAAAGATACAAGGTTTCTACAATCATATGGTAACATTCTAAAAGCTAGATAGTTATGCAGTCACCTTCAAGAATCAAGGCTACTGGAAAACAGCTCTACGGTTTCAGGTACTTCCCTCCAGCTACTCTAAAACACCATAAACTAAAAAGGGATATCTATATAATGCATAAGAATAGCCTCCAGGATAACCCCTTGACTTTGTTTGAAATCTCTCAGACACTGAAACTGTATTTTGCCTCATTTCTCTCTTCCCTCTATTGGTCAAGAAGGCTTTCTCAATCCCATGATGCTGGGTCCTGGTTGATCCCGGGAGTCCTGTCCCACATTGCCAGGGAGATTTACACCCCTGGGAGTCATGTTCCATGTATGGGGGAGGGCTGTGAGTTCACCTGCTGAGTTGGCTTAGAGAGAGAGGCCACATATGAGCAACAAAAGAGGTTCTCTGGGGGTAACTCTAAGGCATAATTATAAGTAGGCTTAGCTTCTCTTTTGCAGGAATAAGTTTCATAGGGATGAACCCCAAGATTGAGGGTTCAGCCTATTGAATTGGTTGCCCCCATTGCTTGTGAGACTATCAGGAATTCCCCAGATGGGGAAGTTGAATATTTCCTTCTTTCTCCCCAGCCCCCTAAGGGGACTTTGCAAATAGTTTTTTGTTCTCTGCACATATTACTTTGGGGTATATCTGGGCATCACACTAGCCTGTACAAATCAACAAAATCTCACACCCTATTCAAGATTCCATGTACTTATGCTGTTCAAATAAACTGATCATACAAATAAACTAGATAATGCATTATTCAAAATACAAATTTTGCACCAAGTAAACATCTCTCCCTTTGGTCTCAACAGAAGCTAAAGTTTTAAAATATGGACCATAACATCTTTTACTCTGTATTCTGATTTATCTTAGTGCTGTTCAGATCAGTTCCATTCATATCTCTAGTTGAAGTCCGATCACTTTTTCAGCTTTTTAAGCAGTTGCTCTATGGGGTAATGCTGACTTACAGAGCTTCAGAGCTCTAACTCTGAATCTCAGGTGTCATATAAACACCTGAAGTTTCAGAGAATGACCAGGTTATATGCAAATATTTCGGTCTCAGAATTTAGAAATAACAGTTATGACTCATGAATATATGTGACTGCTATAAGAGCTTACAATCTAGGACCCTTTACAATAGGCCCCAACCTGATAACCTATGCTCTCCACTTCAACCCTCTGAGTTTGTGTATTATAGTTAGTCCATATGAGTGAGGCATGATAATATTGACATTTCAATACATCTGACATTTCATCCTACATCCTATCCTCAAAGTTCGTTTACCTACTTCGCAGGTTTGAAAGGATTTATATACCCTAGAAAAGCCATGTTTTAATCCTAATCAATCTTGTGGGAGCAAGGGTTTCTTCTAATCCCTATTTAGTACTATATTGGAAACTTGATTTATCTCCATGGAGATGTGACTCAATTAAGTATGAATATTAATCTTGATTAGATGGAGATGTATCTCTACCTATTCTACGTGGGTCTTGATTAGTTTACTGGAATCTTATAAAAGAAGAAGTATTTTGGAGAAAGATTCAGAATGAAATAGACATGAGAAGCAGAGAGCCCACCAGCCTGTGACCTTTTGAGAATGAGGAGAGAGCCACAGAACCACGACAAAAGGACAAGAGAACCACAGAGTCACCAGCAAGCAACCTTTGGAGATGAAGAAGGAAAATGCCTCCTGGGGAGCTTCAGGAAGCAAGTGGCCTGGAGAGAAAGCTAGCAGACGCCACCATGTTCCAGCTGAGAGAAATGCTAAACATCATCGGCCTTCTTGAACCAAGGTATCTTTCTCTGGATGCCTTAGATTGGACATTTCTATAGACTTGTTTTAACTGGGACATTTTCTCGGCCTTAGAACTATAAACTATCAACTTATCAAACTCCCCTTTTCAAAAGCCATTCTGTTTCTGGTATATTGCATTCTGGTAGGTAACAAACTAGAACACCTAAATAGTTACAACTTTACCCCCTCTCATTTCTGATTTTATTTGCATTCTCTTTCTTTTTTCTTTATCAGCTTACCCAGGGGTCCATTGATTTTCTCAATAAATCAACTTTTGGGTTTATTGATTTTTTTATTGTTTTTTTTTGTCTCCACTTATTTATTTCTGCTTTAATCTTTTCTTCTATTTGCTTTGGGTTTAGTTTGCTGTTCTTTCTCTAGTTCCTCCAGGTGAACAGTTAAGTCCTTATTTTTTTCTCTTTCTTCTTTTTTAATATAGGCATTAAGGGCAATAAATTTCCCTCTTAGCTCTGACTTTTCTGCATCTCATAAGTTCTGATATGTTGTATTCTCATTTTCATTCATTTCCAAATTTTTAATCAATTTCTCTTGCAATTTCTTCTTTGACTCACTGATTAAGAGTGTTATTTAATCTCCATATCTTTGTGAAAGTTCTGGCTCTTTGGTGGTTATTTCCACCTTCATTCCATTGTGGTTAGAGAAAGTGCTTTGAATAATTTCAATTTTTAAAAATTTATTAAGACCTGTTTGTGCCCCAGCATATGATCTATACTGGAGAACATTCCATGAGCACTAGAGAAGAATGTGTATCCTGGTGTTTTGGGATGTAACAATCTATATATGTCTGTTAGGTCTAATTAATTTATCACATTGTTTAGGTTCTCTATTTCCTTATTGATCCTCTGTCTGGTTGTTCTGTCTGTAGAGGAGAGTGATGTATTGAAATCTCCCACTATTATTGTTGAAATGTTCTTGGCTGGAAGTTTTTCTCTTTCAGAATCTTAAATACATTATACCACTGTGTTTTCACCTCCACGGTGCCTATTGAGCAGTCTGAACTTAGTGTTATGTGGCTTCCCTTGAATGTGGTGAATCGCTTTTCTCTTGCTGCTTTCAGGACCTCCTGCTTCTCTTCAGCATCTGACAGACTAATTAGCATGTGTCTTGGAGTGGGTCTATTTGAATTTATTCTATTTAGGGCTCATTCAGCTTCTTTGATTTGCATATTCATGTCTTTTATAAGAGTTGGAAGTTTTTCCCCATTATCTCCTCAACTAATCTTTCCAGCCCTTTTCTCTTCTTCTTCTGGGACATCAAAGATTCTTATATTTGTGTACTTCATGTTTCTGTCATTTCCTTGGGATCCCATTCAAATTTTTCCATCTTTTTTTTGCCATTTGCCCTTTTGTGTGCTCAAATTCAATTGCTCTCTTCTCTAGTTTGCTTAGTTTTTCTTCTGCCTCTTCAAATGTGTTGTTTTGTGTCTCCAGTATGTTTTTAATTTGTTGTACAGTATCTTTCATCTCTGTGAGATTGCTATTTTTTGATTTATTCTTTTATATTCTTCTTTCTGCTCTTCTAGTGTCTTTTTGATGTTCTTTTGTCATTAGCCAACTATTGAAATTATTTAGTATTTGTATGAACTTCTTTGATTAGTTTTTTCAAATTCTTTGTCTCCTCCAGTGCTTTAATCAGGTATTTGGATGGGCCAAATCTGCCTGTCTTCATGTGCTTTATGATTATCTGTTGGCTTTAAGGCTTTTGATTATGTTGATAAGGTTATTTTGAAAGTTGATTTCCCTTGCTCGTCTAAGGTTTTGTATTTGCTTGGGTTTGTGCTGAAGGTCTCCTTTTGCTCTTGGTTTGTCAGTAATTCCCTGCTAAACCAAGGTCCAGATTTCTTGCAGGAGATGCAATTCTACTTGAAGATCTGTTGAAAACTCTAGCTTCTGTTAGTTGTCTCAGCTCCTGGAGTCTCCTGAGGCTTCTGCGTTTCGAAACATCTGCATCTAAGCTTTCTCCTAAACGTTTCCCTGTGTCAGCTCTTTTAAGGATTCCAGTAAACTAATCAATACGCAACTTGAATAGGTGGACTCACATCTCCATGCAATCAAAAGGTCATACCCACAATTGGGTGTGTCACATCTTTATGGAAACAACCTAATGAAAGGTTCCACCCTATAATATTGAATCAGGATTAGAAGAACATGGCTTTTCTGGGGTACATGACAATTTTGAATCAGTGTAATGTACATCTTTAAAAAAGAGAGAGAGAGAGAGATGTCTAGGAAGATGGTGGAGTAGGATAGGCTGAGTTCACCCCTGCTCCATGGAAGAACTAGAGAAGTGACAAAAAAGTGACTGGAACAACAGTTCCAGGATGCAGATACCCAGAGAGAGTCTACTACACTATATAGGAAAGTCCTGCATGAAAAAGTAAAGACATTGGGATGAAGAGTTTGGGGTGAGTGTGTTCGGTTATGACTCCACATGGGGGCAAGCAGTGGTGCACAGGAAGAAGCAGGGTCCAAAGGAGCAGGGCCAGTCTTCACAGCTGGCTTGGGAGATCGTCCCTCTCAGCTTCACAGCTTGGAATTCCCGTGGGGAACCAGAAGCCCGCAGACTTGGTTTGCCTGTGTACAGACCTCCAGCCAGTGCACAGTGTCTGCCCCCGACCCCTGCGACTGCTTTGAAACCTGGCTTTTGACAGACCGGGGGGCTCTCCTTTTCAGAGGAGAGGGAGATGCAGAGTGGAGCTGGTTCCACAGTCGGCCAGTGAAAGAGACTCACTGGGTCTTACTATTTCTTCCCCTTCTCTAGGGAGGCCTGGAGCCCTCAGGTGTGCACAGGCAGAGAGGTGGGGCCGACAAAGTGAGCCCATCCGTCGCACACCACCAGGATTTTCTGGGTTGGCTGAGGGCAGGGGCAGTCAAAATACTCAGTCCTATAGCCCAAGGTCATTCCAAGCTGGAGGCTGGCGACCACCAGACCCATTGGGCCCACAAGCAGATTCTCCACAGATGGGCACACTGCCCACCCCCAGCCCTAGGGTTGGCAACTTTCAGTATGCACTGAGACAAGTGGCCTTGGCTGGAATTGTAAGGGGTCTCCACCCAGTTCAGCCTACTGCTGAGGTTGGGAAAAGATGGGCCTGAGTGGAAGAAGTGGTCCATGGGCGCCATCTGCTGGGAAGACATGGAAAATGCAGTCTGGCAAACTGCCTATCTACTTAGCTTCCAATTGATACTAAGCTAAGAGATGAGACCCAGAGTTTTGCCCTAGAGCAGCTAAGTCAGACACTTAGAGGGGAAGCCACCGGAATCAGAAGTTGGAAGCAGTGGAACCAGGAACAAGGACCAGCAGATGCCAGCTACATGCCTTTCCATGTGTCAGATATCAACCTTTCTTCGGAGTCAAGGTATTTTTCTCTGGATGCCTTAGTTTGGACATTTTTAAGGAATTACAACTGTAAACTTGCAACTTAATAAATCCCCTTTGTAAAAGCCAATCCATTTCTGGTATATTGCATTCTATCTGCTTTAGAAAACTAAAACACATACTAACATTTTTAGGGATGTCTAGGCTTTACAATAAGCTGCAGATAGGTGAGGTGAAAATGTGGACAAAGATAAAATGAGATTGGACATATGTTGATAATCTTTATAGTGTAAAGGAGGCTCATTATACCCTTCTTTATTAAGTGTATGTTTAAAAATTTCCATAACAAAAAGTAAAAATAAATTTAAAATATTTTAAAACCAAGAAATGATTTACTAAAAAAATAGAATAATAAGAAAAATAGATTGCAGAATTAAGGAAATTCATGGAGGGATAAAAAACACTGTCACTGAAGTAATAAATAGATTAGATCATTGATTTACTGTCATGAAAGAAAAGCTTTAGTTTAGATAATCATAGTAAAAAAAATCAAAGATTTTAAATGTTTGGAACATTTAAAAAAATCAAAGATTAAAGGAAATATAGAATAGGCAAATAGATTTAGAGGACAGATAATGATCTAATATAAGGAAAACTATAGTGCCTTAAGTAGATAAACCTCCCAAGCATTAGCTCCCTGACAAAGATAGACCCTAATTGATTTCTGACACCATATATTAGTTTTGCCTTTGTTTTTTAAAAAATATTTTTATTGATAAAACAACATACAAACACAATCATTCTTAATGTACAAACATTCCATACGTGGTATAAAATCAATGGCTCACAATTTCATCACATAGTTGTATATTCATCACCATGATCATTTTTTGAGAACATTTGCATCACTCCAGAAAAAGAAATAAAAAGAAAAAAGAAAAAACTCATACATACCATACCCCTTAACCCTCCCTCTCATTGACCCTAGTATTTCATTCTACCCAACATATTTTAACCTTTGTTCCCCCTATTATTTGTTTATTTTTTATCCAGATTTTTTTTTTACTCATCTGCCCATACCCTAGATAAAGGGAGCATCAGACACAAGGTTTTCAGTTATATAGTACTTTGTAAACATTATATCATTGTACAATCATCTTCAAGAAACAAGGCTACTGGAACATAGCTCTACAGTTTTAGGTACTTCCCTTTAGCCACTCAAATACACCATAAACTAAAAAGGGATATCTATATAATGCATAAGAATAACCTCCAGGATAACCTCTTGACTCTGTTTGAAATCTCTCAGACATTATTTATTTTTTCTCATTTCTCTCTTCCCCCTTTTGGTCAAGAAGGTTTTCTCAATTCCTTAATGTTGGGTCCCAACTCATCCTGGGATTTCTGTTTTGCATTGCCAGGGAGATTTACACCCCTGGGAGTCATGTCCCATATAGGGGGAAAGGGCAGTGGGTTCACTTGCCATGCTGGCTTAAAGAGAGAGGTCATACCTGAGCAACAGAAGTGGTTCTCTGGGGTGACTCTTAGGCCTAATTTTTAGGCTTAGCCTACTTGTGCAGGAATAGGTTTCACAGGAGTGAACCCCAAGATCGGGGACTTGGCCTTTTGATTTGGTTGTCCCCACTGCTTGCGAGAATATCAGAAATTCTCCAAATGAGGAAGTTGAATCTTTCTCCTTTTATCCACATTCCCCTAAGAGGACCCTGCAAATACTTCTTTATTCATTGTCCAAATGACTCTGGGATTTATCCGGGCATCATCACACTAACTTGGACACACCCACAAAATCTCATGCCCTATTCAAGAGTCCCTGTACTTATGGTGTTCAACTAAACTGACCATGCAAGTTAACTTAGGAAATGCAGTTTTGTCTTTTTTTGAACTTGCTATAAATGCAATCATATGGTTTACCCTATTTTGTGCCTGGCTTCTTTCCTCAACATTATGTCTGTGACATTCATTCATATTGTTTGCATGTAACTGTAGTTAGTTCATTTTCATTTCTGTACAGCATTTCACTGTGTAAACGGACAAGAATTTATCCATTTCACTATCCAGTGCTGTCAATTACACTCACCATAACATGCTGCCATCACTTCCATCCACTTCCAAACATTTAAAATCAACCTAGTTAAACATTCTGCACACACTAAGCATCTGCTCCCTTTTCTCTACCCTCATTTAATCTCTTGGTAGCCTGTATTCTAGATTTTATTTCTATGAATTTACATATTATGATTAGCTCATATTAGTAGGATCATACAATATTTGTCCTTTGGTGTCTGGCTTATTTCACTCGACATATGGCCTCAAGGTTTATCCATGTTGTTGTGTGCTTTAGATCTTCATTCCTTCTTCCTGCTGAGTAATAGTCCATCACATGTATGTACCACATTTTGTTTATCCATTCATCAGTTAATGAACACTTGGGTTGTTTCCATCTTTTGGCAGTTGTGAATAATGCCACAATGAACACTGGTCTGCAAATGTCTCTTTGCATCCTGCTTTCAGTTCTTCAGCGTATATACTCAGTTGCCTGATCATATGGCAGTCCTATACTTAGATTCCTGAGGAACTACCAAACTGACTTCCATAGTGGCTGAACCATCTTACATTCCCACTAGCAGTGAATAAGCATCCCTATTTCTCCATAACCTCTCCAACACTGTAGTTTTGTGCTTGTTTAATAATTGCCACTCTAATAGCTGTGGAATGATATCTCATTGTGGTTTTGATTTGCATTTCCCTAATAGCTAATGCCAGTGAGCATCTTTTCATGTTTTTTAGCCGTTTGTATATCCCCTTTGTAGAAATATCCATTCAAGTCTTTTGCTCATTTTTAAATTGGTTCTTTGTCTTTTTATTGTTGAGTTGTAGGATTTCTTGATGTATTATAAATATAAGGTCATGTTTTCTGCAACACCTCCAAATCGGTCGTGTTTCTATACACAGGCTCATCCTTTCTTCATTGCATTGCAATTCCTTCATAGATCAAGTGACTTTTATGAGGGTTCGTTTCTGGGCTCTTTTTTAGGTCCATTAGTCAATTTGTCAATCCCTGTGACAATATCACATTGTTTTAATTACTACAGCTTTATAATTGGTCCTTATATCTTGTCATATAAGTTCTTCAATTTCATTCTTTTGAGTTTTTATTGATGTGGTCCTTTTCATTTCCATAAAAATCAAAGATTTATACTGTTAATTTCCTCAGGGAAAAAAGCCTGCTGGGGTTTTGACTGGAAATACATTGAATCTATAGATCAATTTGGGGACCACTGATGTCTTTATAATAGTGAGTCTTCAAATTCATGGTATTTCTCTCCACTTATTTAACTCTTCTCTAATAACACGCAACAATGCTTTATAGTTTTCTGTACAAAGATCTTCCAAAGTTTTTGTTAGATTTATTTTAAGCTATTTGATTTTTGATGCTATTATAAATTGTAATTTTTGACTTTTCATTTAAAGTATTTTCTCACTGATAAAAAATACAATTGATTTTTTATTGTGAAATGTATGTATAAAAAAGCAATAGATTTCCAAGTACATTTTAATAAGTAGTTATAGAACAGAGTTCAAAGTTTGGTATGGGTTACAGTTCCATGATTTTTTTGTTTTTTCTTCTAGCTGCTCCAAGACACTGGAGACCAACAGAAATATCAATGTAATGATTTAGCTGCCATACTCATTTATTAAATCTTATATTCTCTGTTATACTCCTCCTTCTCTTTAAATAACATATATATAGAAAAGCAATACATTTCAAAGTACATCACAATAATTAGTTGTAGAACAGATTTCAGAGTTTGGTATGGGTTAGAATTCAACAATACAATTGATTTTCGTATCTTGTCTTGCCTTTTTATCCAGTGAACTTGCTATCTTCACTTATTTATTCTAAGCTTATCTGCTAGTTTTTCTGGTTTGGTTTTCTTTTTTTCTTTTTTACTTCCAGGATCATGTCATCTGATTCTGAGAGGCAGTTGGGCTAGGAGCAGGTCACTTTAATTCAATGGTTTTGAGCTAATTAGAAGGTGGATTACCGTATTTGTGAGAGCTGGTTTATTCAGTCTAATCTAGGATTAGAGACTTTCAGAGTTTCTAAGGGAATGCTTAAGGGTCTTTGCAGCCCTCTTTTCCCACAAATCCTTTCCTTCTTGTCTGGTTCCTGAATCCCAATATTTGCCTCCCTAGATCCAGAAACTCTGCTTAACTTCTTAGCCTCTCAGCTGCCATTTAAGAATTGGAAAATTCCTTGATGGGAAAAGTGAAGCTGAATGTCAGGCTTACCTCTTTGTGCCTCCCTTCTCCCTGGGATTTTGGGTCCAGAAATTTCTGCTTCCTTTCCATTAATTTTTTTATGTTGTTGTTATAGCCATCCTAGTGGATGTGAAGTGGTATCTCATTCTCATTTTGATTCTCATTTTCCTAATGGCTAATGATATTCAACGTCTCTTCATATGCCCATGGCCATTTGTATATTTTCTTCGGAGAAATGTCTATTCAGATCCTTTTGCCCAATTTTTTAATGAGTTGTTTAAATTTTTATTACTGAGTTGTAGGGGCTCTTTATATACTTTAGATACCATCCCTTTATCAGAATATGACTTGCAAATGATGTCTCCCATCCTGTTGGTTCTTTTCACCTTCTTAATGGCATTGTTTGCCACACAACAGTTTTTAACTTTGATGAAATTCAATTTATTTATTTTTCTGTTATTGCTTGTGCTTTTGGTGTCACATGTAAGAAGGCTTTGCCTAACCCAAGGACATGAAGGTTTACTCCTATGTTTGCTTCTAAGAGTTTTATCATTTTAGCTCTTACATTTAGCTCTTTGATCCATTTTGAGTTAATATTTGTATATGGTGTGAGTCAGAGTCCAACTTCATTCTTTTGCATGTAGATATCCCATTGTCCTTGCACCATTTGTTCCACGTGTTTTAAACAGTCCCTTCATTACACTCCCCTACATCACCTCAGGGTCCTCAATAATACTTGACTTAATGCTTGCCCATGGACTGCTGAGCCCTGAGACATTTTCCTGATGCTCAAGTAGTCCTTACCCATCTCTTACATAGAACCTGCAACATACTAGTGATTATTTCACCCAAGAATTTTCGTGTGTGTATGTATTGTTATCTCTATGACTCATCACAAAGTAAAGAGTTTGGCACAGACTATATATAAATTTGTGGAAGACTGGGGGAGGTGAGTGGTCAAGTTTTGACACTGCCAAAGAGACCCATTGCTCACGCCCCATAATTTTCCATGTTAGAAGGAAACACATATCCTGGCAGTCAGAAGACTGCTCTGCTCCAACACCTGCAACACTGCTCTTCCCTGAAACCCTCATACCCAAGACCTCTTCCCTTGTTTGTGGGTTCTAGTAGGGTATTGACCCTTGCCACTAGGGTGGTTAACACAAAAGGAACTTTTCTCTCCCCGCAAAAGACATCATGAATGCAAGTAAATGCCTGCCGATTCCCTGGGCCTCTAATGTTCATCCACCAGGAGACCTGCTTTTGAATACTCTCATAGAGCTTCCTATGTAACTTTTTTTTTTAAGCATGGGCAGGCTCCAAGAATCGAACCCATGTCTCTGGCATGGCAGGTGAGAATTGTGCCACTGAGCCACTATTGCACCACCCTTTTATTTTTATTTTTTAAAATATATTCTTATTTAAAATTTTTTTCTCTATGTAACTATTAAAAAATTGAATCTGAACTTTGTTGTGTATTGGTTTATGAAAAGCAGTGTGAGATAGGCATCCCAGAAGTTACACAATAAGAAATGTGAAAGCTTAAAAAATTACAAATTGAATTCATGGCAGACTAAGTACTATATTTATGTTCATTTTTCATCATTGCGAAGTGTTGGACAGTTGCTGGAGGTGGGGTTTAAGATTAAGGAAGGCTTCAGGGAGGAGGTGGCATTTGTGCTGGGCCTTGAAGGGAGGGGTAGAATGTTGACGGATGAAGATGGAGGAAAGAAAATTTCAGAGTGACTGATTAGAGAAAATTCTGTAGAAGCACTGAAAAACAAGAAGGCAAACAAATACCCTGGGAAGTGAAACTTCCCAACTGAGGGGAAAGTCCGAGGGGTCCTGGCTGGGGCCCAAAACCTCAAGCCCCCAGATAGGCTCTTCAGTACCAATGATAATAGGAGGCAAAGGCCAACGGGCTTGTTTGTAAACTTGGTGCAGTAGGAGGTTTCACTTTGCAGTCAGGGACCTCAAACTGGCTATGCTATTGGTTAGATGGATTCTTTCATTCTTTCAGTGTGTGTAGCACTTATTTTTCCTTCCTCATACCCACTGACTGTCTGAATGGTAGTTTGTACATGCCTGTGTGTGTGTGCGCGCAAGTGTAGGTGTGTGTGGATGGGTGGGGGTCAGAGGCTTAGTCTCTCACTGCAGCTTCTTTCTTTTTCCTACTTGTGGGACACAGCTGGCTTCCACTGAGCTAGAGTTCATGTCCTTTCCACTCTCTGGGCTTTGACTACCCACAGATATAGCTGCTTACTTTGGTCTTTCTTGGAAATCCAGCTCTTGATTACTCACCAGAGAAGCTTCCTTAACATAAAGGTAAAATCTACTGTGAGTGATGACTTGCTTTAGGGAAGGACTACACTTGTTGGAGGTGATGGAGGTGGTGGTTGGTAGTGCGGTGGTGGTGATGGAGGTGATGGTTGTGGTGGTTGGTAGTGTGGTGGTGGTGATGGAGGTGATGGTGGTGTGGTTGATAGTGTGGTGGTGGTGATGGAGGTGATGGAGGTGATAGTAGTGGTGGTTGGTAGTGTGGTGGTGGTGATAGAGGAGATGGAGGTGATGGTGGTGTGGTTAGTAGTGTGATGGAGGTGATGGAGGTGATAGTAGTGGTGGTTGGTAGTGTGGTGGTGGTGATAGAGGAGATGGAGGTGATGGTGGTGTGGTTAGTAGTGTGATGGAGGTGATGGAGGTGATAGTAGTGGTGGTTGGTAGTGTGGTGGTGGTGATAGAGGAGATGGAGGTGATGGTGGTGTGGTTAGTAGTGTGATGGAGGTGATGGAGGTGATAGTAGTGGTGGTTGGTATTGTGGTGGTGGTGATGGAGGTGATGGTGGTGTGGTTGATAGTGTGGTGGTGGTGATGGAGCTGATGGAGGTGATGGAGGTGGTGGTTGGTAGTGCGTTGGTGGTGTAGAGGTGATAGTAGTGGTGGTTGGTAGTGTGGTGGTGGTGATGGAGGTGATGGTGATAGTGGTTGGTAGTGCGGTGGTGGTGATGGAGGTGATGGTTGTGGTGGTTGGTAGTGCAGTGGTGGTGATGGAGGTGATGGTTGTGGTGGTTGGTAGTGTGGTGGTGGTGATGGAGGTGATGGTGATAGTGGTTGGTAGTGTGGTGGTGGTGATGGAGGTGATGGTGATAGTGGTTGGTAGTGTGGTGGTGGTGATAGAGGAGATGGAGGTGATGGTGGTGTGGTTAGTAGTGTGATGGAGGTGATGGAGGTGATAGTAGTGGTGGTTGGTATTGTGGTGGTGGTGATGGAGGTGATGGTGGTGTGGTTGATAGTGTGATGGAGGTGATGGAGGTGATGGTTGGTAGTGTGATGGTGGTGGTGATGGAGGTGATAGAGGTGATAGTGGTGGTGGTTGGTAGTGTGATGGTGGTGATGGAGGTAACAGAGGTGAAGTTATAGTAATGATGGTTGTGGTGGTGATGTGGCAAGGGTTAGGGACTTATAAGCAGGCTCTGGCTTCCAGGTGAAATGCTTCTGGGAAGTCTGCAGTACTGAGTCAGGGACTGGAATGTCAGGCTAGACTAGTTTGGCCTTGATCACCCCTCTTTGTTCTTCATCTTGCCATACAGGGGAGATATATTGGGCATCTGAAAACAGCAAAGACATCAGTGGGCTGTCCAAGTCCCTTGTTATTGTCCTGCTTATATCTCACCCCCAGGAGTTCCAGAGATCTTTACTTGGCAAAAATTTACGTATTGTCATGATCTCCAGATAGACTGTCACAGCACTCTATTCAGCTGCTGGAGGTATGTACGTTATTTAGCCACCAATGCTCCTTGGATTTTGCTGGAGGTATGTAGGCTATTTAGCTGCTGATGTTACTTGAATTGGGAGGATGGGGAACTAATCAGAAGAGAGGATAAGTTAATTACCGTGATATTCTTTCTTTGAAAAGAATGTGGGTCTTAGGTAAGACCTGGCACCTGACAAAATAAAAGGATAGGAAAGTTGTCAGGATTCTCTGCGACTGGAGATTTAGAACTGAGATTATCTCTGGAAATAACCTTGAAGCTGATGTGGTCTGGTTCGACTTTGATGGTTTGCTGCCCTTCTTACGCAGGTATCAAAACCAGGTTGTGGCAGTCACTGGGGTCGGCACCCAGAGTAACCTACCCCAAGAACTGACCCAGACCTGTATTTTCAGAGGAATATCAGGGATCCTTCTGTAGAAAAAAGCCTTGGTGTCAAAAATGGCACAAAAAGTGTTCTTTTAGATGGGAGAAGAGACTTCTTCCTATCCATATTTGATGACCATATATGGGCTTACAGTTTCATTGGCATACTTCTTGTCCAGGCTCTCAGCTCAGTAAATGGTGACCTGGGTAACTACTTATAGGTTGCCACAAGCCAGATTCCAGCAAGACAGCTTAGGCATTTCCAGAGTCAGTTCCCTGAGCTGAATGGGTACCTCAGAAAAGAGTCACAGGAGAAACTTGCTGGTGCAGCCATGCTGGAATGTGGTTGGGACAAGCACACAGTTACCCTTCCTCAGGCATTTGGTGAGAAATACAGTGAGAGTGTCAATATAGATGGTAGTTCCACCATGCTCCTGGATGTAGAGGAGGTAGAGGCAGAATTGGTGGTTCATCTTCACCTTGAAGAGCTCAAAGCCAGCGGTGTAATTGTCGGGACCTCCTACTGTAAGGTAAGTGTGCAGATTCTTCCGCTGCAGCTCTCTGTAATTCTAAGCACGTCACGTCAGTTTCTCCTCTGGCGAGTGGGGATTTGTCATCTCCTTCTTTAAGCATGATGGTAAAGATTCTAGCACCCTCCTGAAATTTGAGATAGAACTTTGACCCTGTGCTCTTGTTCATAAAGTATTCTGAGATGTCTTGATGGTAGCAGTCTAATGCACACGAAGAACTATGTTTCTGTGAGTGGATTTCCAGGATTTGTGTTCAACAATGACTTATTATTGAAATGGGTTTGCCTTGTGTATTAGTTTAAGCTTCCAGAACGCAATATACCAGAAATGGAATGGCTTTTATAAAGGAATTTAATAAGTTACAAGTTTACAGGTCTAAGGCTGAGAAAATGTCCAAATTAAGGCACCAACAAGAAGTTACCTTCACTTAAGAAAGGCCGATGGGCCAGGAACACCTCTGTCAGCTGGGAAGGCACGTGGCTGGCTTCTGCAAGTCCCTTGCTCCTGGGCTCCGTTGCTTTCAGCCTCTGTTCCTGCGGGGGTTCCTCTCTTGGTTTCTTGGGGGCTGGCTTCCATGTCTTGGCTTCCCTTGGCTTTCTCCAGGTCCTGGATGGCTTAGCATCTCATGGGAAGGCACATGGCGATGTCTGCTGTGCTCTCTGCCCATGTCTAGGCATCTGCTCTCTCTGTTGGCACTCTAAGTATCTCCAAACGTCCATGTCTCTGTCAGCAATGAAGCAACTGTTCTCCAAGCATCTGCACCTGAGGTTTCTTCAAAATGTTTCCCTTTTTAAAGGACTCCAGTAAACTAATCAAGATCCTTGAATGGGCAGAGCCATATCTCCATCTGATCCAAAAGTCACACCCAGAATTGGACACACCACATGTCATGGAGATAATCTAATCAAAAGTTTTCACCCTACAATAATGAATCAGGATTAAAAGAAATGGCTGCCCCCCTCAAGATTAGATCAGGATTAAAACATGTCTTTTCTGGGCTACATAATAGTTTCCTTCAACCTGCACACCTTGGAAAAATTCACAAAAACTCTTGGTGGTCAGGAAGGACCTCGTCCACCCTCCTACTACACTTCCTGTGTTAAAACAGAAAACTGACCCGGTTCTAGGAGGGAGTGTTTAGCCCACCAGGGGGAAGACTTTCTGGGTAAAAGTCTTGAGAGCCTCAAGGCTCAGAGCTGTTTCAGTTACTCAAGCCAAATCAGGGCAGCAGGTGGGGGTGGCGTGGTATATATGTTCAGTGTTGCTGTGTCTGTGAAAAACACAAAAGGGAAAAAAAATAAGAAATTTAGATAAAAGTGTGTGTAACAAGTTGAGAAATTGTCGCTGAACTGTACCTTTCACAGAATTACTCTATGTAGCACGTTAACTTGTCTTGAACTGCCAGTGAACCTTCATTCAGTTATTGATTCAATGCTCAAAAATTGACTGAGCATCTACTATATGCTGAGCATGGTGCTAGGAACTTGAGGTAAAAGAGAGCAGAAGAGCTCAGCTGTCAGGGAGAGAGGAAATCTGGAAGTGAACATAAATCTGGAAATAAAGATTAAATGTAAAGAAAAAAAATACAAGCCTATAACTACTATAAAGGGAAAAATGAAAGGGTACAATAAGATATGACGGCAAAGAGCCTGATTCATTACGGGGAGCAAGGTCAGGAAGGCTTTTCTGAGTACATGACATTGAAGCATAGACTTGAAAGGGAAAGAGTGGGAGGAAGAAGCCTCCAGGAAGAGGGAACAGCAGGTGCTAAGGGCCTCGGGTTGGAAAGAGCACAGTGCATCTGAGGAGGGGAAGAAACCGACCAGTGGGCTGAAGTGAACATGCAGAGAGAGCAAGATATGGCTGAAAGGCTGAGAGAGGCTGAGCTAAATGTTTTGAGTTTCTACTCTAAGTACAGTGGGAAGCTATTTTATGGTTTTCAGGAGGAAATGATATGATCAGATTTTATATGCATGTCTTGAGTGTATCTATGAAGACAGTAAACTCCTTAAAGCAGGGCCAGTCTTATGTTTCCTTACATACTTCACAGAGCCAGTATTGGGTATGTTGGGTAACAATTTATTTAGGCATTCACTTAACTTTGGTCCAAAAGTTTGCTGATTGCACTAAATAAAGAAAGACTGTGTTCACTGTAATACAGTCTGGGAAATCTAGGGCTATTTTAAAGGTGCTAAAAGATGCCATTCTCTTCATACACACACACACACACACACACACACACACAGAACAAATATATTGAAATTTCTTTTTCAAGTGAGACCATTTCTTTCCACTGGAAATCCGTAAATACTTTATTCCTCTTACTCTCTATTTCTGGTTGAAGACAATTTCTTTTTTCAAGGTACCTAAAGAAATTGACCACCTAATAAATAGTTTCAAAGGCAGACAAAAGGAGCTTCCATAGGTTATGAGAAACACTGCGCTCTTGAGGGACCTCCATGGATACGGAAACATAAATCTCAGAAAGCTCTTTTGCAATGTCATTCAGCTTCCTTAGCATAGGAAACCAGGGCGCAGAGAGAAAAGGACTAATAATAGGAACTAAGGTTCCTCTGGACCTTGCTACTCACACCATGATAAGGATGGCAGGCGGACGGACCCTGCAGAAGCAAGTCTGTTTGGAGTTGTATCGTTCCTCACTAAAAAAAAAAAAAAATTCTGAGCATTTTAGTAAGACAAATGTATTTGTCCAACATTTGGCACTTGGAAAATATTATTCATTGATGACAATCCTGAGAGCGATCCATTAGCCAGGGTTGAGATGGTAGACCAACAGCACAGAACAGAAGTCATCATTTGGTTCTGAAGCAATAGGCTTCTAGAAGACATCAAGCCATCAGGAATGTTTCAACACTGAGAAGCCTGAGTCTTAGCAGCCTTCTTAACATCAAGTTTGCTTGATACTTGGAAGGAGGAAGTTTGCTTCTTAATATCACTTCTGCTTACTATCATTATTTAAAAAAAAAACATGGATTCATTCATTTCTTCACTCATTTCCTCATTCTCCCCTCCCTCCTTTCCTAGCTTCCTCTCTCCCCATCCCCTCCTTCTTCCTCTCCTCCCTTCTACTCCCCACTCTCCCTCCCTCTTTCCCTTCTTCCTCCCTGCCTTCTTTCTATCCACCCATCTGTCCATCCATCAATCCATCCATCCATAAAATATGTTCCATTAGTTAATGTATTGTACATGCTAATGGAGATACACAGAAGTTTAAGCAATGTCCCTGCCTTCATGTGTTTTTCACTGTATCAGGGTACTACAAATGTAAAATGTACAAACAACAGAATTCGAAAAGTGTCCCAAAATTGCAAAAAGACAAGTGGCACCACTACTGGTTGGTGGGGAGGGGGCCACTAAGGGTGATTAGGTAGCAGTGACTCAGACTTATAGGAAATAGGGGTCTCACTGGTCCTCTTACATATGTGTTTGCTTGAGAAATGGGCCAATTCATCCTGGTGCCTAGCTTTGAGAAAGATTTCCATGGTTAGATGATTTTATTGGATATAATAATGATTCCTGGATAGTACAGGGCCAATATGGCAGCATAAGATGCTCCAGGGTGGATCAACAATTACATCCTGACTAAATGGGGGAAAAAAGTGTAATTAATAGAATAGAGTATCAGTGACAGGGAGAGTTCACATAGAGTCAAGAGGCTACTCAGAAGGTTGTTCTTATGCAAGTTTCAGGTAGAACTTGCTACCTACCATTACCTGCCAACCCCCAACCAGGACCATTCCAGTCAATCCTAAAGAACACCTAGGGCAATTTATAAGATTCCACAAGGGTTCCAGGCACTAGAGTAACTTGCCAGAAACCTACAACATCCAGACTGGTCCCTGGGCCAGATAAGTCCTGACACCTAGCCCAGCCTCCTCAGAACATCAGAGAGTTCCAACTCCCTACCCCATATTAGTGACAGACCCTTCCAATATTAAAAATTTAGAATTGCCATAGCCCAAACAACTCCAAAGAGAGGTATGGAAAGATCAAAGGTGATGGTGGAATTACACAGAGAAGATAGGACTTAAGAAATGAATATGAAGGTTGAATCATTAAATTGATATCTCTTTTAGTCTCCAGTATTTTAGAGCAGCTAGAAGTAAAAACCTAAAATTGTGAAATTGTAACCCATGTCAAAGTCTGAAATATGTTCTACAACTAATTGTGGTGTTGTGCTGGGAAATTTATAGTTTTTTGTATATATGTTACTGTTCACAAAAAAAGAAGTAAAAAAAAAGTTGATTGTGATGATAAAACAGTATTTAAGCCCTCTAGCCTCCAATATTCTGGGGCAGCTAGAAGGAAAAATCTGAGAGGATCATATGGTACCCCATGACAAACTCTGGGATCTATCCTGTAACCACTTTTTGAAGAGTACTTTGAAAACTTTTTCTTTGCTTTGTATATATGTTATACAATACAACAGAAATAGTTAAAACAAAAAATTAAAAGATGCTCCAGGGTACTGGCCCCAGAGAATCTTTGAACAATTAGTGAAAACTGGCAGAGCCATTGTTCTAGTTTGCTAGCTGCCAGAATGCAACACACCAGAGACGGATTAGCTTTTAATAAAAGGGGATTTATTTTGTTAATTCTTCAGAGGAAAGGCAGCTAACTTTCCACTGAGGTTCTTTCTTATGTGGAAGGCACAGGATGGTCTCTGCTGGTCTTCTCTCCAGGCCCCTAGGTTCCAACAACTTTCCCCGGGGTGACTTCTTTCTGCATCTCCAAAGGCCTGGGCTGAGCTGCAAGTGCTGAGATGAGGAATGCTGAGCTGCTTAGGCTGTGCTGCATTGCTCACCTGGCCAAGTTGACAACTGAATCTAACTAACACAGCCATCTTCCTGAAAACGCTACAAAACAGTTAAAGGATTGCAGCAACTGGGCACATGCCCAATCAAGAAAAAGGAGCTTGAAAACAGAGGGGAGAAAATAAAAACCAAACCAAAACCAATCAAAACAAAAACAGAGGGAAGAAACTCCTGGTGCCCTTACTATCCTTTCCCCCAATCCTCCCTGGCACAATTGGTAGTGAGCCTGTGCTCTCAGTGTGGGTCCCTGGCCCTGGAAGGAGCAGAGTAATCCTGTGCACATAATGGGGTATCTGTATGTCAGTCCCTATCTATCAGGTGGAAGCAGGAAAGACTGAGCTAGGAAATTTGTTTTGGGCTTGCCATCCCAGAATTTGTCCTAAAAGCAAAGAAGCAGCTTGCAAGCTGCTAAAAGGGTGTAAGAAATAAGTTGAAGTGACCTGGGGTAAAGGACTATCTGTATTATGTCATACAATAGGGCACTCGGGGGTGTGTGTGTGAAAGTCTATTTAAAAGGCGGTAGAGGGGGCATTGGAGTTCCTGTAAACTGGTATGTTTAAGACCATGAGCAAGCACAACCCCACGGTAATAAGCAGGCTCCCATGCTCAGATGAAATAGAGAGGACCCTGCACTTCACATTTGCCTCAGACTGATCTTCTTGCAGGAGGGCTCAACTCTGCATGAGACCACCAACCAAAGCAGAACCAATTTGTAGACTGTAAAAGATACGTTTTTTGCCTTGGTTTGTTTGTTTTTGTTAGCTCCTGGCACTCAAGGAAATCTCTGTCATATCTCTAGCTGGATGCAAACTTAAGTAACAGACAGTTCAGGCACTAAATCCAAGCATTAACACTTAAAAATAGTAAAATTCACAGTGTGCAACAAATGATTACAAGAAAAAGAAACAGGATAATGGCCCATCCAAAGGAGCAAAATAGAATCCAGAACCATCAATGAAGAGGACCAGATTTTGGACATATTGGACAAAGACATTAACAAAATGATCCACAATATATTCAAACTCTTCCAAAAAACTGAAGAGGAAAGAACACTCCCTAACTCATTCTCAGATGCCAACATCACACTCATACCCAAGCCAGATAGTTACCACAAGAAAATTACATAATATCCATTATGAAGATAGATGCAAAAATCCTCAACAAAATACTAGCAATGTTAATCTACCAACACATTAAAAGATTATACACCATGATCAAGTGAGATTTATCCCAGGTATGCAAAGATTCTTCAATATAAGAAAATCAGTTAATAAAACATGCCACATTAACAGAATGAAGGGGAAAAAACACAATAGTCTCAACTGATTCAGAAAAGGCATTTGACAAAGTCTAGCACCCCTTTTTGATAAAAAATAAACACTTAGAAAACTAAGAATAGAAGAAAACTTCCTTGATATGATAAAAGGCATATAACAGCTAACCCCATACTCAATGGTGAAAGACTTAAATATTCCTCCTAAGATTAGGAACAAGAAAAGGATGTCTACTGTCACCACTATTAATTAACATTGTATTGGCAGTTCTAGCCAGAACAATTAGGCAAAGAAAAGAAATAAAAGTCATCAAAATTTGAAAGGAGGATGCAAAACTGTTTCTATTTACAGATCACATGATCCATATACCGAAAATTCTAAAAAATCTACCCACAACAAAGCTGCTAGAGATAAACAAATTCAGCAAATTTTCAGGTTAATATGCAAAAATCAGTTGTGTTTCTATACAGTAGTAATGGACAATCTAAAGAGGAAAATCAAGAAAATTCAATTTACAATAGCAACAAAAAGAATCAAATATCTGGGAATAAATCTAAACAAGCTTATAAAGGACTTGTACACAGAAAACTACAAAACACTGCTAAAATAAATCCAACAAGGCCTAAATAAATGGAAGGACATTCTACATTCATGGATTGGCAGACTAAATATTGTTAATATGTCAATTCTACCCAAAGTGATTTACAGATTCAGTGCAATCCCAATCAAAATTCTAAGAGCTTTCTTTGCAGAAATGTAAAAGTCAATCATGAAATTGATATGGAAGGGTAAAGGGCTCCAAATAGCCAAAGACATCTTGAAAAAGAAGAACAAAGTTGGAAGACTCTCACTTCCCAGTTTTAAACTTATGAGGAAGTGACAGTAGTCAAACAGCATGATACTGTCACAAGGAAAGACATATAGATCAATGGAATAGAACTGAGAATTCAGAAATAAACCTTCTCATCTATAGTCAACTAATTTTAGATAAAGGTGTCAAGTCCACTTAATTGGGACTTCATTTGATACTCACAAGCAAAATAAGGAAAATGGACCCCTCCCTCACACCATATATAAAAATCAATTCAAATTGGATCAAAGACCTAAATATTAGAGCCAGAACTATAAAACTAGAAGAAAACATAGAGAAGCATCTTCATGACTTTGTGATAGTCAGTGGTATTCTTAGACTTTGAGTAACAAAAAGCAACAAAAGAAAAAAATAGATAAATGGGGCCCTATGAAAATTAAAAGCTTCTGTGCCTCAAAGGACTTTATCATGAAAGTTAAAGGGCCACCTACATCTGGAGCCAAATGACTCCCATCTGAGTGAGTCATCTACAGAGAAGAGTGGAGCAAACTGACCCACCCAAATGCACTATCTACCACCAGTCACCACCCTGGAGAGAAGGGAGGTAAGAGAAAAAGCCGCAAACAAAGAAAGGGGAGGGGGAGTAAGTAAAGATAATCTAGTAAAGCAAATGGCTCACATTGCCCATTGCCTCTCATCTTTTTCACTTCTGTCTTTGTGAGTGCCCGCATGTTATCTCACATGTGTACCTAGTAAATTTTATATCTGCTACTCTTAAAAAAAAAGGCAACTTACAGAATGGAAGAAAATATTTGGAAACACATATCCAAGAAGAGGTTAATAAAGAAATCCTACAATGCAACAACAAAAGAGAAACAACTCAATTAAAAAATGTACAAGAGTCTTGAATAGACGTTTCTTCAAAGAAGATGTACAAATTGCCAATAAGCACATGAAAAGATGCTCAACATCATTAGCTATTAAGGAAATGCAAATCAAAACTACCAGACACCATTTACACACACTAGAATGGCTAGTATTAAAAACAAATGGAGGGTGTATGGGTGGTTCAGTGGTAGAATGCTCGCCTTGCATGCGGGAGACCTGGGTTCGATTCCCAGAACATGCTCCTAAAAAAACAAAACAAAACAAATGGAAAATAAGCATTGGAGTGGTTGTAGAGAAACAGAAACGCTCCTCCATTGTTTTTGGGAATGTAAAATGGTACAGCTGCTATGGAAGACAGTTTTGCAGTTCCTCAGAAAGTTAAATATAGAAATACCATATGATATGATGCAGAAATCCCACTTCTAGGTAGCTACCTAAAATAATTGAAAGCAGGAACTCACATATATTTACCCTCACACTCATAGTGGCATTATTCACAAATGCCAATAGATGGAAACAACCCAAGTGTCCATCAACCAACGAATGGGTAAACAATATGTAATATGTACCTACAATGGAATAACATTAAGTTGTAAAAAGGAATGAAGTTCTAATACATGTGACGACATAGATGAACCTTGAAGACATTGAGTGAAATCAGCTAGACACCAAAGGAAAAATACTGAATAATCTCACTCATATCAGATAATTAGAATAAATAAATTCATAGAATTAGAAACTATAATACAGGTTAACAGGGGCTGGGGAGGGTGCCGGGAATGGGGAGTTAATGCTTAAATTGTTCATTGCTTCTATTTGGGGTGATGGAAAAGTTTTGGTAATGGATATTGGTGATTGTAACACAATATTGTGAATGTAATCAACAGCACTAAATTATATATTTGAATGTGATTAAAAGGGGGAAATTTTAGGTTTTGTATATGTTACTAGAATAATAATAATAATAAAATAATACCCAGCTGCAAAGCTAACCTCCCTTGATCCCTTCTGTGCTGGTTTGAAAGGATGTATGAACCCTAGAAGAGCCATGTTTTAATCAAAATTCCATTTTGTAAAGGCAGAATAATTCCTATTCAACACTGTATGTTTGAATCTGTAATCAGATCATCTCCCTAATGTAACCCAATCAAGAGTGGTTGTTAAGCTGGATTAGGGGAGATGTGTCTCCACCCATTTGGGTGGATCTTGATTGGTTTACTGGAGTCCTATAAAAGAGGAAACATTTTGGAGAATAAGATTCTGATAGAGCAGAGAACGCCACAACACCATGCAGCAGAGTCTACCAGCCAGCAACCTTTGAAGATGAAGAAGGAAAATGCCTCCTGGGGAGCTTCATGAAACAGGAAGCCAGGAGAGAAAGCTAGTAGATGATGCCATGTTCACCATGTGCCCTTCCAGATGAGAGAGAAGCCCTGACTATCTTTGCCATGTACCTTCTCACTTGGAAGAGAAACCCTGAACTTCATCGGCCTTCTTGAACCAAGGTATCTTTCTCTGGATGCCTTTGATTGGACATTTCTATAGACTTGATTTAATTGGGACATTTTCTCAGCCTTAGAACTGTAAACTTGCAACTTATGAAATTCCTTTTTAAAAGCTATTCCCTTCATGGCATATTGCGTTCTGGCAGCTAGCAAACTATAATGCCTTCCCTGAGGGATTAGCCAGGGAGAAATTTTTATGCTCCTGCCAAAGAGGATGTTGAGATTTATTTTCTCTGCTTCCCATTTAATACCTGTGCTGGTTTGAAATGATGTATGTACCCTAGAAAAGCCATGTTTTAATCCTAATTCCATTTTGTAAAGACAGCCATTTCTTCTAATCCCTATTCAGCATTGAATGTTTGAAACTGTAATTAGATCATCTCCCTGGAGATGTGATTTAATCAAGAGTGGTTATTAAGGTTGGTTAGGTGGAGGCATGTCTCCACCCATTTGGGTGGGCCTTGACTGGTTTCTGGAGTCCTATAAAAGAGGAAACATTTTGGAGAATGAGGGAGATTCTGAGAGAGCATAGCAGAATGACATAGCCACGAGAAGCAGAGCCTAGCAGCCAGTGACTTTTGGAGATGAAGAAGGAAAATGTCTCCCAGGGAGCTTCATGAAACAGGAAGCCAGGAGAGAAAGCTAGTAGATGATGCCATGTTCGCCATGTGCCCTTTCAGATGAGAGAGAAACCCTGACTGTGTTCGCCATGTGCCTTCTCACTTGAGAGAGAAACCCTGAACTTCATTGACCTTATTGAACCAAGATACCTTTCCCTGGATGCCTTAGATTGGACATTTCTATAGACTTAAGTGGGACATTTTCTCGGCCTTAGAACTGTAAACTAGCAACTTTTTCAATTCCCCTTTTTAAAAGCCATTCTGTTTCTGGTATATTGCATTCTGGCAGCTAGCAAACCAGAACAATACCCAATGTGTAAACGAAGGAATCACCATAGTCACTTTTCTTCAAGGGTTATTTTCTTCATCTTAGAGAATGTGATGAGACTTAATTTTTTCTCAAGTTTCTTTTCATGCTTCTTGTTGGATTAGCTAACTTGTGACTCAGTTTGTTTGCCCAGGTGTGTGTCTCTTTTACCCAGCACACAAACAAACCTTCTTATAACCTCTCTTGGAGGCAGGTGGTTGCAAGAGACTTTCAGATACTATTTGAAAACCTTCTCCTATCTCTAGAAAATACAGGATTTGTGTAGAGTTGGCAATTCTTTCTCAAAAATCTCAGTAGGAAAATCTCTTTACCCTTGTTGGACAAAACCCTTTTCTACCACGTAGAGCTATTCTTGGCATTGTTTTTGTTCCTAGGACAACCACGTCCTCTCTAAGGGGCAAGACAGCAGAGTGGTGAAGAAGGCAGATCCCCCGAGCCACACTGTCTGAATCCACATCCTTGCTTTTAAACTTATCAACTGAGACACTTACTATCTGAGACACCCTCTCCATGCCTCGGTTTCCTCAACTATAAGCATAATAACAGTATATACTCAGGTGTCCTGAGAGGATTAAATAACTGATATATCTAGAAAGTGTCTTGACACATAAAAAGTATCATATAAATTTTCTTTATTCACCCTGGATAATGGAAGTCTATTCTTAGACTAACTGATCATTTGCAACATTTTTCTATTTCTTTTTTTTTTCTCAGTTTTCTATACCTAGCTTGGTATTTGTATTGAGATATCTTCATACACATACAGTCCATCCAAAGTATACAATCAATGGCTCACAATATCATCACATGGTTGTGTATTCATCACCACAATCATTTTTAGAACACTTGCATCACTCAAGAAAAAGAAATAAAGAGAAAAAAGAAAAACTCATACATCCCATACCCCTTACCCCTCCTTCTCACTGACCACTAGTATTTCAAGCTACTCAATTTTTTTTTTACTCCTTAACCCCACCATTATTTATTTATTTATTGTCTTTATTTTTCTTTTACTCATCTGTCCATACACTGGATAAAGGGAGCATCAGGTACAAGGTTTTCCCAATCACATGGTCATACTGTAAAAACTATATAGTTAGCACAATTGTCTTCAAGAATCAAAGCTACTGGAGCACAGTTCAACCATTTTCCCTCTAGCCACTCCTATACACAATAAACAAAAAGAGGTATCAATATAAATGCATAAGAACAACATCCAGGATAACCTCTTGACTCTGTTTGAAATCTATCAGCCACTGAAAGTTTATTTGTCTCATTTCCCTCTTCTCCATTTTGGTGAAGAAGGCTTTCTCAATTCCATGATGCTGGGTCCCAGCTCAACCCGGGAGTCCCATCCTATGTTGCCAGGGAGATTTACACCCCAGGGAGACATAGCCCATGTAGGGGGAAGGGCAGTGAGTTCACCTGCTGAGTTGGCTTAGAGAGAGAGAGGCTATATCTGAACAACAAAAGAGCTCTGGGGGTGGGTGACTCAGTCATATAGGCTTAGCTTCTCCTTTGCAGGAATAAGTTTCATAGGGGCATATCCCAAGATTGAGGGCTCAGCCTACTGAATTGGTTGTCCCCACTGCTTGCAAGAATAACAGGAATTCCCCAGATGGGGAAGTTGAATATTTCCTTCTTTCTCCCCAAACTCCCACGGGGACTTTGCAAATACTTTATTCTCTGCCCAAGTTACTCTGGGATGTAGCAGAGCATCACACTAACCTGGATGAACGAACAAGATTGCTCGCCCTATTCAAGATTTCATGTAATTATGGTGTCAAATAAACTGACCATACATGTTAAATTAGATAATGTGGGTAGGAGGGTTTTGATAAGGAAGACTGATGTTTATATATATTCTAAGTTAAAGAGACATATTATATTGAGAATCATATGAATCTCTTATGTCACTTCCCAGACAATCTCTCTCAACATCAGCCTCATGCAACACTGTTCTGTTTCGTGTTATCATATATTAGATTTGTGTAGCATGTCACATAAGTGGGAGCATACAGCATGTAGCCTTTTGTATCTGGCTTAGTTTATTCAGCATAATGTTTTTTGAGATTCCCTATGTTGTTGTATTTGCCAGCACATGCCTTTTAGTGATGAGTCATATTCCACAGCAAGAACGTATCACATTTTTTTAATTCATTCACCTCATGATGGACATTTGTTCCAATTAAAAAAAAATTTTTTATTGAGAAATATTCATGCACATACAATCCTTACATGGTGTACAATCAATGCTCACAATATCATTACATAGTTGTGCATTAATCACCATGGTCAATTTTTAGAACATTTGCATCACTCGAGAAAAAGAAATAAAAAGAAGAAACTCATTCATACCATACCCCATACCCCTCCCTCTCATTGACCACTACTATTTCCATCTACCCAGTTTATTTTACCTCTTACCCCCTATTATATATGCTCCCAATTTTGAGTTTTCATGAACAAAGCTATGAGTATTCATGCAGAAGCCTTTATGTAGACATATTTTAGTTTCTCTTGAGTAAATACCTAGGAGTAGGGTTGCCGGGTCATATGGTCAGTGTATGTTTTACGTTGTGAGAAACTGCTCTAAGGGAGTGATATTTTTCATCCCAACAGCAATGTATGAGTTCCAGTTATTTCACATCATCACCAACATCTAGTATTGTCAGTTGTCATTATTATTTTAAATTTTAGCCATTCTAATTGGTGTACAGTGCTATTTCATTATGGTTTTAATTTGCATTTCACTGATGACTAATCATGCTAAGCATGTTTTAATGTACTTATTAGTGATTTGCATATTCTCTTTGAAGTATCTGTTAAACTCTTTTATCCATTTTTCTTTAAATTGTTTGTCTTTTTATTATTGAGTTGCAAAAGTTCTTTATATATATATATAATTACATGTCCTTTGTCAAGTATAGGCATTATAATTGTTTTCTTCCAGGCTGGCTGGTCTGGTTATCAAATGTTTTGACTTCTTACAAACTACACGTGATGTTGACGGAGTGTTGTCTTACCAACAAGTGGTCCCAAATCAGGGCACCTCTTAAAGAAACAGCAAGTAATTGCTTGCTCCTGCAACCTAGTATTTCTTCCATCCTTGGAGCTAAATGTTTACATTCAGAGTTGAAAAGACACCCTGTGTGAGCATAGAAACAGCATTTCCATCTAATGCTGTCAGAAAAAACAGCTCCAAGACCCAGCATTCCCAAATCTGCAAGATGGAACAAACAGATGTTTCTTCCATCACAGAAGGGGGTTTATCACATTTCTGAAAAGTTGTCTCTTTCCTCAGTAGCGTCTTGGCTTTTATTAGTGAGCTGTCTGGCCAGATGGGCTCTTTCTGGCCTCTTTGATTCTCCTCCATCAAAGAGTAAAGTTCTCCAAGGCCTGTAAGGTAGGCCCTGTCTATTCCCATAGGCCAGGAGAATGGACACTAAAGGTCAGTCTGACTCTATGGGAGTAAACCCAAGAGACATTTATCGGACAGGGAAAATACACCTGTAAACCGAAAGCAACTGTAAAGTGGTGGTTTAGGCAGTCAGGAAACTTCAACCTTCCATCATTCTCTAATAAATAGTAAAATAGTAAAAAGTTGATCTAATGTTAGTTGAGCACTTACTAGTTACCTGGCACAGTGTGAAATAGTTCATATACTTCTTCTTATTGAATTCTCATAACAACCCAGTGAGGAAGGTACTTTTATCATCCCTGTTTTCCGATAAGGAAAGTCAGGCTTAGAGAAATTGTATAAACAATCACAACAGAGCTGGGGCATTAACTAAGCATGTCTGAAACCTAACATGTGTTTTGAGATATTACAGAAAACTTTTTCCCCATACACTAGTGTAATCCTCTATCTCTTCTTGAATCAAGGAGTAAGTGATCTTTATTAGCTTACATTTTCTTCTTTCTCTAAGGGTGCCTTTTCTTTGCTGGCCCAAAAAGTTCCCAGAAGAAGGGATGGGGCCCATGGCTTGTCTAACACCTTTACTTAGAATGGAATTCCTGATCTGTGGACCTTCTAGAGGGACTGCTATCTCGTGATCGATCCATGCGAGTGGTCCTCTGAACACAGCTCACAGGACCAGATTCCTCATTTCCACCCACACTATGGATATATTTCCTGGTTTCTTAATGACCGTGAAAAAGGGAGAAGGCTGACCCATGGTATCTAAAGAGATACACCCCAAGACCTTAATGAGAGTCCCGTACGTATAAATATCCCTTCTTATTCTATGAAATGAATTCTAGATTTGGAGAAGACAGCCACAGTGCTGGGCTGAAAAGCATTCACTGGATGGTCAGTCCAGGTTCACTCACTATCTGTAAGGGATTCCCTCCCACACAGTCCAAATACTCCAAGTCCCTAGGGAGCTGAGACTCAGAAAGGTCTTACCTTTGTCCCCAGACAACCTCAGCAGAACCTCAGGGGAAGGTGTGCTTTTCAGCGGTGAGATTCATGAAGGAGGCTAGAGGGAAAAAATGGGAGGAGGCGAGTGTAGGCGTAGGGCGTGTGTGTGTGTGAATGCTCATGTGCAAATGAGCATGCTGGGTGGGAGGTGGAGTGTGTGTGCATGCAAGGCCAAGTGAGAGCAGAGGGCGGGAGAGAACGTGTGTGGGAGGCCACTGCAAATGACAAATCAGTCCTGTCTTGCCCTGTGTTCTAGCCTGACCCCTGTCAGGACTGACTAGGTTAGACACTAGGAAAGCCTCTTCAGCAGTGCTGCCACGAGAATCTGCCAATCTCTTGGGTAGTACAGCTTGAGACTTCTGGCCAAAACCCACACCAAAAGCTGTGAACATATTCCTTTACCAAAAGTAAGCAGAGGATAGAAGTTTAGGTTTGGTTTAGATTAGCTTAGTGGCTATGAGGCTGTTGATAATAAAAGCACAATTATTTCATTGAAAAACAAAACAAAACAGGTTAATAACTAGATTAGTATTCATTTTGAAAAAGAGGAGTCCAAATCCCATAAATAAACAAATATGTTTACTTAGCTATTTTCTACTTACTGCCTTTTTAAGGTTGTTTCCAACTTTTTCCTATGTTAAATAATGCCACAATGGAGATATTCGTATGTGTAACTTTTCTTTCTTTTTTGGTTAATTTATTCCCAATGGTGGGATAACTGGGCACAAAGTACCTCACTAGTATGTGACCTTGGTACGTTACTCAATATTTCTATGCTTTATCCACCTCATATATAAAAGGAGATTGGTATTCCTCACAGGTTTGTTGTGAAAATTAAATGAATTACTACGTGCTAAGCACTTAGAATAATATTCAGATAGCAAGTGTTATACTTACTGCTTAATTTATTATTATTCTCTTTATCTCTGCCAGAGGGTATTGACCGTAAGGCTAGTTGTACCATGAAAGGTTATTTCCCACTAAAAAAAATTCCTTCGTTTTAGGTAGAAGTGGAAAGGTAACTTTTTTAGAGAGAGGCATCTTTGCTGATACCACGATTTCTATCCTGGAGGCAGGTGTCCGTGTCTTATGTCAGGGCTGGGAGCAACCCTCTCTTCCCGGGAGATGGGGCCTGCTCTCAGAGGCGAGTGGCAGGGGGTGCAGCCCAAAGGACTCTCTTGGTTTCAAGGCAGGTAAACTTTCTGACCAAAAGCTTGCAGACCCTGCATGCCACCCCTTCTTCCTGGTTCTCTTTCTGCATTCCTCCGGAAGACCTGGGGGTCTGGGCTTGGGCACCCAGGAAGGGCTGAGGGCATGTGTTCTCAAGAAGGGAGCCCCATTGGGGTGTGAAACTGACCACCTGTCTCTGCCTGTCATCTCCATTGTCCCCAAAGACCCAAGTGTCACGTAAGCATTTAGCAGGGCTTTTTGAAGACAACTGGTTGCTCGGGCTCAAGAGGCCGGTCTCTTAAAGCGATGGACTGAATTCAGGGCTACTGGGAACACTTGGCATTGCTGTCTCCCATGGATTTTCCCAAAACTTGAACAGCCAGATGTCTTAAATTGCTAAATGGGCCTCAAGGATAATTGCCATCAATTTCCCTGATTTTTACACGGGGCATTTTATTTTCTGCTGATTTGAAAGTGATATACATGGCATTGTACTACTGAAGGCTGACATTTCTCGATTTAGAGGAAAAATGTAAATGTATGTTCTGTCTCACTTATTTGTTACTGATTACACTTAGAATTTGACAGTGGGGAAGGAGTGACTAGCACATAGAAGGTGATTAATAAATGTTGGCTTAATAAATTAATGGATGAACTTACCATAGGTTACATAATTGTTCCCTATAGTTGGGCTTTTGGATTGCTTCTAGTTTTATTTTTTATTATAAATCAGCTACCTTGAATATATCTGTGTACATAGTGTCTTTCCTTTGGGTTATTTTCTCTTTCAGAAGTGGGATTTCTGGGTTAAAAGGTATGTAAATTTTTATGGCATTTGATATGTATTTCTAAACTGTTTTGCCCAAGAACTATACCAATTTCTAATGCTTCCAGCTATGTGTGGGTGCCAGTTACACTGTAACCTTTGGGTATTAAGATAAAATTCTCGTTTGCTACTTTATTAGGTGAACATGTGCAGGCACCGGGAATTGAACCTGGGTCTCCGGCATGGCAGGCGAGAACTCAGCCACTGAGCCACCATGGCCTGCCCAATACTCAGTGTTTTAATTTTACATTTGTTTGATTTCCAGTGAGTCTGCTTTATGCATTTGATTACTAGTTGTATTTATTGTTTTGTGAATTCTGTTCATTACTGTCTTCTATTATTAATTGAGTAATACTTTCGCTATTTAAGAAATTAGCTTTACCCTATTTGCTGCAAATGTTTTCTCTACTCTGTTATTTTTTTCCTTTCCTCCTCCCTCGCTGCTATTGTTTTAAAGTTCAGGTAGTTTATTAAGTTGATCTTTTCCTTTTAGCTTTTTTGTTTATAAGTCATAAGAATGTAAACACTGGTAACAGAGTGAAAGATGGCTACTTAAAACACAATATAAGAACATTTCTCTAGTTCAGTATTGCTGACCAGTTTACACCTCACTCCATATTTAATGGAGGCAGTTTCCACTGGTATGATTAGTACATAGTGTGAAGGGTATGATAAAAGTTCCATCATTTGGGGGATTGTGCCTTTGTTTGTTGGGATTTGAGAACCAATAGGTAGAAATCTTACTCTTCTATTTTCCACCCTCACTTTGTGGAGACTGATGATACAGGAGAGAAGAAAGGCAGCTGGACTGAGTGTTGCAGGAAGGAAGAAGATTATTGCAATGAAATCCATTTGCAGGAACCACGTACCTTCTATAAGAAAAATGTGGAAAACAGAAAGGATGAAGTCAGTTCTTCTTGGCTCTGACACAGCTGGCCCCTATGGTTGAGTGAGAGGGTCTGTATACAGTGGGAACGTTTGTGCTGGCACCATTGAGCAACGCCGTTATATGAAAGGGAAGAAAATTAGCCATTAAAATAAGATGGAAACATTAGGCCACTTTGCTACTGGTTGTACCAGAAAATAAGAATATTGAGCCTTCAAAAAGCTGAGAGCAGCTTTCCCAGGGTTTCCCACCTGGATTTTTCAGCACTCTGTGGTGCTTCCCGTGGTTTCTGGATGCAAGGCAGGAGTGGCGTTATTTGTTATATAATTAAACAGAGCTTGTGTCCCAATTCCTCAACTGCCGGGAATGACTGTCCAGGCAGTTCTCGTGGGAATGAGGGGGGCATGAAAATCCTACTTCTCAATTGGAGAGCTCCCCGTTGCTTTATGTTATTTTAGGTACTGAGCTATTGTGTTATGGCTTGATCCCAGGGTGTATGATGTATTTTTTAGCAAACTAGCACAATTGACCTAATAAGCCACTAAGATTTAAATCATTTGGAACCTCTCCAGTTGTTTTTTATTTTTTTTCAGATTTCAAATAGTTTAATTTTTAAATATTCTATTCATGCTAAAATATATCTTTACTCACTGTTGCACATTTCCATAAAATCATGAAGTTCAATTAAACATGCAGAATTCAACTGAAGAAGGAACCTTCTAGAAAGTCTAAGCTGAAGGAGTACTGTGGGGGATGGTTACTTTTTTGTCAAAACCTCAAATTCTTGCTGGGATAGTTTGTGGCAGGATGCTGGGGTCTATGGCAGGAGGCGGGGAACGCTGGAATGAAAAGTGCAGGTAGAAAAAGGGAAAGATGAGCTCTGGTGTGTGTGTGTGTATGTGTGTGTGTGTGTGAGTATGTGTGTTTACTGGGAGAAGGGGGCCTTACGGCGGAGGACAAAGGTCTACCGAGCAGCTAGCGAGCCCAGGAGGCAGGACAACCTCAGGAACAGGCAGAAGTGCCCGGACAGCAAGACGTCTCCATGGACTTCCCATTCCACATGGAGAAAAACCTTTCCCGTCCTGAAGGACAGTTTCCTCAACCTGCAAAGTCTCTACTCAGTTCTTCTCCAACAAAGGGCCGTGGGGCCCCTACCCCCTCCACAAAATCCATAAACCTACGGTCTTCATTCAAGTTCAAGTAACCCTAGGCTTGAAACAATGAATAGATGTGATGAGAGGTGAATATAAGAAATTAACATTATTTTGAACAAAACACAAAATGGGAGATTTATGAAGGATTAGTGACACAATATGAATTAAACCCAAAATGGGAGATTTATGAAGGATTAGTGACACAATATGAATTAAACCCATGGGTACTTCACTCAGGATGGTTGTGTCTAATGCTAAGTATGGACCCTATCAATAAATATTAGTTTGAATATGCAGTCCAGGCGTACATACTGAAAAACCAACAACCTTGAATGCCCAATGTAAGGACAGCCTTTGGGGATTTATTTCTCTTTTAGCTGGTGTCCTCAGGAAGTAACACTCTTTTGATCCCTGCACCTCTAATGCATGTGCCTTTTAACCCCACCTGGCCTTCATCTCTGTTAGAACTGGCTTGCACAGAAGACACTTGTTGATGACTTGCTGACTCACTGATGGAGAGAGCAGTGTGGGAAGGATGCGTGGCAGCTCTCCTTGCTCTTCCTTGTTTGAGGGCGACTGGGATTTCTCATGTAGCCAGAGAAGCCTTCCTGGAATAGTATGCTCATTTAGGCAGAGCCTGGGATCTTGGCGGCATGGTTTTTATTTAGAGGGAGCAGCTCTGATCTCTTGGACTTGAAAATAACAGTAGCCAATATATACTGAATTCTGAGCTTCATACTGAAACCTTTAGGGTAAGCAGATCAGCCATATCATCATCACCTGCGGTCTTGTTAAAATGCAAACTCAGGCTCCACATGGAAACCTGATAGACACAGAATTTCTTGATGGCCCAACTCAGACCTACTGAATCAGAAACTGAGGCTGGGACTTAGGGAGCTATGTTTTAGCAAGCCTTCTAGGTGATACACTTAAATTTGAAAGTCACCCTTTTAGGGTATTCTTAGTAAATTATTTCATCCTCACAACACTGTAGTGTAGAGCTTTTTTTTTTTGGTGCATGGTCTGGGAATCAAACCAGGGTCTCCCGCATGGAAGGTGAGGATTTTATCACTGAGAATTTTTTTAAAATCTCAATTTCATAGGTAAGGAAAGAGACAAAAGAATATGCCTAAGGTTTTATACCAGCTGGGCTAGAATTTGAACCCAAGTATGCTGACTTAGAGCCCAAATTCTTAACTACTAAACTATGATGTGTGGACAACAGAGGGGAAAAGGAGGAAGTCAAACTTTACAGATAGTGAGGTACAGGGATGATTTTTATTCTCATGTTTTTACCTAAATTTTAATGGTGTGCTGGAGCTTGCCCTTACCAGCTTGTGAATTTCATATATCTAATTTTGTAAATCTCTTCTCAACTAACGTCATGTTGGTAGCTTGAAATTGTCCAAGGTGAGAATATTTACAGCACTGACACTGGGAACCATACAAATCAAGGCTTCCTCCTACCCACCTGCCAGGCAGCTAGTAAACATTCACCAGTACCCCACTGCCTCTGTGCATATATAGCTTTATATAGCATATATTCTTAGTATCTATTACATGCAATTATATAGGATGATTTAAAACAAACCCATTCATAGCTTCATTAATATTTGAACTACATTTGTGTGTTCTATCTATAAAATTGTCTTGACACCATTAAAACTGGTGAACCATAGAATCAGAAGGGAGCCTGCAGCTTCTGTTTTACAAAGCCCTCTAGGTTTGCCTCTGAGGAGTGCCAGGATTTCAGATAGCCTCTCTAGGGTTCTCTTTACACGCCTTGGCTGGTACTAGCGTGAGAGGCTGCAGCTGCTGGAAAAGTTGATGGGGAGGCCTGCAGAGTGGGAGTTCCCTGTCCATGGCCTGGCAGGGGTGTGGGAGAGATGGGGTTGAGGGTTCCCTGCCTCCGGAGCAGGGTAATGAATTGAAATGTCAACACAGCCTTCTCTGAACTTCTGTCTCAGAGGGATTCGTGTAGGAACAACTGAGGATTTGAGATTTCAAGGGTTCCAAGGCCAGGGGGCCCAGGGGTCTCTGTAGTCTCTAGCCAGCCTCTAATTCCATCTCTGTCTTGGATGACGGGTTACACTGTTCACTGGTGGGTGGGGTGTCCTTCTCCCCAGACGGTATCAGGAACGAATTAGCATGTTTCCCTCCTGTAAATGATCCTCTTTTTGAGTAAACATCCCCTGGGTTTCTCTGATGTGTAACTAATGGAGTGCTAAACTCTCAGGGCTGGTTTAAGACTCAGAGTGCACACGTGTTGCCAATCCATCATGCTCCTAATACTAATTAACATAGCAGGGACACAATAAAGCCACAGATCCTACACATTACCCGGCTTGAGTTACGCTCCCATAACAATCTCACTGTTGACCCACCGAGAGCACACACTGGGAAAAGGAGCTCCAGCCCTTTCTTCCTGGCTAGACCTGCTCCGCCAAATTAAAAAAAAAAGAAAAGCCCCTGTGCATCGTTATAGCTGCGGTACCCACCGTCCATTTGGCGGCTCTGCTTTGGGATGTGTCTGAGTTTGCAGAGCCATGGGTGGGGCAGCTGGACGCATGGCTTGTCAGCTGTGCCTGAGGGGTCTCAGGAACATTTCTACAATCCCCCGTGCTGCTGTTCCAACTGAGATTTCAGGCCCTGCCTGAAGTGAACCTCTCAGGAAGCCTTTCCATCAGAATGAGAAGCGGCTTACCTGCACATTGTGAAAAGCATCCATTCCCCAAGCCAAAGTCAGCCAGGATAAAATGCATCTCTATCTTGATTGGGGTCTCGGTACGTGGATGCACACCTTCATCAAAAGTCATTAGACAGTATATTGAATTCCTGTGTATTTCATTGTATATTAACTGAAAAGTTTTAAATAATAATCTGCAGCTAATTTGCCTGAATGAATCAGGAGTTTCTGAATATCTTACAATCAGAGTAAGATCAACATGTATGGATGCTGTGAAAACTGACACCCATGATCCTGTAGGTCAAATCCTGTGGTCATTATTCTTTGAGGATGTTATTTTCATTCATTTAAAAGATTATGGATGTAAACTTACAAAATGACTTCGGAAGAAAAGGGAAGTGTGTGTTCAAAGCCCATTTATGGTGGAGCCTCAGGTTTGAGCAATGCATTGGTATATAAAGAAATAAAAATTTTGCCCTAGAGGCCTTTCATAGATGGTCAAGGGAAAATGATTGTGTGCTCCTAGGCTGGTGTGGAAATGCTCAGCAAACCTGCAGAATATAGCGTCCTGAGGAAGCCTCACTCTCCATGATTTAGGGACTGCTGGGCTGGGCTGAGGGAAGCACAGGACCCTGGAAGCTGAGGGCCCCCACTCCTGTTTCGGTCAGGGTGGCTCAGAATTGATCTGTTTTGCATTTGGACTTTTTACAAAGCTTCCTTTTGGAGAAGTGTTCTTATGTTAAAATATATTTAAGAAACCCTTGACTAAATGATCTCTCAGTTCCCTTCCAGCTCTCAAATTCTATATATCTCTGATTCTACAGCATAATTAGATGTTTGCACATTATCATGTGGGATGTTCCTTATTTTCTTTCCAGAATCAACAAATCTTCATGTTGGAGTATGCCTAATGCGTAACGTAGAAAAAATAAAAAGCTATGCATAATGTAAGATATTGCAGTATTCTAAAAAGTCATATATAGTAGTTACATAAAATAGAAAATAATAACTGCATAATCTAGGATACTGAAATATTAAAAAAAATTATATATAGCAGATGGGTCCATAAAAATAGGGAGACTACACAAAGATAGTTTTAAGAGACGTACTGCCTAGCAAGAGAAAAATGACCTAAAAAAAAATGGATTATGTCCTTCACTGTTTAAATGTTTTTAAAGTTCAGGGTATTGGTGGATTTGTTTTTCACGTAATTTTCAGCCTAGGAATTTGTTTACTTAACTATACAACACGTAGGCACTTTAAAAAGTATTAAAACTAACCAAAAGTAAGCCTTAGGAATAAAGAAAAAGAGAAAAATGCCACACTTATCAGGCTCAGAAAACATGAACGGGGATGGCCTATAATGGAGAGAGTAGCCAACAGTTAAATAAACAAACCATTAGATTAAGAATAACAGTGTCAGCATACTGATATTTTGCTAATTAGCTAATTGTTGATGGCCTTGAAGCAGCTGTGGGATTAGATCAAAATCTGGCTTCAGTAACCATGATGGGCTTGATAAACCACTTAGTAATGATATTTATCCACCCTTTTAAATGCTAGCATTGTTAGGTAAGCTAATGAATAATACAGATTTGGCTTTCTATTGTAATCTCATTCTGCACAATCTTATGGGTAAATAGAGATTAGATGGATTTTTACCTAGGTATCAGTTTTGATGTTTCTTGTGAAACATTTATTTTTCTTTTCTTCTGGTGCCCTTCTCTAACATGATTTTCTCTCACTTAACTCTAATCCTAGGCCAATAAATGCATACACAGTTTGTTGTTCTGTCTGCACATTCATGGTTGTGCATAGTTGCTAATCAATCACTCATTCTTTCCTATGTGAATTTTACCTCAATAAAAATATTAATATAAAAAATCAGAATCCTTTTCAAGGGGGCAGTTTTCCTGGTAGCCACAAACTGTCAATCTGAATTGGTCCTGGAACCCAAAGCCATTTGCTTCCTCCTCTGACCACTGCTGCTTTCTGCTTCAAAGACCCAGAACTGTCCAGTAGGTCATTGGGTCCTTTCCTTCAAAATGATAGCAGTTACTAGTCACGTCTACTTATTAGGGAACTTGTCACTGTCACCCCCTTTTACATATCCTGACCCAATGACAGAGTCTAGAAGTTCACCCAACAGACACAATGTTTCATGATTCTAAAACAAATGAACAAAAAAATTTGTTGAACGGGTACTTCCCTAGTGATCCTTTCAGTGATTAAATCAGAGTTGGACAGATTCCCTTAGAGCATGTAACTAATAGCCTGATCCCTTGGGTCAATGATTCTTAGTTTTTGTTGGGTATCAAAGTGCCTAGTTCCCACTTCGGATCTGCTGACTCAGCACCTGTTGAACTGCACTTTTTTGGGAGCAGTTAGAGAGTGGGAGGGGCCAGGGGAGAGCCATAATTTCATGGGTGGTTTTTGTGTTTGCCAGAAGTTGAGAATCTCTGCTCTTGGGGTCAGATGCAGCATCTTCCCCTTTCAGCAAATGCCTGCTAGTCTCCTGGGTATTGTCAAGGCCAGTGGAGAGTCCGTAGTGACACCATAGAGCAGCATGGATGCTGAGGGGTTCTAAGTGCAGGACTTCTGCACTCAGACCCCTACCCAACTGAGTTCCATGAGAGAAACTCTAGTAATAAGTTAATGGCAGTTTAACTTACCACTTATCCATGCAGTGTCACTTGCCAATCAGCTATATCCAGATTCTCAAATGTTAGCAAAACCAAAGGGGAGCACTCAGACAGCTGACACTTGTATTTTATGTACAATTCGCCTGTACTCAAATACATGAGCTCAAATGAAATGTATGCTTGAGATTTCTGCTACTTCCATGGACAGCAGTTAGTAGAATGGGCTCTAGAAATGGATCTACCTGGGCTGGAGTTCCAAACTCACCACTAACGCATCAGATGTATTGCCTTGGGAAAATTTCTTACTTTACCTCTGTAAACCTATTTATTTATCTACAAAATGGACATGGTAATTCTTGTCTCAGAGCATTGTTTTGAGAAACAAATTAGATAATACATGAAGGCATTTGGCCTAGGTGCGTGCTTTGTAAATGTAATAGTGTTTTTATTTAACACAAATAGTGCTGATAATGAGTGCTGGTCTGATAGACACCAGCATTCATGCTGAATGATAGAAACTGCTTTGTTCATTTACACCTCTTATTTATTTATATGAAAAGCCAGTGTTAGCATGTTACTCTGCTCTAACACCCCCAAAGCTCCCCATTTCCCTTACCATGAAAGCCACAGTTCTATGTGATCTGTCACTCCCCAGTCTCCAAACACTTTCCCCCAAACACTGTCTCCCTCGCTCAGTTGAAAATGCCAGGCACTTTCCTGCACTTACCATTTTCTCTGTCTGGAATATTCTTCTACCAGATAGATGTCAGTGAGGCCATTCTATAAAATAGCACTTCTACCAACCATCCTTTATCCCTTTTCTTTGGATTTTTCTTCATGACATTCATCACCATCTGACATACTATATACTTTCTTATTTATTGCTTATTGCCTGTCTTCCCTTCAGAGGCTAGGAGACTGTATCTGTTTTGTTCATTATGTCCCCAGAGCTTAGAATTAGAATAGACGCATAGTAAGTGCTCAATAAACGTCTGATAATTAATGATCCAAAGACCTTTATTTACCACTCATAAATTAACAACTAGTCATTTAATCAACAAATATCCATTGGCTACATATTTTCTTTAATGTATTGTTCTAGGTGCTATTGAGAACAAGTTTTAAGATATGGTCTTTACCCTTAGGGAATTTACAGCTTAGATTTGGAAAAACGGCTTTCAACATGATAAGAACTTGTAAAACAATAAAAAATAACTGAGATTGCAAAGCAGTAGATTATTAAGAACATGGATGCCAAGAGCAATCAGAATTCAAAGGAAGAAGCTATTTCTTGAATAGGGTGGGCAGAGAAGGATTTTCATAAAATGCAGAATCTAAGCTAATCCTTAAGAAAGACGGTAGACTGTAATTAGTGGAGAACTGGGAGGTGGGTTGGCAGCAGTGAAGGATAGAGAGGGGGTGTCAGTAAGGAGCCCTCACAAGTGTTAGAGGGCATTGGGCAGCCTAGTGTAGGTGGGTTCTTATAGGTAAAAATGGGAAATGACATTGTGGATGGCTGTGCAGGCTGGACAAGAGTTAGGGCTGGTGGCATCTGGTGATGAAGGATGGACTATAGAGTGATGTCTTAGGATGATGCAGCTGGTCGGTGTGTACAAGAGAATCGAGTTTGGAAAGGCTTGGAGAGACAATACAGGAACTACAGGTAGGCCAGGCTGAGGGCATGGCAGAAGGAGCCACACACCAGAGAGCCTCACACACTTTGTTTTTGTTTTGAAAATAACTCTCAGCCATGCTGAGGCTAGCTAGACAGTTTAGGAGTTATCCAGACCCAGCTACTTTTTACCCTTCTCATATTTCTATTTCACATATTTGGGCATTTATTTCATAGCTCATTAGCAACTTAAGCCAGACATAAAGGGTAAAACTTAGTCTTTGCCAATCTTGCTCAAACCCCTGGTTTAAATTGGTTTGCAGAGAGATGGAGACTTGGGTCCAGGGCTTTTGTCTTTTATAAAATTCATCATACCAGCCTGCATGTTCAGCAAGATTAATTCAAGTCACCAGTCTATTCCCAAGCCTACCTGCTTGGAGGTGGAGATAAGACTCAGTCCCTTAAGCGGTGCCAGCTGTTTCACTACAGCACTCACAAGTGTGTTTTCCTTAGAAACTGCCCCAACAGCAAAGCATACCAATGGTGTCAAATAAATGCTTTGCTGATCTCTGAGGCCCTGTCAGGTCCACGGACTGACTAGTGCTTATGCCTGTCTATCTGTTCATTTCTAATTAGAGACATGGTCTGTGTCCGCCCTCCCTAAACCTGAGTGGCTGAGGCACAGCAGTCTGAGGCTCTGAATTACTTAGCTTGTTGCCTCAATTGTCTCCCGCGTGTTATTCTGCTAACAGCCTCTGTGATGGATGTGGATTTAATTTCTCAAACATGGTAGAATGGTTTAGTTATGACTCCTCAGAAAAGCAGCTGCCCCCAAGTTTAACGTGCCTCTCCTGAAGCTCACTTGGATTGAGATTGAATACCTCTTGGTTAGCTGAGACTTAAAACAGCAGTGGAACTGGGACTAGGGTCCCTGACGATGGCTATCAAATAGCACGGTAGCCTAAAGCAAGCCAAGTCGTGTGAAATAGCCCCTGCTTGTCACTCTTGTATAATTCTAGTTCACACGATAAATCACGCTCCAAAATTCCTTTGCAAGAAGACTGCAATTATTGAATAATTTAAGAACAGCCCATTTTGACTCTCTTCATTAAAAAATTTTACAAGCGATTAATAAGAAATAGAAATGAAAGGGTTGGCACCACTGAGAGAAGTCTCCTTCACAAAGCCAGGGTGGTTCCCTCTGGCATTTTCATATCAATTTAATTGGTTTTATACTTTTAGGGAACTAACTTTACAACAGAAGTAAAAGCTAACTGTACTTTCAAAATGCCTTTAAATTCTACTGTTGATTTTTATCAAGTATGAGGAATTTGGTTAATAAAACCTTTATGTTTTGCAAACACACAGAAGCAAATGTAAGGTTAGTTTCATTATCATGTAAATTTATAAAATTTCTTGATCAAATTCCACAATTAAGAATAGTCCCAGAAAATACCATTTATGCATAAAATTAGATGAATACTTGAAAATTTCCTGATGCTTATTTTATATTTCTGTGTATGAAAGAATAATCAGAGTTTCTGTGTTCTAATTCCCTATGGTATGTTTTTTTAATAGAGAAGTTATTAAAAAGCAAACAAAAAACTTTGCTGTAGCTATAATAACAAAATTACAGTTATTTGTCTGCATCTAACAAGTACCAATATCCCTGTAGTAATGAATGATTATTGTAATTGTGAAACCTTAGAGGAATGGAAATAATTCTGTCATCCTAAGTAGTCATAAAATGGTGTAGAATCTGTATTCTATAATGATTTTTAAACCACGTTTGCTTTTACTCGTATTTGATAACTTCCAAAGGACTAAAGTGTCTTTCTCATCACAGACTAAATGTATGGATTCTTCTCATCTTTCAATTTTTAATTATCAACACATGCAAATCTAGGCTTTAAAAACCAGTGTAAGGCAGGCCACGGTGGCTCAGTGGCAGAGCTCTCGCCTATCATGTTGGAGACCCGGGTTCAGTTCCTGGGTTCAGTTCCCGGTACCTGCCCATGCAAAACAAACAAACCAGTGCACATGTTACCTCCCTCAATTAACTTGGTGATAGCTTTCTCAAAACTTTTTTTTAAGAGAAAAAGCCACTGGTCGAGCTGAATTTATGCCTGAAACTTTCACCCCAGAAGGACACTATTTTTGGAAAGTTCTGTGGGAAGTGAAAACAGAAGCGCTGACGGGAAGCGCGTGTGTAACACTAACTGGAGGGTGAAAGGTTGTAATTGACCGGGCCCCTCAGTGGTGCAAAGGTCCTCATTACAGTAACATTAAGCTACACTCAATTAGGAAGCCACTCACCTTGTATTTTGACTTGAAATACATGTGAAATCCAGGAGCCATGATCCTGTAGCCAAAAAGGAAAATTAGAACATATGTTAAAATGAGGAAGTTCATTGACTTTTAAAATGTTTTAACTTCGTCAGGAACAGATATCTTAAAATGAATTTAAAAAAATATTTTAAAACACCAACCATTCACAGGGAAAAATAAAAATAAAAAAATAGGAAAAAATTATAATGAAAATCTACATCTGGTTGACATTGAAATAAAGCTGCCAGAATACAAACAAATCTTAGGACAACAACTCTAGTAACATATTTTTAAAAGAGTGAAGAAGAAAAAATTTGGCTGAGCAAATCTTAGGAACCGTCAATATTTATTATGTTATAGATTTGCCAAATGCCTTGCAGCATCTGGGAATACTATAGAGAATGCCATAAATGGAGACTTGATTATGTGCTTTCAAATATTGGACTCTATACTGAAGCCAGATCTAGTTATTTTGGAAAAAGATAAGCCAAGTCTACTGACTTTGTAGCTCTTAACTGGATGAAAGTTAAGTGTACAGATGTCTGTATGCATTGTGCAAAAACTGGTATGGAAAGAGAGAGAGAGAGAGAGAAATGAAACAACAACAAAAACCCATCATTTGAGATCCTGGGACTCTGTCTGTTATGAATGTGATGCAGATAAAGAGGTTTCAGGCTGAGCTCAAGAGGTATTTTTATTCCTGAGCCAAAGTAGAAGTCTGAGACCTACAGACTTCATAGTTGTAAAGCCTGCTCTGAGGTGAACTCCCTGCTCTAGGAAATAATGCCAGGCTCTCTTACAATGTAGCAATCCTAAACCCTTGAAGAGAGTAATTAATTGCTGTGCATTTCAATCCTAAACCCCTGAAGGGAGTAATTAATTGCTGTGCATTTTAGAGGAAGTTTCCTCTAAAAGCATGACACACCTAAAGCTTTAGAAAAACTGGCAACAAGCAATTGTTTCTAGATTCTAGAATCCAGAGTTACAGTTCACCTTCTGATGCTTGTGTCTGTCCCTGCCTACTGGTATAAAGTCAGTGTATTAGTTTGTTAAGCTGCCAAAATGCAATATATCAGAAATGGAATGGCTTTTATAAAGGGAATTTAATGATATAAGTTTACAGTTCTAAAGCCAAGAAAATGTCCAAATTAATGCACCAACAAGAGGTTACCTTCACTCAAGAAAGGGTGATGTCATCTGGAACACCTCTGTCAGCTGGGAAGGCACGTGCTGGCTTCTGCTGGTCCCTGGCTTCTGGGCTCCTTTGCTATCAAAGCAAACGTCCATGTGGACGTTCCTCATTTTGCATCTCCGAGACTGGTTTTCATTTCTTTGCTTCCCTTGGCTCGCTCCAGGTTCTGGCTTGCTTAATATCTCATGGGAAGGCACATGGCAATGTCTGTTGGGCTCCAAGCATTTCCAAACATCCATATCTCTGTGAGCTCTGAAGTAACTGTTCTCCAAGCATCTGCATCTGCATTTCCAAACATCTGTGTCTGTGCCTGCATCTGAGATTTCTTTAACATGTTTCCCCCTTTAAAGGACTCCAGTAAGCTAATGAAGACACATCTTGAATGGGCAGAGTCATACCTCCACCTAATCAAAAGGTCACATCCACAATTAGGTGCGTTACAACTCTGTGGAGATAATGTAATCAAAAGTTTCTGCCCTATGGTATTGAATCAGGAGTAAAAGAAACACTGCCCCACCCCACAAGTTTGGATCAGGATTAAAACATGGCTCTTCTGGGGTACATAATATTTAAAAAATGGAAGAGCAGGGTACTCAATTAATGAGTAGTTTGTCCAAATGATTTATCCCAGGTTGCTTGTTCTAGAAAGTTTCAGATCTGAGGTCCAAGATATTCCATCCAGCTGGCATAATTAAATCTTAACACCTCATGCAATGGGGCTGCATTTTTTCCTTCATAGAAAGGAATCTGACGTTCTGAAGCATTCTCTGACAGGGAGGGGCAGAAAAATACCCTTGACATTTGTTGAATCTGGGGGTTCATTATACTATTTGGCTTACAATTTTGAAGGTTGTTAAAAATTTACATAATTAAAAGGAAAAGGAAAAGAAAATAGTCCAACTTACAGTTCCAGCTGGAATGCAGCCTTAGCAGGCTGAGATAAGAGATAAGGCTCATCCAATCCTTTGTCTCAGAAAAACACAAAGTTTATTTGGGAGAAAAAAATGGAAGGCATTTGGATCAACCTGTTTATTTAGACAGCTTTTATTATCTTTCTGCATTCCTCCTACTTTTATAAGTGTGAATGACGTTTTCCTCCCAAAGCTTCCACAGGGATAAAGAATTCTGAGTCAATATTTCAAAGCATTGTTCCCTATTGCCCACAAGGAGGTTAAGATTTTCTATATGGCTGATGAAGGAACATTATGGCAGCTTCATTTGAGACAAAGGCCTTGTTTGAACAATCACTAATAAAATAGGACCTGTAGTTCCTTCTGTGGCCTTTCACAGACACCATCTTATTTGATCTTACCAACTTGCTACCCTATATATGATGTTCTTGATTTGAAACTGAACAAATAAGATGGGGGGACCTCATTAATAGCATTTGCTCACAGTGCTTTATGATTTTCAAAGAATTCCAACCTTTTGTTTTTTTCTTTTTCATTTTGAATGTAGAAAACCATTGAGACAGGCAAGGAAATACTATGCCCATTTTACGAATGAGAAAACTGACACTTAGAAAGTTTCAGACTTGTTCAAAGCATCACAGGAAGTGAGTGTGGCCTCCTGGACCAGTGCCCAGGCTGGTCTAGACATCTTCTTGTGACCTTTGCATTATACCTGTCTATCTTTGAGCCACCTAATTTTAATATTCCTTGCTGACTACAATGTGAAATCCCCCAAATCTGTGTCCTATCAAAAATGCTCTGCATAGAGAAATTTGCAACACTTAAGCAGGACTGGAAGGAATGCGGGGGAGAAAAGGATTGTGGATTGAGGACAAGGATGTGGTATGGGATGGGGACAGTTCCAAGAACTTGCCCTCAGGGAGATCAAATTGTCTTCTCCTGGAAGAGAAATCCCGGAGGCTTAGAAAGGTCTGTGCTTGGTTTCTTGGAGAAACAGCTGGGATCTAGGTTGGGCTTAATCAGGCAAATTTAGCTAACTCCTGGTGGGAGGTGCTGGAATGGAATGTCTTGGAATTCAGATCTGGCCTCAATTGTTTCTAATCCTGCACTCTTGGACAGAGTCTCTGAATTTGCTTCTCTATTTGTAATGGGAAGTGCTATGAAGAGTCAATAAGACCAAGCTGGAAGGCTTCTGGTGTAGAATCTGACAAATGGTGGGTCCCCGATAATTATGATTCATTTCTTCCTTCCCTTTCGGGCAAAATCATCCTCCTTCATGCTCACTGGCATCTCTAAAGGGGGAGGGCTAAGAAGGGGCCTTCCCCATTCTTCCCCATTCTTCCGAATGGGGTTTTAATAGCTGGAAGGAGACCAGAGAACCCCCCTCCCCAGAGAAGCAAAGTCCTTTACATCCTCCCCCTCCTTCGCCAATGTCTCTCCAAACGTCCATAGCTACCACTATTCGCCACTTACCGCGCCCATCCAGCCTTGAAAAGATGACAGAGGGAGCAAGTGTTGAACGCAGCAGGACTGGGGGCAGCTGAGTCTCAGGCTTGGCTATTGGGCGCTAGTCGGCGCGCCTGCCCCACAGCGCCCCCGCGCGGGCTCCTCCCGCAGGGCGGCGGCTCGCGTGATCCCGCGAGGGTGTGTGGGAAGCTGCATCTTGGAGTTGCGGACCGCGCCGCGGGGGTCCCTGGCGTTTGGCAATGCAATCTGCTTGGGACCACTAGACACGGGGGGAGGATCAAAGCATTCTTGAGGGGCCCGAAGTGCCCGGGGTTGCAGTTTTGTTAGCCTGGCCTCACCTCGCCAATAAATTTTCCGCGAGAGGACAGGCCCGGGTGGAGGGCTAAGGGGGCTTGGAGTTTGAGAGAGGAGATGGGAGATTCTTGCACCTGTGCTCCCGTGGCGTAAATCAGTGTGAAGCAAGTTGCCCGCCTCCGCGCCTCATTTCCCTCGTTTAGAAAACCCGCTTGCCCTCTGGGGTCAGCATTTTCAAAGAGAAGATTTCCTCCGGGTCCTTAAAGTTTCCGTAGCGCTTGGTTGTCAAGGGTGCGTACTAGAGCTGGCTTTCCTTTCTCTCTGCCTGCTTTCCTGTTCTTTCCTCGTGGAGAAAACCTCGCGCAAACCTTCCCCATTTTTTCACTCCACCTAGAAGTATAAAATATATACCGGAAGAGATTTTTAGAGATGATTGGATTAAACTTCAACCATTTCATTTTGCAGAATATTCAACCAAAGCCGGGAAAGGTCATGGTGAGGCAAAGGCCAAGGTTAGCTGGCAAAACCGGGAGTAGGAAAATCCCTAGAGAATCTGCCTACCTTTTATTTAATTAATTTATGTTACTACTTATTTCACAGAGGGAAAAAATTCCAGGACCCTTTTTTTAGGCAGGTCAAGTACTCTTGAAAAGTGTCGGTGTTTTTGCCAATTGGCTGCAAGACACAGGATCACTTAAGTCTCTCAGATATTATGGATAGTTGCTTGCTACCCAGGTCAAATGTTGTGATAAAAGCAAAGACAGAGCCAGGGACACTTTGATCCCCTCTTCTTATTCACTCCCTCCCCACCTTCACCTCACCATTAGAAACTCTACGGATCATCTGTTCTGGGAAGCCCCTCTGCAACTCTTCCTCCAGGCTGGGGTAAAACTTGAGCATAGGGGTGCTACTGGTATAAACTGGTATAAATCCAGCCTCCCACTGAGAACACTTCTCAGAGTGCCTTCCTGGGGCTAACAGCAAAGGAGTAACTTCAGCCATCCCTAGGGCCCCAACCCCCGACCCCACATGGGGAGCAAATCCCACAGAACAAGGGGTAGGCAGGTCTATTTATTGCTTAAAATCTGGCCAGAACAGACTAATCCCAAGGCCACAGGATCATGGAATCTTTGTGACTTCTGGGAACCCTCATTGTCACATGAGTGAGTCTTCATTGGGTCTAGGCTCTAAGGAACCACATCTTTTGTGGAATTATTCCCAGGTCCCCATCCTTTCAACAGTTGAAACATTATTCTTTAATTTTACATTTTTGACTGGGACTTTGACTAGATAGGACTGAAAGAATTATTCAGGAGCAGAAATGTCAGCCAGATGTCAGGATAACACAGTTTTTTTTTTTAGATTCTTTCTAATTCATTTTTCTTCCCCTCATTCTCATTTTCCTTCTCTTCCCCATCCCTTTCTCCCTCCTCCTCCTGCTCCTCCTTTTGTCTTTCTTGAACATTCTTCATGCCCTTGATTTTGTTAGCTGCTGAGCTACTTGAGTATCAAGTCTGTCAAGCAGGAGTTATAAACCTTGTTACATTCTTCAATATTGGAGAGAGAACTTAGAAATCACTGAATTTCACTCCTTCACTTTGCAATCAAGGAACCTGAGGCCCAGGAAGGTTAAAGGATCCTCCCAGTGACTTATACACATAGACAAAGTGCTGCCTCACCAACAGTTTGCTTTACCTCCCCTTTCTTGAATCCTCTCTACTTGGTAGTTGAACTGTTGGGAAAATATGGAGAATGATTTTAGTGTAGATAAAATCTGCATCTTAAAAATGTTAAACTCCAATGTGGGAGTGGGGTTGTACAACTCTCAGAGTTAAGAGTTTACTATTTCATTTAGTCATGCGGTCCCTAGGGGCTGCAAGGAGGCCCCAGAGCAGGAGCACTGAGTGTGTGTGTGTTTGTGTGTGTGTGTGTATGTGTCTGTCTGTCTCCTGATGTGGCAACAAGTCACTGCCCTCTGATGGTTGCCTTCCATAGCATGGCCACTGTGAGGGGGGGGGACGGGACACAAGCCCTACTGCAACCCTGAATCTCTACCTCCCCTGACGACCATTTGGAAAGTCACAGAGGCCTGGGGTGACCTCATTAACGTGATCCCCAGGTGAATTGAGCCTCATCTCCCAGCATGGAGGATGGAAACTTTCTGCAGGTGGGGCGGTGGGTAGATGGGTTCTGCAGATATGTTGGAAAGAAAAGATTGTTTCACAGTTCGTGCATCCAATGCCCTATGGTGCTAGCAAAGGGCTCATTTTTAACTAATGAAGGCATCCAGCAGGAGGGTAAGTCACTATTTAGTTGCGTGTCCGCTGGCAAATCTCATTAACTTCTCTAACTGAGCCTCAGTTTCCCCTGGCAGATTAGAATGAGGGGCATGGACTATAGTTTCCCTTTGGGTCTTAAACGTCTGTGATTAAAACTCTGCTCCCCATGGAGGAGCCCAGAGCTTCTTGTCCTTCTGTTCAGCCTTTTGGACACGCAGCGCAGGGAAAGGGAGAATTCTAACAGTCTGGAAGAGAATAGTTATCTTCTGCAAGCTGCTCCCCCGTCCTCCCTGCATGTGACAAGTCATATATTTGATTATGCAAAGCAAATTGGGAAATAATATCTTTGCAATCCCTTCTGGGATTATTTGTTTCTCCCGGTCCACAGCCGCTCAAAGTTGTTGAGATAGTACAAAATTAAGGGGAGCTTTTCACTAGACGAGGTGGATTCAGGTCATCTCTGGAGGACCCAGAGGCATAAAGGAAAGCACTTCTACTTAGATGCCCAGATGTTTCCCCTAAATCATCCACCACCCAGGCCCTAGGCTGGTTTAGCTAGGTGACTTTGGGGGGCTGTGGAGCAGGAGGAATCCTACAGGTGCCCATCCTCTGCTACAGGCCTAACAGCGGTGTGGGGAGGAAATCGAGCTTTGAATTTCCACCAGCCATGGGCGAGGTCTTTGAATGAAAATGAAAACAACAAATATAATAACTCCTACGTAGTGAGATGGTCGGCATAAGCGGGTCACCGTGCCAGTGGGTTTACACCTCTCACCTCGTTTACGGCTAACTCCATTTTGCAGTTGAGGAAAGGGAGGCGTAGAGGGACGCTTAAGATACTCCTCGATATCCCATTGCCAAGAAGGGGTAGAGGTAGGATTCTAACTCCCATCTGTCTCGTTCCGAAACCCGGGCCGCGGGGCGTCTGAACTGGGATGGACTCGCGCAGCCCCGCTGGGGAAAACGGCCCAGTGCGGGCTTAACTCCTTGTGGGGGTGGCGGAGGGGCTCGGTGAGTGAGGCGGAGTGGGGGGGTGGGGGTGGTGGTGGCAGGGGCGGGCTGCGGAAGCGAGGACCCAGAGCCAGACCCGAGCCCGCGTGGCCACGCGGGAGGTAGGCGGCACGTGCGGCTTGGCGCCGAGGACCGGCAAGCTGGAATTTGCAGAAAGGAATCGGATCCGTGAGTGGGAGCCAATTTGAAATCCGTTCCCCACCTTTTTCTTTCTTTCTTTCTTTCTTCCTTTCCTTCCTTCCTTCCTTCCTTCCTTCCTTCCTTCCTTCCTTCCTTCCTTCCTTCCTCCCTCCCTCCCTCCCTCCCTCCCTCCCTCCCTCCCCTCCCCTCCCCTCCCCTTCCCTTCCTCCCTCTCCCTTCTTTCCTTTTTTTCTTTCTCTTTTTCTCCTTCCGTCCTTCGAAAAAAACAAAGCCACCCTCGCCATGTACAAAAGAATCCTAGCCATCCCCCTGCCTTTTTGTTCAGGTTCCCTTGCTTGACTAGTGAGAGGAGGGGCCTCGCACCTGGTCTGTCAGAGCTGAGTGGGGACGGAAAGGGGTGCCGGGTGAGAGGAGATTTTAGGGAAAAGGGGAGGGAGATGGAGCGGAGCCCCCCCCCCCCCCCCCCCCCCCGCCCCGTCAGCTCCGGAATCAGCAAAGCCCGCAGGCTTGGGCGGGCGGAGAAAGGCTACACGAACTGCCCGCGTCCCGAGGCCGCCCCGCAGGGCCCGGCCCGCAGAGTCAACCTTGGCCCGGCTGCTTTGTAATTTGCAGGAGGGACGCTGAACTGCACTTTGTAACTCGGTGTCGGTTTACGAGCCAAAAGGACTTTTGTTTTCTCACCTAACAGGTGACTCACGGCCTGATCCCCTTTAACGGAGTCCGGACCTCGAGAGGGGAGCTGGGCAGGCCAGCTTGCGAGGCCCGGGACCTGCGGGCCCTCCCGGGGCGGGATACGCTACCGCCCAGAAGTTAGAGGAACGTTTGTTGAGCTCCTCCCGTGCCACGCTGCTCTATCCTCATTATTACTTTGTCTTCAAAACGACCCGACCTAAGGAAACCCTCTTTCCATGCTGAGGCAATTAAGGCACAGAGAAATAACTTACCAAGGCCACGCAGCCAGTGGCACAACCCAACTTGGAGCCCAGCCCCTCTGACAAGTACTCCTCCTGACTATTTAATTTACTATCCAGTTTGTGCAGCCATAGATTCCTTTTACAATCTGGTTAAAGCTCTGCTCATTTTCGTTACAAAAATGCACGTAATTTCGCACTGAGTATCCGAGCTTCTGGGAATTCCTGGAGATGGTTCAAGATAAAGAACCTCTGTTCTTCTCGAGCCAGGCACCACTCCCTCCCGCACAACTTCACCTCGGAGCAATTGGTGGGATGTGCTGTTCAGTACAGGCCGAGGGACAGAAAGTGAATTCAGCAGGACCACGATTACAACGACGCGTCCACACGTGCGGCCCAGCGGGTGCGGGGTGGGTATGGCAGGTGGGGGGAGAGGGGAGACCTGGAGAGGCGCGGGGAAGCCGGCAGCAGGCAGTGGGGCTCTGTGCAGGCTTTTGCCAGGGGTGGCGGGGGGTGGGGGGGGTGGGGAAGGATGGGGGAGGAAACGGTTCCCGGGCGGCCCACCTGGAGCGGGCAAGCCCCGCCACTTCAGGAAGCCCTGGGGCGCCGTCGCCTCGGGAACTTCGGGGCCTGACCCGAGCCACGCAAATTGGGCCCTTCTCGAACATTCTGAGTGCCTCTTCATCTCCGTACCAGGCGCCGGCTCCACCATCCTGGAGTCCCTCAGTTCCATCTCCCCTCCTGGCTTCCACCGAGGGAAGTTTAGTATGCAACCCCCACTTCGTTTCTGCCTTCTATAGCAGCTTTTACAATTCGAGCTAGTTCAAGGCCTGCTCATCTCGCCGTTTATTTTCAGTTTAGGAAACACTTCTTTCCCCTCCTATTACCCCTCGTCCCCCTTTTCTGCAATCTAGTTACCCAGAGTTAGCAAACTATTTTCTTGATTTTGTTTCTTAATATTTAAAATAACTGGTGAAGGGCTGACTTCATCTTTTTTACCCCCATCTCGGGCTATAAAAGCACATGGCTGTAGTGAGGCTGTACAGTTTGCAGGCCGGTCGCGGGGCAGAAGCGCTGAAATGCCTCTTTGCAAAGACAAAAATGTATTGAGTAGGGGGAGACACTGAAAAAAGCCAGAACGACTTGGTAAAAACGTGCCGGGTCCTGTTACAGGAGGGCTGCACATAACACCAAAGACTAAAATCCGAGAGTGCGGGGAGTAAAATAATGAAACGCAAACCCACAATGTGTCTTTCTGGCTGGGAGCAGGATGAATCATCGCTTCGATTATTATAAGAAATATGCAAAATGAAAATACAACTCACTGGTGCTATTAGGCGATGACAAGGGAGAGGCATGAACGGTCTGTGTGACCCTTTGTCCTGTGTCTGCGTACCGTTGCGCATTCAGGCGCCGCGTTCTGGGGTCTGCTCCTAAACACCCCTCTAATACACCCAGACCTACTGAGCAGTGGAAGCGAATAAGTAGGACTGTTTCCTCTGCATCCTTCGCCGAGCATTGCGAGAGGCTCTAGAGAGGAGCACCAGTCCAAACGGAAGTCCTAGTGCCTTTCCAACATTGCCAAGTTTGAGAATACCTGCGCGTCGGGTCGATCGCTTTAGTTGCACACTAATTCCTGAACTGCCTTTTTTTCCTCCCCAGCATGTCCGAGCTTGGTTAACTTCTAACTTTCTGACAGGCTCGGTGAAAAGTACTGATGGAGCAGGCTCAGCAATTTGTTTCCTTCAACAAATATTTATTGCGGGCCTACTATGTGTGCTGTACAATGGAACCCAACTTCCAATCGTCTCTTAAGACGTTGATTATTAAAAGATATAACTAGAAAAGTGTGGATATGATTTTAAACTTAGCTTAAGAAATAGAGTGCAGCGTTGAATTAGAGGGCTAATTATTTCTTTCTATATGGTGTAAATTTCATTTCATCATTAAATACGGAAAAGATTTTCGAGGGAGAAGGTAGAAAGTTTTTTTTCTCTATACATGACATTGAAACACGAAAAAGCAGTCATGTACTTAAAAGAGTTTAAGTTTACAAACATGCTTAGAATAAATGTATTGTACCTAAATCTCTTAATGGCAGGTATTTCCGGTCTCCCCCAAATTAAGTGTAATCGTGAGAGCGCAGAAACATGTAGGAAAAAGAAAAATCTTAAGTGACCTGGAGACCTGCCTCACGGGCGTGGAGAAGGTTAGTGAAGAACCATTTTGGACGCTAGACACAAAAACATCTGTAGATTTTTTGCCCTCTCATCAGCCGTCCCAGTGCGAGGTAATGATTGATTTACTCCTGCGGGAGAAAGTAAGATGCCGCTGTGCGCCCCATAGAGAGGCTTCTTTTCTGCGCCCAGCTTTGGGTTAATGATTGAGCCGCAGAGAAAGATGCTGATAACGTGATGATGCTGATAATGTGGAGACAACGCTAGCTAGACTTTCTGATCTCCTGCCTTGTTGTCTGTTACCTTCTCTGGTTGACAAGGCGAGTTGTAAGAATATGTCTCTGCTTCTTTCTTAGTTCGCGAGATAAATGGCGACTACTCCTCCGCCAGCGCCGTCACATTTCGGGTTTAAAGCCGGGACTTGCTACCCGGCTACACCGAAAGCCGCGCTGGCGGACTCAGGCGGAGCTGGGCAGGGAGGAGCGCCGCGGACGCGAGGAGGCGGGGAGGAGGGGGAGGCGGGCGCCCAGACGGCGCGTCTTAGCCAATCAACGTGCACACCGCCTGACAACCGGCCAATCAGCGGGCGCAGAGCTCTGGGACGCGAACGGATAATACTAGGAAGGGAGCCGAAGCTGCTGACTGAGGAGAGGGGCGCTGCGCGGCACTGAGGCTGCATGCCCTCCCGCGCGCCCTCCCGCCTGCCCGGGAAGCCTACTGGGTGAGCCAGGCCGGGGCGGGGAGGCCGTATGGTACCGGCCCAGCTTGGGTGCGAGGAAGCCGAAAGCGGGCTCCGCGAAGTGAAGCTCCTGGGCTGCAGAGAACCGAGCGGAACTTTGCAAGGTCCGGAATGTGCGGGCGAGGCGGCTAGGACTTGACTCATCTTCTCACCCTGCCCCTCCCCGTCCTAATCTAGTTGGCTCTGGGCTTCTAGCTGTAGCCCCGTGGCGACCCCGATTTCGGTTTGCAAGCACGGCCGGAGAGCCAGAGCCTAAGGCTGGATATCTTTTGTCCCGGCTGCAAGCCTGGGCCTTAGACTCTTGGTAAGTTCGGTGATGCCAGTTGGGGTATCAGGGAGGGCAAAGATCCGTATCATCCCCCTCCCCCCGGATGGCTTGCCTTAAAAATGCAGGCCAAGGCCGATGCAAATAAACCCACCCTGGGCTCATCCCGGCGCAGCCCAAGTACTAGGTCCGTGCCCAGGGTCCGACTGGGGGTCTAATGACAGCAGAACGACTTTGGTTTGGGGCCGGAGATTTTGGCGGGGAGAGAAGAGGACTCACTAAACCCATGGAGGGGTCCTTGTATTATGGGAGGATGAGAGACATTTGGGAAGGGTAAGGCGGTGCCTCCCAGGGTCTGTAAGGGTCCCTTATCAAAAGGAAAACAATTTACTCATTGACATTTTCATATTCGTCATAGCCAAACAGTGGTTCGGTATGGAGAAGTCCTGTAGGTCGGCCTAGCTGGACAGAAGACGTGTGTGTGTGTGTGATCAGTGAGTTTCCCTGGGACTTGTCCAGAAAGCCTGTGTAAAGTAAGAGAGGGCTGCAGAGAAAGGTCAGGTGCTCACAGAGCACTTCCAATTAATAGGAAAAAGGTCCTGTTGGGTCGGCGGATCTCGGCAGGACCTAAAGATACAGGAAAGCACGTGTGGTCTGGATGTGACATGTAGAGAACCCGGCTCCTCAAGGGATCCGAGGCGGGCAGACCAGGAGCTCTGGGCCCGAGGCTCGGGGACGGTCCCTGACAGCGGCCGGTGGGTCTTTGGGTATCGTTGTGTCCCCCCAGATTGCGGGCCGCGGAGCACAGGCTCGAGCGGGCGCCGCGCCATGGCCGACCCACTGGCAGGCCCGACTGCCGGGGACTGGGAGATCGACGTGGAGAGCCTGGAGCTGGAAGAAGACCGCTGCGGGGAGCCGCGGTCAAGGCCGCCCGGGCCCAGCTCACCGCCGGCCGACGGGGACGGCGAGGAGGAAGAGGAGGAGGAGGAGGACGACGACGACGACGGAGAGGAGGAGGGCGACGGCGACGAGGCGGGCGCCTCCTCCAGGGCGCCGAGCGGGCCGGAGCAGGAGGGGGAACCGCGGCCGAGGCCGCCGCCGGTGCCGCAGCCCCCACCGGCCTCTGCGGGGTTTCCCGAGCGCGGCGCCCACGCGGGAGGCAGCGCCGAGCCGCGCAAACTGAGCCGCACGCCAAAGTGCGCGCGCTGCCGCAACCACGGCGTGGTGTCCTGCCTCAAGGGCCACAAGCGCTTCTGCCGCTGGCGCGACTGCCAGTGCGCCAACTGTCTGCTGGTGGTGGAGCGGCAGCGCGTCATGGCCGCCCAGGTGGCGCTCCGGAGGCAGCAGGCCACCGAGGTGCGTACCCGCCGGGCCTGGAGGCGCGTCTCGCCCGGGCGGCTGGAGTCGCAGTGGGGTCGGGGACCTGGAGGGGAAGTGACTGCTTCCCACCGGGAAGGGCTCGTACTCGGAAGGGTGGCGAGGATGCTTCTCTGACCACGTTGGCCTGCAGGGCCGGGAGGACAGGAAGCTGTGGGCATTGCTGGCGAACTTGGCAGAAAAAGATGTTTTAGAAAAGGAGGCGAGAGGTCTTGAAAGTGTTAGGCCTGATCGAGACATTCTAGAAAAGTCATTTTATTTTATTTTTATATTAAAAAATTATTTTAGTGGTGGTGGGGATGGTGGTTGATCCAATGCTCAGTGCCCAGCACGTTGTGCTGCTAGAGCTGACCGGAAAACGACCGCGCAGCACGCAGTGCACTCTGTGTTTCCGCGGTCCCCGGGCCATTTGAGATAGGCAGAACTTGATCCCCATTTCACGGATGGGACCGAAAGTGGCAGGTGCCCGCAGCCCAAAGTCACGCAGTCATTGCTGTCTACCAATTACGTAACTGCGGGTGAAGGCGTCTCTGTCGCCTGCCGTCGTGGGATTCAGCTATGAGGAGAGTCAGGAGTTTCTTTAAGGGAGAGGCTCTCCTTGAAACGCAGATTATGTATTTCCATGTGTTCCCTGCACAGGAGGCTTCGTCAGCCTCCTCTCAGACTCCGGGCTTGGAGGATTTTTGGTTTTCCCTTTGGGCGGGGAAGAAGTTGGAGGGTGGACACCGCACAAGCTGAAGGCAGTGACCCCAAAGGAAAGCCTTCCCAGGACCCCGGAGAGCGTCCTGGACGCCTTACGTCTCTGGTCCCGGACGAGGCTTCCTGCCTCCGCCGGGCGCCGCCTGCCCTGCGTCCCCACGCGCTCCCCGCGCTCCCCGCGGCCCGCCGGGCCGGGCTCTGACGTGGAAAGGCCCGGAATCCCGATGATCTGGCGGCCACGGCGGGGGTGGGTAGGTGCCCCTTGTCCTAGGGCCACGACAGTTCGTTCGCCCTCATACCCAATTAACAGTGAATAACTCAAGAGTTTGCAGCCTTCAAAAGCCATAATACCCTAGAGAATCTAAGAGACGGGGACCCTCACATTTCCCTCTCTCCCCCGCCTCCCCAACACCCCTCTCCCCTTGCACCCCACCACTAGGAGAAACCAACCCCACTTCACGGTCCAAAGGCAGCACACACCCCTGCCCCCTCCCTCCCCACCTCCGGCCCCGGCCCCTTGGTCGGGACCGGAGCCTTAAAGGACGTGGCTGTGGGTTGCAGTCTTCCCTCCGGGGCGGGGGCTTCTTCCACCTCCCGACAGCGGAGTTCACCCCCCACCTGGTTCGCTGTCCCCCCATTTTTTGACCGCAGGTTTTCTGCGGGGCGAGTGATTGTAGCAAAGAGGCCGTCGAGAAGGCTGGGGGCCCGGTTCACCAGTTGGCGGCTTCGGACGGAGCCTCCAACTCATTGCCCTGGGATTAGGGTGCTCTGATATGAAATGATTTTGGAATCTTTTTCTCACGGGATAGGAAAATAAGTGCGTTTATACTGGGGAGAGTTTCTAGACGGTTTGCTGAGGTCCCTTCCTTTTCCTTTCTCTCTCACATTTTCTTTCCGGGCATTACCGATTGTTTCTTGCATTTACAGGACAAGAAGGGGCTTTCCGGGAAACAAAGTAATTTCGAGCGCAAAGCTGTGTACCAGAGACAGGTTAGGGCACCCAGTTTGCTGGCCAAGAGCATTTTAGAAGGTAAAGCAACACAAAATGATCCGTTTGCCTTTTAACCCCAGTTCTGAGTGCCTCTCATCACTCAGCCGCTTTTATTAACGTTTATTGACCTATGAAGGAGCCATCTGAGATGAAGGAACTTATTAGAAAGTTATTCCCATGATGTGGGAAAATGAATTTCACATACCTGTGGAGGATTTTTTACCATCAGTTTAAGAATCCTGATAATTTTGCTGTCTGATTAATAATTAATGGGTTAATGTGGAGTACATAGGAAATTTACACCAGTGGGAGAGATATACAAAGATAAACTGCGGGAAAACCAGAGTAGGTGTCCGGGAAGGAAAGAAAGAAAAACTCTTTCCTCAGTTGTACTAAGACCCTGGAACTGAACAGAATAAGCCAAGTCAGGATGTCTCTATTTGGGCATGGAATTTATTTATTGACTAAATAATATACAGACCACCTTTCACCATTTAAATAAATGGAAAGTTTGTGTTTGCTGTAATTACCATCACTTCATGAAATTCAGGTTAAAAATATACACTTTTTTTTTAAAGTCAATTTTTTTCTTGCATGGCTTATGAATTAGGTTGGTTCTAGTTTGTTTATGTCTCACCCTGGGCTGTGTACTTCTGACCTAAGAGTTTCTCATGCATTAAAAATGAATTTGGTTATAAACTGGGTAAACCGATTTATAACCATAGGGACCACATAGATAAATTGAAACTGTGCCAAAGCAACTTGAGAAGTAAGAGGACTAAATGGAACAGTAAATTCAAATAAATAACTTCCTGGCAAAAGTGAACCATAGAAATGGAAGCATTAATTTTCAAATTTTATTTTATTTGCAAATGAGTAGGATGGTAAACACAAATATCACAATGGATCCTTCAAACAAATTTGATAGTGGTGAGCACTTGGGGATGAAGAAATACTCAAAGTATTCTACACTGCCAGGAATTTTATTTGTATTACACCAATCCTTGTTATTGACTTTAACCCGATTCATAAAATGTGTGATGACTTAATCTGTGTTCTAATGATTGTTTGCTCAATGATTTTGGTATCTGGCCAACATGATTAGAGCTTGGGAAAAATATTTTAGACCAGTTATTTTCAACATAGCGAGGAATTCTCCCCTCCCCCCTTTTTTGTTTATACTGGTAGGAGAGGGAATCTGGTTAAATCTTTTACTTCAGACTACCTTAGACTAGTTAACAGATCTTTTAAATTTTCTGTGCTTCTCTATTGCCTGAAGTCTTTTTTTCCTTGTTCTTCTTACTAATCTGCTTTAACTTTCTTTCTCTTTTATCCTAGTTCTCCTTGGATTATTCTACTACTGTAACAGTGTGTACGTATTGAGCCATCTTTAGAAAATAAAAGTGACATCAGCTCTAGGTATAGATATCTTTTTTTAATAATGGAAAAAATTGACATGGTTAGTAGTTAAGTATTGAATGAAGCAAGATGAGAAGACTTGTCTCTTAATGTACAGGAGTCTGGAAAGAATATTAGAATTTCAATCAAACCAACCCAAAACAACAACAACAAAAAATTACAATTAGTACCCCTACCCAATTGAACTTGGTTATACTTTTCAAATTATGCTTACTTAGCTATTTCAAATTGAACTTAGTTATACTTTTCTTTCTGTATAAAAAATGTTCATGATACACAATTGTAAGTAAGTACTCTGTTGCTCTGTTGTCTTTCTGTTGCTTTGTGGATTTCCAGATTTTCCTTCCTTAGATGTTAATCACCTTTATATGTAATATTTGCTCAATTTAGGCTACCGCCCCATTCCAGCCGAAACTTACCTAGGAGGGACCTCACCTCTACCTCCCCCAGTAAGTGACAGGATGAGGAAAAGACGGGCCTTTGCTGACAAAGAGTTGGAGAACATTATGCTGGAAAGAGAATATAAAGAGAGGGAGATGTTGGAAGCTTCCCAAGCTGCTGCCTTGTTCCTGCCCAACCGCGTGGTGCAGGGACCTGAGTGCAACTCCTACAAAAGGGCTTACAGCCCTGCCCCAGTGGAACCACCTGGCAAGGACTTCTGCAATTTTTTGCCCACTTGCCTTGATCTAACCATGCAATATTCAGGGTCTGGGAATATGGAACTAATTTCTTCCAATGTCAGTGTGGCTACAACTTACAGACAGTATCCTTTGTCCTCAAGATTTTTTGTTTGGCCCAAGTGTGGTGCCATTAGCGACACCCTCCTTTACCAGCAATGCCTCTTAAATGCCACCACCTCAGTTCAAGCCCTGAAACCTGGAGCCAGCTGGGATGCAAAGGAAGCCCGAGTCCAGGATGGTCTCAGTGCTGATCATGACATGATGCCACCCAAAATGGGAGGCTCTCTGGTGCTGCCCCACTCTTCTGAGGTCCAGACCTTCAGAAATGACCTTCAGGGTCACCAAGCAGTCCCTGAACGGTCCGCCTTCTCCCCACCACGACGGGATTTCTCTCTTATGGTTGACACGGACTCCTTGGCACCTCAAGGGCACGTCTTAACCAAGATCAGCAAAGAAAGCACCAGGCACCCTCTGCCACTTAAACATAATCCATTCCATTCATTATTCCAGCAAACACTTAATGACAAATCAGGTCCTGAGCGGAAAGCACCATTTGTTAAAGAGGCCTTTGAAGAGGCCCCTAAGAAACACAGGGAATGTTTAGTCAAGGAGAACCAGAAGTACACATTTACAATAGATAGATGTGCAAAAGACCTTTTTGTAGCCAAACAAGTTGGAACAAAACTCTCAGTGAATGAACCGCTGTCGTTTTCTGTTGAGTCTATTCTTAAGAGGCCTTCGTCTGCCATCGCTCACGTCTCTCAGTGAAAGGCTGCTCAAAGGGAAATCTGGATTTTCTGCAGCCTGAGAGGGTTCTTGCTATTCACTAATACTTTTTTTTTAAGTTCAGATGTTTGTATAAAGAAATTTCTAATGTAAATGATGGTGATTGAAAAAATTCTATATATCCATATGCATGTACTTTTTCTCATCCCATATATATGTATTTAAACTTAAGAATGGAGATTTTATGTACAAACTGAAGTTCCATGCTTTATACAGCATTTCTAAAAGCCCCAATATTTGCTGAAGTAAATAGTTATCTCTGTCTAGATAAAAAGGCTAGTAGTGTCCATGGAACATGTTCTCTATTTTTCTGGGTCTGTGTAATTTTATGTGCTCGCAATGGTCACTGTGGGGACAAAAGGAAAACCTTATATACCTTAGTTTTGCATTTGGAGGGTGTGTGAAATAAGCTCTTTAGGACTGTTTGGGACAAAAACAGCTTGAGAACATAGGACTGATTTGAATATTTATAGAATCTCAATCTCACATGTTTGGGCAAAGATGAATTAATTTGAAAGAAAATCAAGTCTAATATCTCATTTATATGATGACATGGGTTTTTGGAATGAATCTCTTTTAACTTTCTGGCTCCCAATTTCCTTGCCTGGTATGGATATATATGGAGGACCTCAAGCTCCATTTCTGAATGGAACACTCTATGATTTTACGCTGACAAGGATCACAGAGTTGGTTCTCTTACAAGGTGCAAACAGTTGAAACGATGATGGTACACAAAATCCCCTCTCATTCTCAGCCCTTGTGTTAGCTCACACTTTTCTAAGGATTGGTGATAGCAGGTTTATTTAGAGGCAGACCCCGGCCACATCTCTCAAATGGTCCTTGATGTACCAGTAATACTTTTGATACTCTACGCATCCCATGTCTTCACTTGTGTCAAAGTCTTTCAGTGTACCTCTCTTGTGGAGAAAAACATTTATTATTCAAATTGCTTCTACTGATAGTTGCTGAAGCCTGCAAGATGCTTATCACAGCATGAGGGTATCCTCTTGATTCTTACATTTTTTTCCCCTTGTTTTTTTCAGTTCATTGTCACCCTCTTGTTGGTTCAACAAATGTTAGCTGTAGTTCCATGTGACTGATAAAACGTAAGACATTTGTGGTAGTACTAAGCCCATTCCTTAAAATCTTACCTGTGGACCCCAAAGCGAGTTTTGAGATGTTATAGTCAGGTCAGTACAGAAAATCAAGAACCAGATATCTCACTTTTAATACTGTCAAGCAGTAAGATTTTATTTCCAACTCTGCTCTCACTTGGGTAAAACAGTAACAATAGGTGGGTGTGTGGAATGGATGGTGTATCAAGTGATCCAGCAGTTTACAGAGTTGGTTTCTTGCTCTTGCAAACATTTAAAATAATTAAAAAATGGTTTTCCTACTGATGAGCTCATATAAACTTCCAGGGATTCTCTGAATCATTGCTTAAAATTAGCATCAGTATCAAAAGCAACAAACCCAACCTCAGACTGATCTTCAGTTTGTATTTATAAAATAATACTTGGTTTTTTTGAGTCAAATTTATTTATTTTTACTATTGGAAAAGCCAAAGAGAATGGAAGTTTGCCAGAGGAAAGGAAAATTAAAGCAGGCAGTGATCCCAATAACTGTTGAAGATTAAGTGGAAAAAATGTTTTACCGCCAAGTGTGCCCTGTTGTTGCGAGACAGCATCTAACTCCTGTTTTCCCTCCCCATCATCTCTGCCTTATTCATATAGTTATTAATTTTGTATTCTTTTCAGCAATTTATTTTTTGTCATGGTAAATATAGACAGTATTAAATCAGACTGATTCTGAGGTGATTGGGGGAAAACACGATAGATAAAACCAAATAAAAAACACAATAAGACCTTAATCCAGAGTGAATATTAGCTTCTTACACTATTTTGGTATTTTGAATATCCATATATTTTTCATATTTTCCCTTTTGTGTTCAAATAACATTTTGGAACTTACTGTATGTTCTTTCTATACATCTTTTAAATCTCATTAGGTGAATTCAATTGGTTATTACCAGTGACCAGAATTTTATTGTTCTTGAAACTTTATGACAATCAGTACTTTTCCTGATAAATTTCTTATTATACTGTGCATTCGTTCTGCTGTAACAATGAGTTCTTAGGATTTAAAATCTACCAAATCTGTCTTCAGCCCTGCAATTTGACTCTTCTTTTAATTATTGCATTTCCATAAGACTTTTTATTTGGTATAGAGATTCTTCAAAGAAAACTGTCATTCATATATTAAATCAAACTTGCGGACTTTCTATGTTTAAGGCAATAAACAGATTTGGCATTAATTGTTGGCAATGTAAAAAATAGTAAAGAATTTAAAAAATACTAAAAGCAGACATTTTCTTCAATTCAACTCACAATACAATAATGCAGTTTTAATGATATATTTCCTTTCCATCTCAGCTGCTCGAGTATTATTATTTTTTTGCCTGATTTGCAGACGCGGTAATTTTCAGCAGTGCTACTCAAACTTTAATGGGCATTGAATCACCTGGGAATCTTGATAAATTCAGATCCTGAGCCAGTAAGGCTGGGGTGGGCCTGTAGGTTTATGTTTCTAACAAGCTCCCAGGAGATGCTGATATTTCTGGTCTTCAGATCACACATTGAGGAGTAAGTGTTTACAACATTTCTGTCATTTTAATGCATATTTTATATCATTAGCTGTGGATTTTGAGTTCTAATGCAACAAAGTTATCAAGAATAATTTATTATACATGAATAGTTTAAAAGCCATTTCCCTTTCTCCTAACCCTTTGGTGGCAAAAGTAGTAGTTTGGTCCCCTTCTCTTCACCCACTCCTCACATCCTGATTTCATCTTCTCCCTGCCTTCAGAATGGAATATTCTCAGGTACGTCCTTCCTACACTACCCACCTCCCCGAGCACCCAGTGTGTGGACGGTTACCACACCCCACCAGGCCACGCCTGCCACAGTCTAGAGAAGCTCCAATATCAATTGCACACTGTTTTTTTGTTTTTTTTTTTTTGCATACTATGCAGTGGGAAGGTTACATTTCATTCTTTTTCCATGTGAATATTCCATTATAGCAGCACCATTTGTTGAATTTTTATTTTTTAGTTTTTGAGTGCATGGGTTGAGAATTGAATCCTGGTCTCCGGAATGGCAGGTGAGAATTCCATCACTGAACTACCCATGCACCCTGATCGCACACCTTTTAATATGAATTTGAGTGTGTTATTTCTTTAGATCATCCACATTCTAAAGTTTAATCCCACTTGTCGAATGGAAGCTTGTAACTTTTGTTAAGAAACTTTCTTGTATTCCTACTGCCTAGTCTTAGAAGTGCTAAACAGCAGAGAAGAGTTTGAAGGTCAAAGTGAAGGAACAAGAACCCACAATTCCTTCTAGAATATGACATTGCTTTAACAGACAGTTGAAGGCTGGGACTAGAATTCTTACTGACCCACCTGATTTAATTTATTCTTGGATCAAGTTTCTTTCTATTCTAGGTCTGTAAGCTCAGGCTTATTTCCATAATTAGGGCCAATTTATGGGGTTGGCTGGCTGGATCTTATATTAAATAAATTTAGGCCCTTGGTATCCCCTTAGATTTAATTTAGTGACTACAGCAAATTTTTATCATACTCCCTCCTCTAGTTTTTTGGTATTTAACTTGTTATTACAAACACATTTAGGGCATGCTGGATAGAGACATCTGGAAATAGGTTAACACCTGGTGTAATGGTAAATTTATAATAATAATACGTGTTTAGTGCTTGACAATTTATTACTTTTTTGGTTCCTCATACAAATTCTATAGAAAATTGGCAAATGGCCACATCAAGAAGTGAATCTATATTTCTCTGTGTGTGTACACAAATTTGGAGTTTTCCCCAATATGCAAAATGACTTTATAATCATTTATTCTATCACTAAATTTTTGTATATAAATGTTAAATAAGTGCATCTAATGCTTATATGTAATATATATCATACATTATGTATGTAAAATGTTACCTTTATAAGTATATAAATCTCTCTATAGACCTATTTGCATATCTGTCCTGCATTCATTATGAGATATTAAATTTGTATTATATATAACATTAATGTGTGATATATACATAGTACCCATACATAAATGCACACATGTCAATCTCATGGGATTGTGAGAACAACCAAAATAAAGAGAAAGAGTTTTGTGAATCATAAAGTGCTATCAAGGAATATGTGTACATGGTTATATATGACCACATATATGTATATATTAGGCTATAAATTAAGCAGAATGAATGAAAAAATGAACAAGATTTTTATAGGATGATTATGTCTATATAATATGGATAAATATATACTATTATAATAGTTAAGACATGCATGATTATATATAACAGCATGAAAATATAATTTAACATTTCATGTGTACTTCTAACTTTTCAATCATATCGATATAACTGGTATTTTTACATAATAATTAATGTGACTTTCTTTTTCCTTAATTTTCTTGTAGGTCTGATCTGGGGCCTATTTTAGGGAGGCATTTATTTGTAGGAACTCATGATCTGTATATATTTGTGGTATATTGTATTTTCTCTCAATCCTCCATGCCCTCCCTCTGCCATGTGATTTTGCAGTGCCCTAATTGAGCCAAGTATAGATAGTTCTTGCCACATTGATAGTGCTTGAGGCATGTGACTTGCCTTTGGTCAATGGATTGTTAGTGGATGTGACACGAGCAAATGACTGCATAGTTTGTCTTGGCTTTTGTGCTTCTGTGCTCTCGTGATCTCCCAAGAGAAGAACATATTCTGGGTCGCCTCTGCTCCAAGGTGAATGGGGAAACACCTGGTGCAGTCCTGAATCCCACCCATAGCTTGAATCCAGGCCCAGCTGAGTCTAGTAGAGCCATCGCTGAGCGTGTAGACTGATGAGCAAGAAAATAAATGCTTTTTTGTTGTAAGTACTGAGTTTGGGATGATTTGTTATGCAGATTTTTTTGTGGCAATAGCTGCTTAATATACCAGTCTCTCCAGCGAATTAATTAGCAAATATTTATCGAGGAACTTCTATGCCAGCAAGTGAGGAGTTTCTTTTGGGGAATGGATGCACAGGTTAGAGTTTATTTCCTGTGATCTGGTAAACAAAAATTATTAATTATGGCAGCCATGGGGGTGCGCTACTCAGATATCCCTTCAAGAGAACCTACAGGGAAGCTCAGTTAACTGAAAGGCATCAGCTGCCACACTTTTGGATCCACTGTAGTGTTCAGATCTCGGCCGCACTTGCCCCAGGCTGCTCCCAGTAAATGACTGAGTACAGCAGGTTTAGTAAACCTGGATTATTTCTTCCCTTAAGTGAGACTCTGTTTAATGGGAATTACCCTTGGCCAGAGAACACCCATCTGAGCATTTTCTTGTGGATATTTGACTAGTCTTAAAAAAATAAGGCCTCCTTTCCATGCCTAGAGTTCTGAACTAAACAAGAATAAGACAAAAAAGTTGCTATTTGGAGATTAAAGTATCATTACATAACTTTATTACTTATGGGTGAATGTGACATAGCTAGGGACAAGAGGACTCTCTAATACTGAACTCCAGAATTAAACAGGCTTTACCTACCTAGAAACAAGCAGCACTGGCCCACCACACCTCTCTTCCATACTCAGAGTGATTGAATGTTTTTATGCTCACAGGCAGGCTGGCTCCTGAAATGAAGGGGAGGGGAACAGCCAGAGCTACACGTGCTCTTTTCCCTGTCACACATTCACCAATCAGGTGATTTATTCCCCCTGCAGCATTTGATTTAACGTATATTTTATTATTGTCTTTGGCTTTAAATGGGATCAATGAAAAGACCACATGCTGTTGGATTTGAAGACTACAATCAGAGTTTTAAGTCACTGTTAAAGGTACAAGCTAAGGGATAAGGAATAGGATGATTACTTTATATGTGTTAAGTATTTAGACTGAAGACCATGCATACATTTTTTAGATTTAATTCTGTGTTTGATTAAAAACTTGTTTTGAAATATCTTCACACACATGTAGTCCATCCAAAGTGTACAATCAGTGGCTCACAATATCATTACATAGTTGTGTATTCATCACCATGATCATTTTTAGAACATTTGCACCACTCTAGAAAAGGAAGTAAAAAAAAAACAAAAAACCCCTTCCAAAACCATACCCCTTATCCTCCCTCTCACTGACTGCTAGAATTTCAATCTCCCCCCCCTTTTAACCCTTTGTATCCCCATATTATTTATTTATTTTTGTCCTTATTTTTGCACTCATCTGTCCATACCCTGGATAAAGGGAGCCTTAGACAAAGGTTTTCACAATCACACAGTCACATTGTAAAAGCAATGTAATTATACAATTGTCTTCAAGAATCAAGACTATTGGAACACAGCTCAACAGTGTCAGGTACTTCCCTCCACCCACTCCAATAGATGAACAGAGGTGACTGCTGTAAGAGCTTGCAACCTGCGGCCCTTTATAATAGGCTTCAACCTGATAACTTCAGTTCTCCGTGTTTGTACCCCATGTGCATTTTTAAAAACAAAAGATAAAAATGGAGAAATGGCTTCATTTATCTAACCTGGAACTAGGACATTGAGTATAACATGACGGCAAACACCGAAGTATCATTTTGCTGACAAGTACAAATTATTTGATGTTGTTAACAGCATGACGCAAGGGGATTCTTCTTCTATCACATGGTCATTACAAAATTGTTTTCATAGAATAGCATCATGTCTATCCAAAGTACGGAAGGTTATCACAGGAAGGTCCCTGAGATGAGGGAAAGGGGAGAAGACAAATATTCCCTCTTTTGATGGGTAGAACAGACTGGATTATGTATCCCAATTTAGCAATGTCCTTAATCTACATCCACATTCCTGTGAGTATGAACCCACTGTAGATAGGATTTCTTGAAGACACGATTTTAAGTTAAGACCTGATCCTACTACAATGAGGTTGGGTCTAAATCTGTGTTATTGGAGGTCTTATAAAGAGAAAGAAACCAGAAACTAGAGAGGAAGCCATGAGGAGGAGCTGGAAGCTGGAACTCAACAGAACCCCAAAGAAAGTAGAGAGCATTGCCATGTGACAGGAAAGCCAAGGAACCCGGGGATTGCTGGCCAGCCAGAATGCTACCAACCCAGGAGCAAGCAAGCCTTCTATTCTAGCCTCTAAAACATGAAGTGATATATTCCCATTATTTAAACTAATCCATTGTGTATTTAAACTAATCCATTATGTGGTATTTGTCATAGCAGCTTAGACAAAACAAAGATAATAGGATTACTAGAGAGGTATCAGGGAGTGTCACAGACAAGCTATGTCTCAATTCAGCAAGACATGTAACAAATCTTTCATGATAGGGATTTTAGGATAGATAAGAGTGAAGTCTGATGAATTTGTAGCTGTTTGAATGGCTACCTTGAAAAAACATTGGTTATGAATTAGTGTCAATTTTGAGAAAGATCTTTGGTCTTACAGCCCATTGGTCCTCATTTTGGGCCATATCCTAGAAAACATCTCTTGAATGCTTTGAATGAAGGCATTAAAGATGCATTTATCAAATCTGGGTGACCCTAAGTTGGGAGGTCAGGTCATTATTTTTGACAGCAAAATTAAGCTAGATTGTGGCTATGGATCAAAGGGCAAATCACACATTTAGATTTTAAAAACAATTTTCACAGTTAAGAGACTATGTTAAGGGAGAGTTGACTTGAAATCATTTTATGTGAAAATGATCTGGGACTCATAGGCAGCCGCAAAGCTCAGAAGGAACCAAGAGTGGCTGTGAGTATAAGAAATTGCCCATGCAAACTTGGTTCCATTTATGGAGCCTCCAGATCAAGGGAAATGTTATGCTATAGTGTATTTTCTCTCAGTCAGGTAAAATTTGGAGATTTGTGTCTAGTTTTGGGCAATGCATTTTTTAATGGGGACACTGATGAATTTGGCTCTGGAGTAGGACAATGAAGATGGCGAAACTTCTGCACATGTTATCTAAATGCAGACTGTTAAGGGCATTGGGGATGATGTCCTGGAGAAGAGATATCTTAAGAGAAAAGGGCTTGATTTATGTCTTCATATATTTGAAATGTCACGTTGAAGAGGGAATTAGGGCCTCTGGGAGTCTCTAGAAGAAATACTCGGGCCAAGAAGAGATTTGCAGGGGGTTAGACAGCTCATCTGTCTATAAAAGAAGACCATCTTTCAGTTGAGACTGTCCATAAATGGACTGGACTGCCTCGTGAAGGAGTTTGGATGTCTTCATGTGGAACATAGAAACTTTGCATTGCAAACAGGAGCTCAGCTTCATTTACCTTTGCCTCCCAGGTCCCAACACACACTAGGCATTTAAGAAATGTTTGCCCAGTTAGGAGACTTTTTTTAAAGTTTCATTCAGTTCTGATTTTTCTTGGAAATACCTGTGGGAAGAATTTTATGACATATTTTTTTCCCTCTCAGCCAAACTCTTTAGAAAATTGCACCACCAATTTGTTCTTTTGATTTAAAAGATGACACAAAGAAATAGCCTTCTTTTGATCTTACATCAGACGTATCTGTGAATAAGAATCTTATTTATTGTGCATAATCCCAATCTGAGTAATGAAATTCTAAAAAGTGTCTGGATTGGACAAATGCCCTTTGGCTAGTTTTCCTGTTGTAATGTTCTTTGAGGGTTTAGGTCATGGAAGATGCTATTTTATAGAGGCAATTGATTTGCTTTTCTATAAAGTAAATAATGTATATGAATTTTGGGGATTAATTAAATAAAGATAATTGTGTATGTAATGTAAATACTGAATTCTAAAATGATTTATCCTCTGTTTTAGCTACTTTAACGGCTGGTCAATTTTTCTTGGATATGAAATTTTAAATGGTTAAAAAAACTCACTTCAAACCAATTTGTGATTATTGATTTAGATAAAGTCTGAGTCTAATGAAGCATAGTGAGGAAGAACGTTAGACAATTGTTTAGATAAATCTATAAATCTGATTTTTTAGAGTTACTGTTTTCATTTAGTTCAACAAACATTTATTAAGCACATTCTGTGGGCTGGGAAATGTTGAACTCTGGGAGACAACTTAAGACAGGCCTTTAAAAAGTTCAGAATCTGGGAGGTTAAGGCAGATTGCATTTATTATCTTTTTCTCTACTATATTTTTGCAAATACATGCAGACCTTTTGCTTCCCAGTTTTCTTGTTCATGAGTCTCCTGCTTGGAAAGAGTACACAGTTATTATTTTTTGTCATTTCAGACATAGATTGTCTGGATGTGACTCAGCTGTCTTTCACTCCCCTTTTTTCTCTGATCAGAGTTTTTAATGAAACGTGTAGAGTCAGAGGCTCCCTGCAGGAAAGCAGAAGGTTTAATATCAATTGCCCAAATTTGCTATGAAACTTAAGCTTAGTGAAAATGGCTATGAAAACAGCAAAGGACCATCTTTCTCCAACCTGTACACTAAAGCAATGAGGGACCCAGGGTGTTCAATAAGCCAGAAATCTCCTAAATTCTTGCTTTTAATAACACTGCTGCATGAAACCACTGAAAAATCCCCATGGAAAAAAAAACACACACACAAAAATAATGGCACCGTTTTCTGAGATAGTGCATCTGAAGTCTGGGAAGGCAGGGAATGAGTGATGGAGCTGTGTGATTTTTGATGGAATTCAGTTCAGTTTTGTGAACACTTACTGAGCACCTTCTGTATCTCAGAAACATGCTAGTAACTGGATCAGGATGTTGCTTAGGTTCTCTTAGGTTGTAAATCTGTCAACCCCCCCCCCCCAAAAAAAAACAAAACAGAGGCCCACCTATGTTATTTTTAAAAATATGTGCTTATTTTAAGGAGAGAGAGAGAAAGAAATAAGAATGGGAATCTTGATACTTAGCAGACCTAACAAAGACTAGAACACTGTCTGGATGCTGGGAGATAATTATGAATTGAATTGAATTGCACTCCCTCTCCTTTCACCCCCCCACCCCCACCCCACTCCGGTCTCATGAATGTGATCCTATTAGTAGAAGGATCTTTGAAAATGTTATTAGTTAAGGTGAGGCCAAACTGGATTAGGGTGGGCCCGAATCTATTAGGACTGGTGAAGAGGAAATTTCCATACAACAGTCAGAGAGAAAAGAAAGTCAGGAGATATAGGCAGAGACTGAGTTTTGCTACAAGCCAAGGAATGCCAAGGATTCCGGGCAAGTCACTGCCACAACCCTATAGACTTTAGAGGGAACATGACCCTGTTGATGCCTCAATTTCAGACCTCCATCTTCCAGAACTAAGCCCTCCAGTTTGTAGTTCTTTGTCAAGACATTCCCAGGGAACTAAGAGAGTAGTTCACCACAGGTCTAGCTTCCTTCTTGTTCCTTTGGCAGCTCAACGCTTGTCCTAGAGAGAGTAGCGGAAACTGCTAATTGCCTCTTTGTTAGTAACAGAGCCCTGGCTTTATTTGGACTGACAGCATGCCCAGCAAAAGGGAAGCGCTTCCTAGTCTAGTTTGCATCTGGGTATGATATTGAGATGGACGTGGCCATCCATGGGTGGGACTTCAGGAATCTCTCTAAAGGAGACTTGAAACAACAGAGGGAGTGCCCTTTGACTATTCCTCTTTTTCTGTCTGGAATTTGGACCTCAAGTAGCACTTTATGATTTTGAGATTGGCAGCCATGCTCAAAGGAAATTGGAGCAAATAAATCAAAGGATCCCAGATGCTTGTTCACTTTGAGGATTTGCCATACCAGCCTTGGATTGCTTTCTTCTGTTCATCTTTTATTCTGAGATAGTAACTTTATATACATAAGCCATTGTCATTGGGTCTTGGCTGAATGTAATCCCTCCTGAAAGGAGAGGGTTCCCCCTTTCTGATGAAGCATCTATTGACTGGATCTGTTTTCATTGTGGTTCTCACTGACTCCACACCTCTTTCTCAAACCCTTGTGGCTTCTCTTTACTATTTTTCTGTGTGTATCTTCTGGTGTTTGTCTCTACTACCTACTGTCATGTCACCTTGTAAGTCCTTCATTCAAAGCTAAGGGAGGGTTGTAATGAGATCAGTTAATTCCTGTTGTTCCTTTTGTTCAAGCCTTATGGGTAAGGACACAGGATTAGAGAACTGAAGTAACCTTCCAAGTATTATACATCTGGGAAGTGATGTAGAGAAGAATCCCATATCATCAGAATTTTCAAGTCTGTACTCCTAACCAGTGCTGTATTCCATCTCCATGTTCCATGAAAGGAAAAATGGTTCATATTCATGGCAACAGCTTGCTGTAGGAGGAAGGACACTGGATAGCGAGGTAGGAAATCTGAGTTCTGATGCAACACTTTCACTCTCTGTCCTTTCACATCTTGGGGATTCAGATTTTTTTTCATCTAGAAAATAAGAGTAGATGAAATGCACAATAAAGAATTGGCTGTTGAAATGCCTGGGTTTGGATCCTGGCTGCATCATGTAGCAGGAAGGTCCAGCAGAACCGAGTTGGGGTCACTCTGGCCAATCTATTCAGCATAGGCTCCATCTGTAGCAGCAATCTTCTTGCACAAGACCCTTTTAAAGAAGCCACTTTGTATAAAATAAATAAAGCCAAACTGTTCAGGGTGACATCTAAGGCATGAAGCAGAGGGTGTGCTTTTAGGAAGCCTACCCTGATGCTGAAAATCTTACAATGGGAAACAGATACAGCTCAGATAACCACGTTAGCTCTTGTCTGACTTTTATACGGCATTCTCCTTCCTTTCCCCACCCACTTAAATGAACGATACCTTTAATGTGAATCTGTTTCCTCAGTTTAGTCCTAGGAGGCAGCATAGTGAACTGGAATGCATGGGATCTTGGAGTCAGTTATGCCTTGGTTTGAAACTTGGCTTTCTCTTGGCAAGTAATCTCACCTCTCGGAGCTTTTGGTTTTTTTGATCTTTTTAAGGGAGAAATTAATACCATAGAGAATCGCTGTAAGGATTAAATGAGATAAGGTATATAAAGTGCCTGATGAATAGATATGTTTCTCCCCTCATCTTTGACCCATGGTTTTCCCTAGAGGGTATTTCCTTTTCATCCAATGCCAGTAACTTAAATTGGGTGGTTTTAAGGATTATTTATTAAGGTGGCTAGTAAAAAATCAGTGGAAAGGCAGGTAAAGCTGGAACGTATAACCCTCCAGTCCACCCTTAACCTCCCCTCATCCACCACTTTAGAATCCGTAGAGATGTTCTGACTCAGGGTACATAAAAATCACCTGGCATTGGTGTTCATAACTCAGTTTCTAGGATGCTGTTCCCCGAGGTTCTGATTCATCAGCTCTGGGACAGGCCTCAGAAGTCTGCATTTTGAATAAGTACATTAGGTCATTCTGATTTGGGTGAATGCAGACAATACTCCGCAGAATTGAGGAAGACCTTGAATTTCCCAGGTGAGGAGGCTAGGAACGAGAACCAGTTTATATGTGTTCAAAGATGAGTTCAAATGTTGGAGAGCTTTGGGATACTCTGTGAGCAGATATGTGTGTTCAAGAAAAAATATTCTGAATTAGGCGTCCTAATTCCCAATCCCTGGCCTATAGATGCTGGAGGGCACTGCTGCTCCCCGGCGACCTGCGCACTGCTGGAATACTTGAATGAAATCCCCCTTTGATGGCTTTGTGATCCTAAACAGGTCACTAAGCTTTTCTTATCTGTAAAATTAAAGGGTAGGTCCCTTTAAGTATTGACATTTTATCTACCTATCTGTGAGCAAGGAGTGCTGCCTTCAAAAGGCCAGAAGAAAGCAGATTCCAGTCAGAGGTGGCCGGCCACTGTGGATGTGACCCCATGGAAACAACCCATTCTGCCATGCACGCAGCCTCAACACCCATGTGCAACCTGGAGGAATCAGGACCCAGGAATCAGGTCTGGGTGACGGAGGACGTGGTGGACTTGAATTCAGGTGGGTGACTCGTGTATTTTTATCTTTTCACTGTTTCATTGAGATATAAACATACCGTATAATTCACCCATGTAAGTATAATTCAATGAATGGGTTTTAGCATCTCACAGAGTTGTGCAATTATCACAATAAATTTTAGAGCATTTTCATCATGCAAAGGAACCCTTAAGCATTGCACCCAATTTCCCACCCCCCAAGTCCTAGGCAACCACTAATCTACTTTCTGTCTATAGATTTGCCCATTCTGGACGTTTCATATAAGTGGAAGCATACCATATGTGATTTTTTTTTGACTGACGTCTACCATTTATATAGTATTTCCAAGGTCTGGGTTGTGGGATTTATCAGTACCTAATTTCTTTTTAGTGACAAATAAAATAGCATGAAATGGCCATATCACATTTTATTTATCCATTAATCAGTTAGTCATCTGGGTTATTTCTACTTTTTGGCTATTGTGAAGAATGCCACTATTAGCATTCCTGTACAGGTGTTTGAATGGACGTGTTTTCATTTCTTTTGGGTATATAGGAGGGAAACTGTTGAATCATAGGGCAACTTTATTTTTAATCATTTGAGGACTACCAGACTATTTTCCAAAGTGGCTGCAGCATTTTACATTCCCATCATCAGTGTACAAGAATTCCATTTTTTCCACATCCTTGTCCACAGTTGTTATTATCTGTTTTTTTATTATAGCTGTCCTAGTGGGTTTGAAATGGTATCTTGTGGTTTTGATTTACATTTCCCTGATGGCTAATAATGCTGATCATCTTTGCATATGCTTATTAACTGTGTATCTTCTTTGGAAAAATGTCTACTTAAATCCATTGTCCATTTAAAAATCATGTTTTCTCTTTTTATTATTGCGCAGTAAGTGTTTTTTTTTTTACTATTTTAAATATATTTTATATAAATTCTAGATACAATTCCCTTATAGACATATCATTTGCAAACATTTTTTACCATTCTGTAGGTTTTTCATTTTCTTAGTGGTGTCCTTTGAAGAAATTTATTTTTTAATTTTGATGATGTCCAATTGAACTATTTTTAATTTTTTGGCTTGTTTTTTCAATGTTATATCTAAGAAATCACTCCAGGCTCCAAGGTCAGAAAGATATATGGCTATGTTTTCTTCTAAGCATTCTGTAGTTTTAAGTTTTAGATTTAGGTCTTTGGTCCAGTTTGAGTTAATTTTGTATATGCTGTGAGGTAGAAGTCAAGCTTCATTCTTTTACATGGAGCTATCCCTTTGTTCCATTACTATCTGTTGAGAGAACTTCCCCATTGAATTGTCAATTCACCATCAATGGGAGGGTTTATTTCTATACTGTCAATTCTATTCCATTGATCTGGATGTCTATCCTTATGCTGATAGCACACTGTCTTGACTTCTGTAGCTTTGTCATCAGTTTTGAAGTCGATTAGCACAGTCCTTCAATTTTATTTTCTATTTCAAGATTGTTTTGGCTATTCTGGGTCCTTTGCATTTCTATAGAATTTTAGAATCAGCTTTTCAATTTATGAAAAGAAGTCAACTGGGATTTTCATAGGGATATGTTGAATCTGCAGATGATTGCCATCGTAATATTAAGTTTTTTGACAGATGAACATGGAATGCGTTTTCATCTATTTAGTTCTTTAATTTCTTTCAGTCAAGTTTTGTAGTTTTCACAGTATGTTTTGTACTGTTTTCATTAAATTTATTCATAATCATTTTCTTTTTGAGTTATTGCAAATTAAATTGCTTTCTTAATATCATCTTTGGTTTGTTTGCAGCTACTGTAAGAAAATACAATTGCTTTTTGTATATTGGTCCTGTATCCTGTTTTTTAGTGGATTCTTTAGGATTTTTCTATAAATGAATTACATCATCTGTAAATAGAGATCATTTTGCCTCTTTCTGTACAGTATCAATGACTTTTACATTTTCTTGTCTGATTCCCTTGGCTAGAACTTCCAGAAAAATGTTGCATAGATATGGTGAGCAATGGATATTGCTCTGTACAGTATCAATGCCTTTTACATTTTCTTGTCTGATTCCCTTGGCTAGAACTTCCAGAAAAATGCTGCATAGATATGGTGAGCAATGGATATCCTCATATTATTCTTAATTTCAGGTGGAAAGCACGGTGTCTCTCTTTCAGCATTATGTATGATCATGTTAGCTGTCGGTTTTTGAAGAAACCTTTTATCAGGTGAGGGAATTTCCTTCTATTCCTAGTTTATTGAGTGCTTTTTTTTTTTTTTTAAATCATGAAAGGGTGTTGAATTTTTTCAAATGTTTTTTCTGCACCTATAGAGATGATCATAGGTTTTTGGACTTTATTGTATTAATGTGATATACGACGTTGATTGATTTTCAGATGTTAAACCAGCCTTGTTGTTTGGGATAAATCCCACTTGGTCATGGTATATCATCATTTTCACATCTTGTTGGATTTGGTTTGCTAGTATTTTGTTGAGGCTTGTTCATTTTATTTTCATAAAATATACTGGTATATAGTGTTCTTGTGATACATTTGTCTGGCTTTTGTATCAGATTAATTTTGGACTCAAAGAATGAGTTTGGAAATGTTCCCCCTATTACATTTTTTCAAAGAGCTTTTTAGAATTGGTATTAATTCTTCTTTAAATGACTGACCCATTTCACTAGTAAAGCCATACAGTTACAAGCTTTTCTTTGTGGATAGTTTTCCTTTGGTGGCTTTAAAGCTACTAATTTATTCTCTGTAGTTGTTATTGGTTTATTCATATTTTCTATTTCTTCTTGAGCCAGTTTCAGGAGTTTGTTTCTTTCTAGCAATTTTTCCTTTTTATCTAAGCTATCTAATTTTTTTTGCATACAGTTTTTTATAGTATTCCCTTAAAACCAGTTTTATTTCTGTAAAGTTAGTAATGATGTCTCCTATTTTGTTTCTGTTTTTAGTAACTTGAGACTTCTCTCTCTTTTTCCTTTTTTTGGGCAACCTGGGTAAAGGTTTGTTAATTTTGTGGTTCTTTTCAATGAACCAACTTTCAGCTGGGATTTTCTTTATTGTTTTTCTGTTTTCTATTTTATTAATTTGTACTATTTCTTACCTTTTCTTATTTTGGATTTTAGGTTGCTCTTCTTTTCCACTTTCTTAAGGTAGAAGGTTAGGTTGGTGATTTGAGAACTTTCTTTTTTTTTAATGTAGGTATTTAAAGCTATTAATTTTTTTCTAAGCTCTACGTTAATTGCATTCCATAAGTTTTGGTATGTTATGTTTTAACTTTCATTCATCTCAAATTAGTTTCTTTTTTGTTGTTATGATTTCTTTGACCCATTGTTATTTGGGAGTGTATTTTTAAATTTCTCTATATTTGTGAATTTAAAATTTCTTTCTGTCATCAATTTCTAACTTTCCTCTATTTTGATCGGAGAACATACTTTGTACAGTTTCAATCCTTTTAAATTTATTGAGGTTTATTTTATGGCTTAGCAGATGGTCTTTCTTAGAGAAGAATGTGCACTTGAGAAGAATGAATTCTGCTATTTGTGGATGGAGCGTTCTGTAGATGCTCGCTAGGTCTGTTTAGTGGGGTCACGGTGTGGTTCTAGTCTCTCCTTTCTTTTCCTATTTAGCGTTGAACTTGAAGTATTGAAGTCTCCAGCTATTATTTTTGAATTGTCTGTTTCTCCCATCAATGTGTTCACTTCATGTAACTTGGGGCTTTTTGGCCAAGTACATATAAGCTAGTAATTGTTATTTCTTGCTGTTGGATTGACTGATGACCTGTGTTTAAACCAGAACTGCCACTAGCTAATATTGTCTCTTTTTAGCTTTAGTTTCTTCATCAGTGAAAAGGAGATAATTATATGAGCCAGGATAGGAGAATTGTTGAAGCATTTTGGAGAACATGGAGGAAAGATACACTGGTTTTTAGGAGTTTGCTTATATGCAGTGAGAATCAGGCTGCTTTGTCTTTCTAGTTCTCTGCTTTGTCATCTTTGAAAAGACCTCCGAATAATGTTTAATTATCTTCAAAACACATTTTCCTGATGCATACCTGTGATTCCCAATTTTCATTCCATCTTCCTCTTATTACCTTGAGGGTTCTGCTCTATATTTTGCGGCAGGATGCATGCTCTGTTGGAAGAAGATGCCCCGCTGATGGATACAGCATTTTTCATTGCCAAAGTTGTCCTCCTCAAAGCCTTCCATCTTGGATTTTACTCAACTCCGTCCCAGGGCTTCAGGCTTCCAAAGTGAAAAATTGGTCTTGGTGGCATTGGCTACTAAATCTCTGAAGCTCAGCTTGCACAGAAGGAATGTAGAGAAATAGTGATTATTTCTTCAATTACAGCTAACTTATGGTAAGACAATAAAATGGTCTCCACAACACTACTTCTTGAGACTTCTGCCAAGGGCCCTAGGTCTGCATATGAGACTCAATGCTCCCAGACAGTCAGTAGGTTTGAAATAAGAATCATCTTCAAGAATGTCACTCTTTCCCAGTGTCACACTATTGCTACCACTTGCATGGCCAGATGTAGTGGTCCTCATACATTACTATTAGGGCTGTAGTGCACAATCCTAAGCAGATATGCACATAATCTGAATTGAGCAGAGCTGTACTGTACTTGGACAACAAACAATATACTATCTTTCTGCAAGATTTTCTCTTGTCTGTCATATGTCATCTTTTCTTCTTGCTACATTTCTATATCATTCTCTTTCAAGGCAGACCAGGTCCCTCACAAAGACCACATTTCAAAGCAATCACCCTCAGAAAAGATTGACTTCATGATCCTGTCCTAGTTAAAAGTCCTAGGAAGGAATTCTGATTGTTGGGCTTGGGTAAAGTACCAACTGTTGCTCAGGAAGATGAAGACATCAAACATAGGCAGGACTACTGGGACCAGTGCTTGCTCCAGTTAAAAATCAGGGGGAAGAATTAGATTGGCCAAGCTTGGGTAAAGTACCATACCTTGTTCAAGAAGATAAAGACACAAGGTGAAACAACAGATTCTAGCAGAGACCAGAGAAGAGAACCCTGAGGCAGGCAGATCCCCTTTTGGTGCCCATCCTGGTGTCGCAACCCTAGATCTTTACTGATGCCCAAGCATTTCTTTGCAGTTTTTGGAAGAACCCTGTGCACCTGATCTAATATGCTTCTGTGCTGATCTCCATGTGTGCAAACCAGTAGAAATTTTGAGTGATACACCTGGAGACCACAGATAAATCTCTGTTCCAGGGGAAAATTCTCTTGGCCAAAGGAGAAAGTGTGGGAAGGTGGAGAGAAAGTTCTTGTGCCATGCATCCTAAAGGAATGTGCATTTAATAGAAACAAGAGTGAACATGAATACTTTGACATATTTTGTTTCCCTCAAGAACAGAAATGTCAAACCACTAACTTATTCAACTCCCAGATTAACCTTTGAGAAGATTCATCTCTATTCCTTCATCTTTGAAATCCAATAGAAAGAGTCGCTTCGTTTTATGTAACAAATAATTTGTTCTTTTGGATTAAAAGATCTTCTGAGGCAGCAGATTACCTTGGTTGATTACTTGGGCACGAAAATCTAATAGGTCGGCAGCTTTAATCCTGTACTAGAAGGAACATAAAAGATGTTTATCTCTGGTTCCTGGTGGAGCACTTCGGGTCTTGGATAGATTATTTCTGAATGGGTGCCCTTTGCCCAGAATTCCAGTGAGTACTTCAGGGTCAATAATAAACTGTGTATTCAGAGATGAAAGGACCGTTGTTTCCCTATAAAGTCTCACAAATCAGTTTTATCAGTCCTGTTTTATTTTTTTTCCTGGCACTACAACATTGGGACTGTTTGATGAATTTAACTGAAAATATTTGTATAGGGCCCTTCGGTTTTCATTTATGATGAAAAGTATTATCTCAAAAATAAAGACAAAAACAAAACTCCCCAAATCCCCAAAAGGAGCTGAACAATGGAGAGGCCAAGTGGCGTGCGCATCAATCTCTGAGAGTCCAACATCTGATTGTACTTAGCGAGGAGGAAACAAAAAAACACCAACTTTCATTTCTTGCTTCTTTTATCCTTAAGCTCAGCAATAAACTAGCACTCTTTGGTTAAAAAGTCAAGGAAACAGATGGATAATTCTTGTGCCTCAGCCTCTGTATTTCAAACGGAGCATGTAAATTACGAGACCGTGAACAGCGGGGAGGACATCCAGAGGCATGCGCGGCTTTGCCGTCAATCATCAGCATACTCCACCCATCTCGGGCGGTAGCCACGCCTCCGCGCGGGCTGGCTTGGCTGGAGAGGGGTACAATCGAGTCTCACTCAGGAGGCTGCGCATTTCACAAAGACAGAAACATAACAAAACAAAACAAAACAAAACAAAAGGTTGAACTGCGCAGAACTGCACCACCAACACTTGCCAGATGGTGGGTCAGAGGCAGGGCCTGGAAAGGATGGTGCTGATAATTAGGGACAAACCTCAGAGGCAGTTAAAAATTGAAAAGACAGTATAAGGGCTGTGTTCTGTGGGAGCAGACCCGGGGTTGCTTTCCATCCCGTGGCCTTAAAGAAGTTATTTAACAGTTTTCTGCTCTGGAAAATGGGTAGAAAAGTGCCCGTTTTAGAGGAGTTGGGAGTGAGAAAATAATGCTTAGCACAGGTCTTCAATGTACGCTTCTGTTATTTTTATTGTAACTTCTTACAAATGAAAAGGGTGGTAAAGTATTTATTAAACTTTCATTCAAAATTGCAAGTTCAAAAGTTGGCGAGGACCTTTGGAAATGATCTGGCCCGATGTCCTCATGTTGAGATGGCTTTCCCAATAAGTGACAGGCAGGGTAGCCAGGAAAAGGCCATGGCCAGTCCCAGCCCTGGGCACCTCACTGAACCCCCACTCCCACGAGGCTCCAGGGGTCCCCACCTCAGAGGTGTATCCAGCACCTGCTCTGGTACCTGCAACTCAATCTGGAAGAGTTTGCTTGCACTTTGTATTCCAGATTCTGGGTCTTTCTGAAGAGTCAATGAACAAAACATTGCTGACAGCTTAATGGACGAAACACATTATTAAACAGTTTAATATGTGGATTGAGCCAAAAAAAAAAAATTGGACTATTTTAAGAAAAACTGTTGAATGATGTATGAAAATTCAAGCCCCCAATACGTTCTTCAGCAATCAGAAAATACTTTTTTTTAATATTTACTTTACATCTGGGATTAAAATTTGTCATATTTGGTTAGAGAATTATTGAAATTATATAATTTCATAATTACAGAGGTTATGAAACATTCTGCACAGACCTGCTCAAACAAATAAACCAACAGACCGCTCCTCCCGTTCCCAAAATGTAGTGCTTCATCTCTGTTTCCTAAAAATTAGGGTGAAATAAAGACACTTGCCACTCTTTTCGTAAATACCCTTTTGTGAGCTCAGGCCAGAACTCTTGCGCTGCTCCCCAGCGGATGGAGCCCTGGTGTGGTTTTACCCGCGGCCACGCTAGCTCCGCTCCCTCAGCAAATGAAAACCACAGAGAGCCTTTTGAACTTCACTTAAGAAAGAATGGCCAGAGGGAGGGAAAGTTCGAGTTTGTGAAGGCCGAGCACGTGGTCGGAGTGACAGTTGGGCTTCAACACTCCAAAATGGAGGCTCATGGCAGAATTCTGGCTTCCCTATGTTGGAAGCAGAGCAAGACAAACAGATGGCTCCCCAGGCAGTCTAATAACTTGGTGCCTCTTCAAATTGATAGTCTTTAAATATGCATCCCAGATTTATTTAGAGGAAATGCTAGTGCTACATGAGGGAAGGATTGGGAAGAAAAATTGCTCGCAGTGACATTCAACCTGACTTCTCTTTTCCCAAACAATTCAATTCCAGCCCCCGATGCATCCAGTGTGCAAAACAAGAGCCCTGCAATCTGATTGAGTGGGATATTTACTCACTCAAATGGCTAAGTAGACCTCAAAGGGGGCAGTTTAAACAAGCCGTTGTCGACAGTTTTGAAAACCCTATGAAAATGACACCTGCTGGAGTTGTGCAGAGATCTACAGCTTGGGCGTGTGTCCAGTTTAAATAACTCCTAATCTTATTCACTTATTTCCCTGGAAGAGGAGCCACACACAGACCCACACTGCACAACTTATACCTGGATTCCCTGTAACTCACATGTTCTCCCTCATAGGGATGCTAGGAAAAATAGTTTTTCCATCTCCCTGTACTTCTAGAGATATTTTTAGCATCTCTGAAATACAGGCAACTCCTGTATGACCTACCTTTTACTCTAGCTCTGTGTGAAATAGAGTATAAAAAAGAGGAAAGAAGAAATCTGTGATAATGAGAGATTACTGGAGATATTTAAAAGCTTATAAAATCCAGATGAACTGCCAATGTGTGATGCTTAGCCAATGCAAATCACCATTTTTTAGAATACATTGAAAATCCAATAAAACTAGGAATCAAGTCTATTTTGGTTCATTTCACTCTTCTTCAAATACAGGGAATGAAAAAAAATCATGAACTATAAAACTTTATATTCTCTCAGTGGTTTTTCACTTGCATTGCTTTTGAACTATGGTACAAACTTTTCAACTCATAATATCTTATTGTTGTTCCTCATGGTTCATGTGACACCTCTCTTATTTTATTTTTTCCCTTTAATTCCCAATCTCTACTTCTATTCCCCTCTCCCCAATAAGTTTCCAAACTAATATGCTGATAGTGAATCTCTAAATATGCACGTATACTAGTAAAATATGGAGGGTTTGGAGCAGGTTTGTATTTTTAATTTACATAAATGGTATTGTGCTAAACCCTGACTCTGTTTCTTACTTTAGTCAGTCCTATTTTTTTTCTTTAAGATCAATGCTGCTGTATCTAGTTAATTCTTTATTTTTAACTCCTGCAAGGTATTATTGCATAGTGTGCATCCACTGAATTTTACTGTTCCTTTAAGGATGGATACCTACATTGTCTTAAAAGTCTCAGCACCGCAAATCACATCGTACAGACCCTTCTGAAACTGCAAAAATCTCTTTGACATATAGACCCAGAAGGGGCCTGTAGAAGACACATCAGCATTTGTCTGTGTGACTGTAAAGTTTATAGGTCCCCCAATGGTATACCAGAGTTCTCATCTTGTTACATACTGATCAAGTCTGAGATTATCTATCTTTTAATTCCCCCTCCCATGCTAATATGTCTTATTTTCATTTGAGTTTCTCTATTTACTGAGGAGTTTGAGCATTTTTTCATAGTTTACTGAAGAGTGTGAGCATTTTTTTCATATTCTTATTAGCTCCTTGGGCTTCCCTCATCTGGAAAATGTCTATTTAGTAGTTTACTCATTTAAAAGTGATTTTCTTACTTTTTTTTTCTTATGGATTTTAAAATTTATTTGTTTATTTATTTTTTGGCATGGGCAGGCACTGGGAATCGAACCCAGGTCTCTGGCATGGCAGGCAAGAACTCTGCCACTGCACCACCATTGTTCACCCTTCTTGTGGGTTTTAGAGAGCTGTTTTTGTATGATATGTATGAAGTCCTTGCTGGTTTTGGATGTTGCAAATAGTTTCCCCAAAGTCTTACCTTGCTGTTACACTGTATGTGGTGTTCATTATTTTGATAGAATCAAATTAATCAATTTTTGCCTAGAGTGTGTGTTTTTAGGGTCATATTCAAGAAGTCCTTCCCCACTCCTATGTAAAAAATACTCATACATTTTATTCTATTTTCTTTACAGTTATACCTCTCACATTTGTGGCTTTAATCCATCTGAAGTCCATCTTTCCATAATTTCACGTAAGATATAAGGTCCAGCCTTATTTTGCCTCATCATAGTGACCCAGTTTCCCATCATAGTTAACAAATAATTAATCCTTTCCTCAAGTTTGATGATTTCAAGTTTTTTTGGGGGGGTGGTGCATGGTCTGGGAATCGAACCCGGGTCTCCCACATGAAAGACTAACATTCCACCACTGACCCACCTGCGCGCCCGATGCCAAGTTTTTATCTATCAAGTTCCCACATGTCTTAGTTTGCCAGCGCTGCTATGGCAAATACCGTAAAACTGGCTGGCTTACACAAATGGAACTCGTTTCATGGTTTTGGAGGCCTGAAGCCCAACATCAAGCTCTTGACAGGCATGCCTTCTCCTGAACTCTGTAGCATTCTGGTGCCTGGTTGCTGTAATTGCTGGGGCTTCTGGGCTTGCATCTCTGTCTCTGTCACATGGTGATGTCTGTCTGCTTGGTCTCCTCCTGTAGCTTTCCTGACTGACAGTGTCCGAATTGCCATTGCTTTAGAAGGAGTCCAGTCCTGCGGATTAATGCCCACACTGATTCGATTTAGCCTCATCTAAATGGGATATCTGAAGATCCTGGTTACAAAATGAGTCCACACCTTAATAATAATGCCATCTTAAAGGTCTTATTTACAAATGGGTTCAGGCCTTTAGGATTGCAGATTAAGACTTGGACATGTCTTTATGGGGGATGTGATTCAATCCCTAACGCCATATATGTGTGGGACTCTATAAAATATCTGTTCTGGTCCGATGGTCTATTTGCCTATTCCTGGTTCAGTATCATACTGTTTTTATGACTTTGTAATATGTCTCAATGTCTGGTGGAGTGAATGCCTTGCTTATCGATTTCAAAACGAGCTTAGCTATATGTGGAATTTTATTCTAACATATACATTTTAGGATTTTTGGAATTTTATTCCAACACATTAGTTTGTGGGGTTCTTAAAAAAATCTCCTTGGAAATTTTATGGGATTGCCGTGGGTAGATAGATCAATTTGGGGGGCACTGACATCTTTACCTTGATATGTCATCCTATATATGAACAATTTATATTTCTCTAGTTATTCAAACTTTTCCTTGTGTCCTTTAATAGAATATTTAATTTTTCCCTATAAAGATCATATATATTTTATGCTAATTATTAGATGCATTATTATTTTAATTACTACTAAAATGGTATCTTATTTCCTAGTTTATCAATGCTAGCAGGGAGGAACACTGTCTTTTGCAATTTTATCTTATAATTAAAAAACCTTGCCAAACACTTATAAGTTCTAAGAGCAAACTGTCAGAATAGTTTGCTGATTCTATTGAGTTTTCAGTGTAGATACTACTATTATCTGAAAATAATGTTTTACCTTTTCCCATCTAATCCTTGCACTTATGTGATTTTCTTCCCTCATATCATTGTTCTGTTCTAGTGCTACGTTAAATGAAGAAGTGATATCAAACATTCTCACCATCTTGTACTCATTATTAATGGGGGTAATTAAAAAGTTTCTCCCTTATGTGTGATGCTTAAGGTAGATTGCGTAGTATGTAGCCTATTTAAAGTCAAGGAAGTTCCCTTACATTCATAATTCTCTGGGATCATTAAAGTTTATTAAATTCTTTACCTGCTTGTTCTTAAGTAGCCAAGTAATTTTTCTCCTTTAGCTCATTAGTAAATCAATTCTCATCATATGTTTTCTAATATTAAAATATACTTAAATCTTGGGAAAATCCCTACTTGGTTATTATGCTTTATATTTTAATATACTTTCAGATATAGTTAACTTTAAAAAAAAGTTTTTTTCATAGGTATGGTTTTAGTTAAATGGATGATTTTTTTTCTTATATTGTCCATACTTGGTTTTGGAATTAAGGTTTTTTAGTTTTATTAAATGAGTTGGACAACTTTGTATTTCTACTGTAAAGACACATATGGAAAGGTACAGCACGTTCTTTGAAGGTTTAGGGAAAATCACTTGTAAAACTGTCTGGATCTGAGAAGGTGTGGGTTGGTGGGAAGATATCTGATCATGGTTTTCATTTCTTTATAAGGTATTGGAGTAAAAAAGTTTTCTATTTCTTCTATCAGTTTTGGCATTTTATGATTTTCAGAAATGTACCCACTTAACCGACCTTATCAAATTTTTGGCATATGGTTATTTATAATATTCTTTTGTTATTTTTCAACATCTCTGCCTTTATTATTATTATGTTTTCAATAAACTGGCTTTTAATTTTGTTCATTTTCTCTGTTGTTTTTAGGTCTCTGATATTGATTCTGTCCTTATTTTATTATTGATTTTCCTTTCGTTTCTTTGGATTTGATCTATTGCTCTTTTTCTAACTTTTTGAGAATGGCATTAGTTCATTTGCTTTTAAACTTTATTGCTTTCTAATTAATATATTTAAAGCTATGAAACTGTCTTTATATGCACCTTTTCTATAAGCCACCAAGTTTGATCTGTAGTGTTTTCAATGTCAACTAAGTTGATGTATTAATATATATTTTTTAAACCAAAGAGGTATTTAAAAATATTTTTATTTGTTTCCAAACAATTGGAATTTTTTTTTAGCTATCCTTCTGTTATTACCTTCTAATTTTATTCTATTACAGACAGAGAATATGATCTGAAAGAGTGGTGACGATTTCTCCTTTGTTGTCTAGCATATCACCCATTTTTTGAATGTTCCGTATGTCCTCAGGAAAGATATGTCTTACCTGCCTGTTGGATTACCATTCCATAGACATTTATTAGCCCAAGCTTATTATTGTTAAAATCTTCTGTTATTTTCTTTATACATTAGCATTGCTCTTTTTTGCATACTTTTCAAAAAACTTCCCATATCTTAGTCTGTGCTTATGGATTTATGCCTTGCTGGAGATGTCTTTGAAGAGTATTTTCAGAGAAGGTCTTCATGTAGAAAATCTTCAGATACCTTATTTTCCCAGGAATATCTTAATTGTTTCCTCATATTAAATGATAGTTTAATGATCATAAAGTTCAAGTCTCCAGGGTTGGCTTAGCTTAGGGAAGCCTGCATTCCATGCTAATTCACCATTTTTTATTTCTCTGTAAGGAAATCAGGACATAGATTATTGTCTGCTCTCTCATGCATAAGAAAGGAAAGAGAGAAAGAAAAATTCAGATACTGCTTTCTTGTTAGTTCCAATGGAAGGTTAGTGGGATTAGAATCAATTCTTCCTCTTCCCTCCATACAATCCATGTCTGGAATTCTTCATCTTACTCTAAGGAAAAAAAGAATGACAAGACAGATGGAAGCCTTAAGTATCTATACTATGCCAAAGAACTCTGTTGGGCTAAAAGGTATTAGAGTATTGGAGACTATGGGCAGATTTCAGTGAACAATAGCAGGGTAGGTAAACTGTGTCTCTTTAGGGTTATAGGAAACAGCAAAAGGGAATGTAAGAAGGAAAAATGTCATTTTAATGGTGTGATTAAAAGAAGATGTAGCCTAAATTTACTATTTACTATGTGTCAGGCTCTGAGTTGGACAATTTTAAAGATGTCACTTAAACCTCGTAACAACTCTGTGAGGGGGACATTATTTCCCTCATTTTAAAGATGAAAAAATGGAGCCTTAAAAAAATTAAATAACTAGTCCAAGTTCCTTCAACTAGCAAGTGATAGACCCAGTGTTCAAACCCAGGTTTCCTTCCAACACTCGTGTCTTTTCCACCATCTATGTTCCCCAAAAGATTTCTGATAATGCAAAAGAGATAGGAAGGTGGAGCCTAATCAGTCTTCAAAAACAAAACTAAGTAAAACAAAATAGTTGCATCTCAATATGTTAAAAATTTGAGAAAAAGAGAAAATGAACCAGAGTTCTTCGAGAAATGACTGATTCTAAGACTGGAACACAGAAGGTACAAAATAAGCTTGGAATATGTTAGTATACCAGAAAGTAAGGAGGTGTTCATAGAAAATGGTGGGGACCTGTCAAAAGGATACAGGAACTGCCTTGAAGGGACTCGTGCTGGCCAAACATGGAAAATTTTAAGTGTTTAAAGCAATAAGGACAGTAATTTATTGAATAATATAAGAATCCATAAGTTCATACTGAAAAAAAGTAGATGAATAAATAAATAGGGGAGAAGTGGGACTCTTCCTTACAATCAAATGTCAACTGATAAACATAGAAGGAGTAGTGGTGCTGGAAAATCACTATTTTGAAATCACCATAGTAAAGATTGATTTAGGTTGCAATCATAAATAGATGTTAAATGTAGGAGGTAAATTTTGATGAAGAACAGGATATTTTCATGGTCTCAAATGTCTGCCCATTTGAGTGCAATGGTGGAAGGTAGTAAATACATAATGGAAAAACTGGACAACAGCTAGATTTAGTAATCAAAATTACTATCACCTATTTCTTTTAGTCTCCAGTATCTTAGGGCAGCTAGAAGTAAAAACCTAGAATTGTGGAATTGTATTAACCAATATCAAACTCTGAAATCTGTTCTACAACTAATTGTTGTGATGTGCTTTGAAATTTATTGCTTTTTTTGTATATATGTTATTTTTCACAAAAAAGAAAAAGAGTTGATTGTGATGACAAATGCACAGCTATATGATGATATTGTGAATCATTGTAAACTTTGGATGATTACATGGTGTGTGATATATAATATATATCAATAAAAAAAGAAAAGCCAAAAAATCAGTAACACCAGTGATGGGCCTCGTATGTCTCCAGATGTGAAACCTTGAAAAGGACACATCATTTTATGTAGTGTTCTGGCTGGGTATATATAACTTGAATCTAGCCCTGAGGAAATAGCAGCCAAACCCAAATTGAGAAATAATCTATAAAATAACTGACTTCTATTGAAAGACCGAGGAACTGCGCCAGCTTTAAGAGATTAAAAAGATATGACAAATAAAATTCAACACAGGATCCTTGAATGCATCCTGTAACAGGAGGGGAAATGCTATAAAAGATGTTTCTGGTAAATGGACAAATTATACTGTTGACTGTAGATTACATAAAACTACTGTGCCTGTGTTAAATTTCATGAATTGGATGATTATTGTAGCATTGCAAAAATAATATCCTTGCTTTTAATAATTACACATTGAAGTATTAAGGGATAATGGGGGCATTCTCAAATGGTTCAGAAACAAATAAAAAATGTGTATAGTGGAAGAATGATAAAGCAGCATGATAAAAATTCATGACTCTCATTATTGGTAGGGAAGTAGAATGGTGCAGTGCAGTGTGGTAGGTTTGCAGGAGGCTAAGTATAGGGTTGCCGCGTGATCCTGCAACCCCGTTATTAGACAAAGACTTGGAAGAACTGAAAGCAGGGACACGAATAGGCATTTGCACACTGGTGTTTATGGCAACATTATTCACGATTTGCAATGGATGGAGGTGGCCTAAGTCTACACTGACCGAAGAACAGAAGGATGAACCATGGTTTATATATATGATGGAATAAAGAGTAACTGCAAGAAGGAATGAATAAAGTGTGGCATGCAACTAGGTGAATGAACCTTGAGAACTTTATGTTGAGTGAAATAAGCCAGAAACAAAAGAGAGAATAGTGTTTGGGCTTACTAATATGCACTAACGATAATGACCAAACTCTGAGAATTGAATTCATGGGCATAGGTTATCAGGGGATAAAAAGCGGGGAGAGATTGGGCCATTGATGACTAAGGAGTACAGAATGTTCAAATAAGATTCATTGTAAAGGTTCCTAGATTGTAAACTCTTAGAGAAGTCGCATTTAGTCCTGAATTTTAACCGTTATTTCTAAATTCTGAGATGCTGTGCTGGAACATTGGGTATCTGTATGGCACCTGATTCTCAGAGTTAGAGTTCTGTAGTACTGAGAGTCAGCATTACTTCATACAGCAACTGTTAAAGAGGCTGAAAAAGAGATCAGACTGTGTTGGGTTGAATCTGTTGTGGACCCCAGAAAAGCCACGTCCTTTAATCCTCATTCAGTATTGCTGGCTGGGAGCTTTTGGACTGTTCCCATGGAGATGCGACCCACCCAACTGTGGGTGGTAACTTTTGATTAAATGGTTTCCGTGGAGACATGTCTCCACCCATTCAAGGTGGGGTTGCTTACTGGAGCCCTTTAAGAGGGAACCATTTTGAAAAAAGCTTTAGAGCCCATACAGCCAGACACCTTTGGAGATGAAGAAGGAAAATGCCGCTGGGGGAGAAGCCAGGAGAGAAAGCTGGCAGACTTCACCATGTACCTTTCCAGCTAAGAAAGAAACTCCAAACTTCATCTGCCTTTCTTGAGTGAAGGTAACCTCTTATTGGTGCCTTAATTTGGGCATTTTCATAGCCTTGCCTTAATTAATTTTCATTTTCACAGCCTTAGAACTGTAAACCTACAATTTAATAAATCCCCCCCTTTAAAAGCCATTCTGTTTCTGGTATATCATATTCTAGCCGCTTGCATACTAGAACAGAGCCTAACTCATATCCACCACCATGAAGAAGTTAAAATGGTCATTGCCCAGGTACCCTGAAGATTGAAAGAAAGATCAAATGAGAGGGAGAAGGTGTGACTGAGAAATTAGGATTTAACAAATGATTGTGACTACTGTAATTTAGTAGCCCTGATCTTTGATAATGATTGTTTAACTATATTGGAAAAAAAAGTCAGTTGCCAGTCTTTGTATGTATCTACTTCAGGATGCTTTATTCTGTTCCACTGATACATATATCTGACACTATTACGTCGTCGTAGTTAACCTACCTCTATTGTAGGTCTTGGAATTGGGTAGAGTGCAATACTAGTGGTCAGTAAGAGGGAGGGGTAAGGCTATGGGATGTTTGGAGTTTTCTTTTTATTTCTTTTTCTGGAGTGATGCAAATGTTGTAAAAATGATCATGGTGAAAAATGCACAACTATGTGATGATACTGTGAACCATTGATTGTATACTTTGGATAGATTGTATGATGTGTTAGTATATCTTAATAAAATTACATTAAAAATTCATGAATTTGAGTAAAGGGGTATGTGTAAGTTCTCTGTACCATTCTTATATCTTTTCAGTAAATGGAAAATGTTTCAGAATTGAAAAAAATTGGGGAAACCAATAAAAGTGTGGTCTTTTGTCATATTTACTGACCAGTTTTGGCCATCAATATTTGGCTCATGCCAATTTGATTTCCCCCACGAGATGAATAGCTCACCTGAAGGGCATATTTGTCTCCAAGGCTGAATCAGTAAAAGCAGGAACTTTCTTCTTGTTTTAATTGCCTTCTCTTGCTAGTAAATTTATTAACACTAATATAAGAGAAGGGGATAGCTGTTGATGAATAGTGTTTTATCTTTTATCTTTACTCAAAACGGAGTAGGCCACACCTAGTAAACTCAAGCTTGCCAAGACTCCTGACTCTCTTACATCTTCATTTCCCAACATGATATATTTATAAATATTCTTTCAGAAATAATCTCCTTATGACACCATGGACCCGAGGGGGCTAGAAAACAACTGATCTTTGGTTTAATCTCCAAATATGCTCTAAAATTCTATATGGAGTTGCATCACTTCTGGTATGTGGTTTGCTTGGTACCAAGAAAACGTACTGATTGTATTATCTTGAATATTTTGCCTATCAGAAGTGAATGGGAATTGCACAAGTTGAATTGTATTACTTTAAAAAGCAAATTACCTTTAGAAGGAAAAGTAGAAGATGTTACTTTTTCCCCCCAAAATAACAGCTCCCTGTAGAATGAGGCAATCACTACTGGAGTTTTAATAGAACACACTTGTGTCTGGTAAAAGAGCACTGAGGTTGGAACCAGGAGCCCTGACTCCAACACATTCCAGTAAGGTCTTTGATAAGTCAATGCAATTCACAAAAACTTCAATTTCATTATCTGAAAAATGTGTGTAATTCCCTACGTGATGGTTCTCCAACTTTGGCCTACAGCAGAATCACCTGGAGAGCTTGATAAAGCACAGTGCGCTGTGCCCCATCTTCAAAGTTTCTGATCCTGTAGGTCTGGGTAGCAGAATTTGCATTTCTACAGATGATGTTGATGCTGCCAGTCTGCGGACTGTACTTTGAAAATCACTCCTTTACAGATCTGTTTTAGAAATGAGTTAACATAAGTAAAACAATTTTGTACAGCTGGAAGCACTGTGGAATGCCAGATATTATTTTAATCATATGAGGATAGAGAAGTCTCTTAAGATAGGTAGTAGAATTCAATAGGGCAGTACTTTCCAGGACTTTCCCAGGACCCCTGCAACCTTACTGTTCTGAGGAGTGGCCAATGAAGAGAGAATATTAAGGACATGAACTTTGGGCGGGAATCTGAAAGGTGCCCCAAACTAACTTTACCTAAGGTATTAGTTTTCCCAGGACTGGTTCTAACTCCTTGTAGAGGTTTCTTTATAGCACAGAAATTCCATTTGGCTACAAAGAAGAGAAAACTCAATAAATTGGCATAGTACCTCTCAATTAAGGGCTAGATTTTTTTCTCATGTACCCACAAACATAGAGGCAGAAAGTTACTGGGATTGATTCAGCAGCTCAAGGATTTTGGTTTTGAGGTTTGCAATTTTCTTGCCCTTTCCATAATGTGTACAATATGGCTGCTGCAGTTCCAGCCATTACATCTGGTTTCCAGGCAGCTGTAAGGAGAAACAGATAAGAAGGACAGAAAAGAAAAACCTCCCCAGAAATTCTATGTGGGTTTCTCTTTCTATCAGTGTCGAGAGCCCTTTCTCTTGGCCATCACTAGCTTCGAGGGTGGCTGAGAAATGTAATTTTTTAGTTAGGTATAGTGATACCCCTAACTAAATTAGAATTCTGTTAGTAAGGTCAAATGGGGGTTATGTATCTGCTCCAGCTTCATAACCTTTTCTGCCCTTAGTGATTTCAGAATGAGGAAGTGAGACCACAACGGGCAAACTGTTAGTTTTTCTGAGTTCTGCATTCTTCTTACATAATTCAGTGTTCCTCTTATTCATGATTATTGTCATCTTTAATATTTTAAAGTACATGGCGGATTAAAGTTTGAGAGCACTTTCACTAGTATTAGCTCAGTTGTTTGTCCCAGTCACCATGAGGAGTAGTTTTAGCCTGTTTTAATAAGTATGGGAACAATGGCTCTATTTTCCTTTGTATTTCTTCTGAATTCTACCATTTTAACCTTAGGTTTCTGAGGCCTGTCATTAGATTATAATCCCTCCCAGGAATAGGTCATGCCTTCTAAACTTCCCAGTCAAAACTTGCCTTTTTAATGTACCATTGTCTCTGGGCCCTACGTGGTAATCAGAAGGACTGATACATGAAAAAAAAATACATTGAAGAGGTTAAACTTGAAGGTAAACCTGGGATGACACTGCCTAGAAATTTTTTCAGTCTGCCTTTTCAACAAGGGGTTAATGATTTTCTTAGCTACTAATCACTCACCAGAATGTACACTGAAGGTACTAATGAAGTCCAGTGCATACATTCTTGAGACTGTCCTTGGGAACCTGCTTTGTAAACATGAAATAGTATATTTATTTGTGGTTTCTCACTTTCATTTTTCTTTATGAGCTTGAGTGGGAAGTAGAGAAAAGATGTCTTACCAGAAAGGTAACATTGAAAGTCTTTTTAGAAAAGTGAATATTCAGGAAGATTTGAAAGAGAGAATGGTGGTAAGTTGGCTCAACAGGCTGGTGGCAGGTAGCCTCAGGCATAGGCATTATGAGGAAGAAAGAGAAAAATAAAGGAGTGAAAGAAGGAAATGTGGGCAGTGGCCATTGGAAATGTCTGAGCAGATGAGGTGGGAGAGGGAGGAAATGAGAGCTGATACAGGCTGGCAGGCCTGCTAAATAAAGAATTGAAAGGTGAGGAGGGCAGGTATAATAAGAGGACCAGCACAGGGTACTGTGGTCCAGACAGCAAAATAGAAAAGGAGACAATGACGGGGGGACAGACCGACTCAGGGAACAATGAGTGCCTAGAAGGGAGAGGACGTTCCTGAGGAAGTAGAGGAGTCTGGGAAGAAGGAAACCACTGAAGGTCAGTTCGGCCCATTTGTGTCCAATTCAGCAAAGCTTTATTGTGAAAGAGTTTAATATACCCCCCACCCCAATACCCAAAAAGGGTTTTCCCTTTCTAATCCCCGGAACCAGTGAATGTATTGCTTTATATAGCAAAAGGGACTTTGCAGATGTGATTGTTGGGGTCCTTGACATGAGGTGATTATCCTGAGTGATCTGGTGGGTCCGATGTAATCATGAAGGTCCTTCTATGTGAAGAGGGAGGCGGGAGGATCAGAGTCAGAGAGAGAATTGAAGATGCCGTGTGTTCTGGCCCAGACCGCGTTTGTGCAGAGCATGGGCTGGAGCTGCTGAGCGACTAAAAGACACACCAGGCACAGAAGCAGAGATAGGTTTGTTGGGACTTACAAACAGGAGAGGTTCTCCACTGGTGGGTATTCCAGACATTTAGTGCTCGGCAAGGGACGGGGGCAGTACAAGGAGCAATGCATGATTTCGAAACAAAGACATTCCATATAATATGAGGATGCTGGGTCTCTAGTATAATCATTAAAGGGGCCTAAGGCCTGATGTTTTACTAAGATTAGTGTTTATGACTAAGATACAATTAATGCCGTTTTTCATCTTTGGTTACATTCTTCCCCTTCCTGGGAGATTGTTTACTTTCTTGACCTTTGCCCTTAGTCAAAGCAGGTTTGATTTGGCCATTTAGGAAGGGGCCCACCACCATACTATGCTGCCAGCTCTGTGGATGCAGGAGGGTCAATGGGCTAAGGAGTACAGGCAGCCTCTAGAAGCTGAAAAGGAAAGGGAACAGACTCGCCCCTACGTTCCCCAGAAAGGACTGCAGGCCTGCCAACTCCTTGACTCTAGTGCAGCGTAAGTTTGGACTGATGACCTCTGTAACTGTAAGATCAGAAACTTGTGCTGTTTTAAGCCACTAAGTTTGTGGTAATTTGTTAAACAGGCAATAGGGAATTAATGCATCGAGCAAGTACCAAATGGTGTTGTGGGTTGGGAAATAAAAAGATGAATAAGATATAGATTCTCACGTTTACCTGAGTATCAGCCTAGTGGTCTAAGACAGTGATCCTCAAATTTTAAAGTATCTAGAAAACACCTGAGGATCTTGTTACAATACAGATTCTGTTGGAGGAGGTTGGGAGTCTGCATTTCCAACCAGCTCCCAGGTCATGCCGAAGCTGATGGTCTGGGACTCGCACTTGAATAGCAAGGGGTCTAGGCTGTAAATCAGGCTTAGCAGCTGAGACCAGCAAAGCTTTTTTTTTCTGTTATCATGGAAACAATTGTCCTGGTGTGAAAAACAGAAAATGGTTGGAATGGTCATTGGACTTGAGAGTTTAGAAATTTGAACCTTACCAGTTCAGGAAGCTTGGGCAATCCAAGCTCTTCTAAAGGATTGTTGTGATAATCAAATGAGAGGTAAAGCAATATGTAATTGATAAAACACTATACACAAATGTTGTTTACTTTTTTTTGATGTTGGATGAAGGCAGATTTGGTAAGAAAGAGTTATTCTGTTTTTCCTTGCTAAATTGAAGGAAAGAAAGATGATGAAAAATTATCCCAAGGACTCTTCCAGTTATTTTTCTTTTATTATTTTTAAAATAAAAATTTTTTAAATAACAAAATTTAAATAAAAATGAAATAAGCACTTTCTTCGGTTATGATGATAATACATGTTCAGAGTGGGACATTTGGAAACAAAACAAAACAAAAAGCTAACAGAGGTGGAACATTTGGAAACAAAACAAAACAGGACAAAAAGCTAACAGAGAAGAATATAATGGTACTTATAATCTCATATTCAAATATAACCATAAGACAGTGCTTTTTCAGGAATCCGGACTCATTTGTACTCTATTGAGGGTCTTCGCAGAGTTTTGCCCTCCATGAGTGTTATAGAAAAGCGTAACTCTATGCATTTGTGTTGTGTAGTAGTATCGATCCTTTGTGACTTTCTGGTCCGTGGTAATTCCAGTCACACCAGGGTCATGGTGGCTCAGCAGGCAGAGTTGTCGCCTGCCCTTCGATTCCGGGTGCCTGCCCTTGCTAAAACAAAACAAAACGAAAACCAAACAGCAGAGGGCAGTGCAACGGTGGCTCAGTGCTAGAATTTTCGCCTGCCATGTTGGAGACCCGGGTTCGACTCTCAGACCCTGGCCATGGCAAACAAACAAACAAACAAAAACCCAAAACTGAGCAGCAGATGCTACTGGCATGTAGTGAGTAGGAGCTAGGGATGCCAATAAACAACCTGCAATGCACAGGACAACTCTCCACAACAGAGAGTTATCTGGCCCCAAATGTCAACAGTGCCCAAACTGAGAAAACTTGCTTTAGAGCAGTGGGTCTCAAACTTTAGCATTCATCAGAATCACCTGGAATCTTGCTAAAACATATTGCTGGGCCCCGTCCCTAGCACTAATTTCTAATGTCTAATTCAGTAGGTCTGGGTGGAGTCTGATAATGTGCATTTCTAATGGGTACTCAGGTGAGATTCCCACTGCTGGTCTGGGGGCCACACTTGGAGAACAACTGCCCTAGAGTTTAATAGCTGTAATTAGTCTCATATAAAATATTAACTCCATAATTTGTGCTCTCACTCATATTTAATTAGGTTTATCATATATCCCTGTATGTTGTAAATATCTTTTGGGTGTAAGCCAGATCTTCTACTTTAGTGTCCAGGGGTGCTGAAAATGTCTTGTTCATTTCTGTGGGCCAGATGGTTTCATTAGACTGTTCTGGACTTGTTTCCATATAAATGGCTCCAAGGACATCCAAATGAGATGTTGGCTTGAGAGAGGGAGAGATGGGGCAAGAATGTTGAAAGCAAAGAAACAGCCAATTTTGTTGTGCTGAGCTTAAGACATTCCCTCACAGTGTTCTGAAAACATACCTGTGCATAGCTTTGCACTTTTAAAAATTAAATACATATTCTATATCCTGAAATGGTTGGGAACACCTAGTATATGCTCACTGGTGTAGGAGTCAGGTTAACTCTTCATAACTCTTCACTGTGTCATCACACCAATGGGCCCCAAAGTGGCAAGATTTATCTCCTAAGTCCCTGGGTTCATTATTCTTATCTTCTTCTCCAGGAGTCCTTTCTCCTTCCCTGCCTCTCTCCAGCCCCAGGCCCAGTTCATTTTGCATGAGGGCAGAGCTCAGCCATATGTTATCCATCCTGCTGGAAGGTCGGATTGCGCTGGGAAGAACCAAGGTAAGGTTGGGAATGTAAGGCCCAGGGTCAGACCCAGAAACCAGATGGGCCAGTGCCCAGAAGCTGTTGGTCAGAAACCAGGGAACTCACTTACCTTTGTGCTCAAAGAGCACCAGGTGGGTGAGAAACCAGATGGAATGTTAGGAAGACACTAGCATTGAGGAGTCCAGGAATGAGAGAGCTCAAAACTGAAGTGAGGCCTGCCTTTGAAACCTCTTACAGGACTTCTGCTGAGCCCATAAATGAATCAGGTGTCTCTTAAAGTGCTACCTTGTATAATCAGGCTCGTGAGAAAGATTGCAGGGCATAAGAATAACTGCTAACAGTTATCTAGGTCGGGGATAGAGAAGGGCACATTCAAAGGTACTTAACATTCCTTTCTTTATACCTTTTTTAATACATAATTTGCATTCTGTAATATTCAATATTTGATACTTTGAAAAAAGATGATAGGTAGTGTTAATTGAGCATCTATTATTTCTCTCACTAGTGCTCCAAGATTGATTTTCTTCCCATTTTAGAAATACAGAAACTGAAGCTAAGAGAGAGAGACAAAGTCATCTGCCCAAGTAAGTATAGAGCTGGAATTTGTACGCAGTTCTCTCTGTCTTCAAGGCCTGTGCTCTTTTTACTAAAGTGCAAGGGAGTTTGGGTCACAAGTTGTTTCCCAGGTTTCTTCCCGATGTATGCCAGAATTCTGCTTCTATGCAGGGGTTTTATGCAGGGATTTTTTGCATGGGCAGGCACCAGGAATCAAACCTGGGTCTCTGGCATAGCAGGTGAGAACCCTGCCTGCTGAGCCACTGTGGCCCGCCCCCAGTAATGGGTTTTTATAACTCTAATAAACCAGTCTGTTAAAATTCAACCAGCTCCTTAGGAAATTTTCTAAAATTTTAATTATTATTTTCCTTTCCAATATTTGTTTAAAATCCCAAATCTTTTAAAATGTCAACTCACTTTCATTCTAACTTACAAATTTGGGGGAGGGAGAGCGAGGTTTTGCAGCACTGAAAATTAAATTATATTTGGCAGCATGATATGTTGACCCACTGGGCATGCTATCTGATCTCGAAGAGATCCCCTCTTCACCTCTGTAAGTGAGGGTCACGCCAGAGCTGCTTGAACACCAGGCTGCATTTCCCAAGAATGTTGAGCCCGAGTGGTACTGTAAAACCATGGTTTATAGCAGTGATGAGGCATGGAGAAAGAGATGTCTGGGTAGCAGCTGGAGCCAGCAACAGAACCAAAAAGGAAGGTAGAAGTTGAACCCACTGTTAGGGGGCACAAGGGCCTAGGAGTACTGGGTTAGTACCCACGTGAGGCACCCTGTTGGATCACAACATCCTAATAAGCCAAGAACAAAGCAGACAGCCCAATCTGGTGGTTTTTACAGGACCAACACCGATATGAAACCCAGGCAGAGCTGGGCCATTTGGTTAGAGCCAAAGCAGAGGTGCATGTCTTTATTTGGACAGTTCTGGCTTCTGAGATACAATAGTTGGGGATGCAATAAACTTCTTGGATTTCACTTTTAAATATGGTATTTTAAACTTTTTCATCTTCCCAGCTGACGTCAGAACAACTTAGCACTGTTAATGAGAATCCCCAGCGTTTCTTTGCAGCGAGCCTGGCCTGTCCTTCTTGCCTCGTGACCTGCTACTGCGAAGTGAGGCCTCTGTCCTTGCAGCTGGGTCCCCACGTGTCCGGTGTGCAGTGAGCGTTTCCCAGACCTTTTCCCTCTCAGCATTGCCCACTAGGTGACGCCTGTGGATGGAACAGACTCCAGAGTATACGGCTTCCCCCCTTCCTTCCTTTCCAGGCCCACTTCATGTTAGAAGATGCTTAAGTGCCAAGATCCCAGAGAAATTCTTTTGTGCCTCAAGCTCAGAGAGTGGGTGTGGGATGATTTCAATCTGTTCGTTTCTTCTGACAGCAATACTGATGTCTCGGAGTAGTATGTGTGATGGTTTACTTATAAAGGCAGGGGAAAAAAAAAAATCAAAAGCCCTGCACAGCCCCAAAAGCTTTAGATTTCTCGTTAGGTTCCTAACTACTTTATAAATGCCAACAAAATTCCCTAAACTAAGGTTACGTGTGGTAAATTTAATACATGGGCATTAGGGAAGGATGATTGGAGACAGGTGTGATTATCTTTTACGCCAGCAGTGGTTCCCAAACTTTAGCGTGCGTGAGAATCAACTGGAGGGGTTGTTGAACCACAGATTTCTGGGTCCCACACCCAGAATTTCTGCTTCAGAAAGTCTGGGGTAGGAATTGAGAATATATATTTCTTTTACGCTCCCAGGTGTGACTGATACTGCTGGTCCAGAGGCCATATTTTGAGAATCACAGAAAGACTACATTCTGTATGAATATACGAGGGGGACAAAATGGTGTGGAGTGAGGGATGGGTGCTAGGGGCTGGAGCCGTGTGGACTGGGGGACAGTGGACCGTGAATGAGTGTAAACAGAGATGCCCTCTGAGTTACAGTAAAGGTCACTTTCTCCCTTTCCTTGTACAGCTTTTCTGATGTCCTCTTTGACCCAAAGAATGTCACCGACACGTTGTGCTTTGTTAGATAAATCTACCAGACAGGATAAGTTAAATCTAATGGCAAGTCAGGGACAAATAACCAGGCAGCTGGGCCATTGCTGGAAATACATTGAGGTGATTTATTTAAATTCGCTTGATTGTTTTTCTAGTAGGGAAATGAAAGCATCTCTCTGTACTGCAGGTGTTCAAGTGCTTTGTTTGATGGCTAAATATTTAAAGTGATAGTGAAGTCAAGGCTAAGAAGGTTATATGAGAGGACATTCATAGTCAATGTTTTCTGAAGATGTTAATTGTAGCTCTTTTGGCTCGTTATAAAGAGTAGGAGAGTGGGCGTACAGGTGTGTATGATAATAAAATTATTCCCAAACTGCCCTTGAAGATATCCTAGTATTGCTCAGAGCTTCCTGTTATGACAAGCTTCTTTCTACAGATATTTGGATGTTTGTGCTTGTTTTTTTTTCCCAAACTATTCTCTGCAAAGGAAAATAGGTGAGTATAATCATCTCTAGTCTGCAGGTGAGGACTTCAGTCCAGGGAGACAAAATGATCCGCCAAAAGTTACTTGGGTAACTTTTTGTTTCCAAAATTCAAAACTTGAGTTTCTAGGCTCTGTCTCCATTTTACATCTCTGCCCTTCTACCTAGTCTCCCTCTATTAAAGCAACCGTTGGGTGAATTTCAACTAAAGTTGCTGCCCTATGTCTTATGCTTATTTATAAGTGGGGTCCACTTAAGATACGGTGATTTCCCCCAAAATGAAATATTCACCCCTCAGGTTCACTGCTTGGCAGGCAGGCAGGCAGGTGGGTATTTTCCTTTCTGTCTTTCATACAGTGACCGTGAAATCCCTTCCACAGGAACACAGAGGTTTTGTTCTGTTCTGTTTCTAATTTCAGAACAATAAGTCTCTGACGCACCACCACCCACTGCAAAGAAGCACAAGGTGACTGACAAGGCGAGGTCTTTGGGTGTATTTCAAATCTCGTGCTTTACGAAATCCCTAACACTTTGGCTATAAATCACTAAAAGGTGGATGTTCTCTAAAATGAATTTTGCAAGAAATGTCAGCCAGAGTCTAGAGGACAGCTTTAATATTTACGACGGGTGGTATTTCTTAGGTGAAGTAAAAGAAAATGAAGCCAATATAGTTTAGCTTAATACTGGGGGGCTGGGAAGAAAAAGGAGATGGATGGAGAGCAAATTTCTTTCATTCACTGAGCTATTTTGTTTCCGCCATTTTCAGTGCAAATAAAACCCGCGGTTCTCCAAGCAGGGTTCTGAAGTGTTTATCCATATGGGTGAAGTACAGGTTAGAAGAATGTGGGAAGCTGTGTAAGGGGAAAATAAACAAACCCCAAACTACTAGGGGAATGTACTTGCTAACTGGGAGATTGTTTTACTAAGTACTCTATTTCTGAAAGGCAGTTAGATCCTGGTCACCGCTTCTCCTGGTTTGCCTCGGAAAGCAAACATTCTGTGTATTTGGGGGAGGAAATGTGGCGGGATAATGTAACATCCACGTGTCCCTGTCATGCATAGGAAAACAGACAAACATCTCTGTTTGCCATTTCAGGGCCTCTGAGATGGACACTAACTTATATTTTCAACTCCTACCGCTCTTCCTTGTTAGCTGCCCTCCAGTCATGTGGGCTCCTCGGATATTTGTTGAAAACCCTCTGCTTATGGTCCATCCGTTGCCCTCCTCTCTATGCCAGTGGTTCTTGTCCATTTAGAAAATCAATTTTGTTGAGATATAATTCAAACACCTTAAAATTCATTCATTTAAAGGGTACATGTCAATGATTTTTTTATAAAGGATATTCAGGGAGTTTTCATCACTCCCAAAAGAAACCCCATACCCATTAACAATCACTCCCCATTTTCCCCTCGTCCACCCTGAGAAAACCACAAATCCACTTTCTGTATCTAGATATATATATCTATATATTTACATATAAACATTAATTTTCTTTATTTGTAGATTTGCTTATTTAAGGTATTTCATATACACAACATAGTAAAATATGTGGTCTTTTGTGTCTGGCTTTTCACTTGGCTTAATGTTTTTGAGGTTCATATGTGCTGAAGAACGTATAAGGACTTCATTTACTTTTATTGTGGAATAATATTCCATTATGTGGATATGTCACATTTATTTATTCATTCATTACTTGATGGACATTTGAGTTGTTTCCACCTTTTGGCTGTTGTGAGTAGTACTGCTATGAATATTTGTGTAAAAGTTTTTGTGTAGACATATGTTGCATTTCTCTTAGATATATATACTTAAGAGCAGATTGTTGGATCATGTCAACTCTACGTTTAACACTTTGAGGAACTGCCAAATTATTTTCCAAAAGGCACTACACCATTTTACTTTGCCACTAACAAAGAGAGAGGGTTACAATTTCTCTACAACCTTGACAACATGTGCTATTGTCTGTCATTTTATTTTAGTCATCCTAGTGAGTGTGAAGTGGTTTTGAATTGCAGTTTTTGGATGGCGAATGATATTGAGTATCTTTTCATGAGTTTATTGGACATTTGTACATCTTTTTGGTGAAATATCTATTCAAATTCTTTGCCCATTTTCTAACTGGGTTATATGATTCTATTTATTTTCGAGTTGTAAGAGTTGTTTATATATTCTGGATACTAGTCCCTTATGAGATAGATGATTTGTAAATCTGATTTTAACTCTTTATGAAGGTATAATTCATATATCATGGAATTCACCAATTTAAAGTGTACAATTGAATGGCTTTTAGTATATTCACAGAATTGTTCATCACCACAATTAATTTTAGAACATTTTCAATACCCCAAAAAGAAACCTTACACTCCTCAGCTGTCACCCACCAAATCTCAATCCCCCCTGCCCCCCAGCCCCTGGCAACCATGAATCAATTTTCTGTCTCTAGATTTGCCTATTCTGGACCTTTCATATAAATGAAAGTATGAAATTTGTGGTCTTTTGTGGATTCTTTCACTTAGCATAATGTTTTCAATGTCCATCCATGTTTTGTACATATCAATATTTCTTTTTATTGCTGAATAATATACCACTGTATGGATATATTTATCTATCACATTCCATTTGTCTGTTGATGGGTTGGTGGATATCTGGGCTGTCTCCACTTTTTGGCTACTCTGAATAATGCTGCTATGATGATTTGTGTGCACATTTTTATGTAGATGTGTGTTTCATTTCTCTTGCATATAGACATATGAATGGAGTTGCCAGGTATACCCTAGTGGGTGTAAAGGGATACCTCATTTTGGTTTTCATTTGCGTTTCCTTATGGGTAATGGTATTATGTATCTTTTAACGTGCTTACTGGCCCTTTGTATATTTTATTTGGAGGAATGTCTGTTTAGATCCTATGTTCATGTTTTAATTGCATTATTTATCTTTTTATTATGTTATCTATATTATATATTTATTATATATTCTAGATATAATTCCCTTAGCAGATATTTGATTCACAAAAATTTCCCCCATTCTGTGGGTTATCTTTTTACTTTTTTTGATGGTGTCTTTTGAAGTAAAAAGTTTTAATTTTGATGATTTCTAGTTTAATTTTTTCTTTTGTACCTTGTGCTTCTGGTGTTAATGGTTCATAGGAACCATTGCCTAATTCAGGGTAGTGAAGATTTGCACCTATGTTTTTTCTAAGAATTTTATAATTTTAGGTTTTAGATTTATGCCTTTGATCTATTTTGAGTTAATTTTTGTATATGGTGTGAGGTAGGAGTCCAATTTCATTCTATTGGTTGTGGATATCCTGATGTCCAGCATATTTGTTCAGAAAAGTCTTTTTTCCCTATTGAGTAGACTTTGCACCTTTGTCTAAAATCAACTGACTACAAATGTGAGGATTTATTACTAGACTCTTAATTTTATTCCATTGAACTACATCAGTCATTATACCACACTGTTTTGATTATTGTAGCTTGTTAGCAAATTTTGAAATTGGAAGTGAGGTTTCTAACTTTGTTCTCCTTCAAGACTGTTTTGGCTAGCCTGAGTCCTTTGCTTTTCCATATGAACTTTAGGATCAACTTGTCATTTTCTGCAAAGAACCAGCTGGGAACTTGATGGGGATCACATTGAATTTGCAGATCAATTAGAGGAATGTTGCCATCTTAACAATATTGAATCTTTAATCCATGAAAATGGAATGTATTTCCATTATTTAGTTCTTCTTTAATTTCTTTCAGCAATATTTTGTGGTTTTTACAGTATAAGTTTTACATCTATTTTATTAAATCTATTCCTGAGTATTTTATTTTTTGATGTTACTGTAAATGGAATTGCTCTTAATTTCATTTTTTTTTTGATTTGGCTCATTGCTATGTATAGAAATACAATTGAGTTCTGTATGGTGATCTTTTATCCTGCAGACTTACTGAACTTGCTTACAGGTATTGATTGGTTTTAGTGGAATCTTTAGGATTTTCTACATGCAAGATCATGTCGTATGCAAATAATTAGTTTTACTTCTTACACTCCAGTTTGGATGTTTTGTATTTTGTCTGATTTCCCTGTGTAGACTTTCCAGTATAATGTTGAATAGAAGTGAGCTGAACGGACATCCTTGTCTTGCGTCTGACTTTAGAGGGAAAGCATTCATTCTTTTACTATTAAGTATGATATTAGCTGTGGGATTTGTAGATGCCCTTTATCAGGTTAAGGAAGGTCCTTTTTATTTCTAGTTTGTTGAGTGTTTTTATTATTAATGGGCAATGGATTATTCTCTTGAGATGATCATGGGTTTTTATCCTTTATTGTATTGATGTGGTATGTTATATGAATTGATTTTCATGTTATGCCAACCTTGAATTTCTGTTATAAATCTCATTTGGCCATTGTGTATAATGCTTTATTATGTGTTACTAGATTTGTTTTGCTAGTATTTATTTTTAAGAATTTTTGCATCTATATTCATAAAGATAGTAGTCTGAAGTTTTCTTATTTTTTTGATATCTGTCTTTTTTTTGTATAGTTTAATATTGGTCTTACAGAATGAGTTTGGAAGTGTTCCTTTCATTTATCAATTTGAATAGTTTGTGAGGGAATTGTATTAATTTTTCTTTTAATGTTTAGCAGAATTTACCAGTGAAACCATTTATGCGGTCCTGGTTTTTCTTTTTGAACAGTTTTAAAATGATTAATTCATTCTCTTTACTTATTCTAGGCTTATTCAGATTTTATATTTATTCTTGAGTCAGTTTTGGTAGTTGGTGTCTTTTAGGAATTTTTCCATTTCATCTAAGTGATCTAATTTGTTGGCATACAATTTTTTTCATAGTATTTTCTTATAATCCTTCTTATTTTGATAAGGTCAGTAATGATGTCCCCTCTTTCATTTCTGTTTTTAATAATTTGATTCTTTTCTCTTTTTGTTGGTCAGCCTTCCTAAAGGTGTTTCTTTTATGTGATGAGTAGTTTTCTCCTATTGTTCAAGGATTTTCTCTTTTTTGTTTGTTTTCAAAGTTTTAACTATGCTATGTTTGGGTATGAATCACTTTGTGTTTTTCAAACTTGGAATTTGTTGAACTTATTGGATTTGTGGTTCATGTTTTTCATCAAATTTGAGAAGTTTTTAGCTATTATTTCTTCAGATATTTTTTCTGCCCCCCTCTCTCTCTCCTCTCTTTTTGGTAGTCCCATTACACATTTGTTGGTGTACTTCGGGGTATTTCACATTTCTCTGAACCTCTGTTTATTTTTCTTTATTCTATTTTTTCTACTTCATTCTTTTCTTACATAATCATATATATATATATATATATATATATATTTTTTTTTTTTTTGCATGGGCAGACACAGGGAATTGAACCTGGGTCTCTGGCATGGCAGGAAAGAGCGCTGCCTGCTGAGCCACCATGGCCTGCTCAATCATCATTTTTTAAGGCAATAATGTTTTTATCACCCCCCACCGCCACAACCAATCAAATAGGAAGGCCCTAAGCCCAGAGAAAGAACAACACTTCCTGAGAAAATGTAGTTGGAAATAGTATGCTGACCATTTTACAGTGGACTGATGAAAACATCTTCACTGACAGGCCTTGATTTGTCTTCAGATCAGCATGTCTTCAGATCAGTTTATATGCAGTGATGAGATCATCATCATCAACAACAACAACTAATCTTCATTTAGCATATATTATGTGTCAGGCATTGTTTTAAGCACTCCATGGATATCAACCCATTTAACAACTAAACAACCCTATTAGGTGGGTATGATTATCATCATCATTTTACAGTCAAGAAAACAGAGATACAGAGAGTTTGGCTAACTTGTTTAAGGTCTCAGGATAGCAAAGCCAGGATTCAAACCTCAGAGCTCTGACTCTAGCATCTGTGTCCTAAACCACTTCAATATACATCGGCAAGTTGGCTGAATGGGGTCCTGGATTGTGAAGGGTTAATGGAAGCAACTCTCACTGACATGTGGTCTTGTTGGGGGGTGGTGAAAAATGTGGCTCAGTGGTTTGCTCCAAAGACAGGGAGGGGGGAGGAAAACAGAGCATGGGGGAGGGGGAGGGGGGGTAGACTTTGCCTATTAAGCAATAGGGAGAATTAGGCAATAATGATGGTCTTCTTAGGTGGATTAAGCCCAGAGAGTATTAGTATACTGGTTGACAGAAATGTTAACAGAACAAGGCAGGGTTGCTGCCCAACCAGGTACCAAAGCCACTCTTTCTCTCATGCTCATGTTCTGTCAATCACTGAGTTTTATTAATTCAGCTTTGCAAATATCTTTCAGATTTATCTTTAGCTCCATCCTACCCAGGCCTAGAAGACCTTAGTTTGCCTAGCACACCTTAGCAATCTCCTAACTGGTCACTCTGCCTCTAGTCTTTTATTTTCTGACCCATTCATTACCCACATTGACTGAGTTTTCTAAAGCACAGATCTAATGATGTTCACATCCTTTCTTATACATTTTAAGTTGTTTTCTTTTGCTCCCAGTGCACCCCTAACAGACAGCAAGATTGTTTACTCTTCTTTCTCTGCCTGCCCATTCTCCCTTTCTCATCTCCGGCCACAACAAACAGTCAGTTCCCTCAAAAGCCTTCTCGATAGCTATTGTTGAATAAACAAAAACTCATCTTTTCCCAAGATTGAAAAAATTTAATCATAAAAGTATGGAATAATTCTATTTCAGAAAGTTTGAACAAGAATAAAGGGAATTCATGAATAAATCCACCATCCTAAATAGGTATAGTTGGCATTTCGGTGTATTTCCTTTCATTCATTCGTGTAAACACTGTAGGAATTTTTATCATGAGTGTCTGCAGAATTGGTATTCATTCTCTAACCAGCCAGCTGAGGGCTTGTAGCCCAGCAGTCTTTGCTCCTCAGTACCCAGAATAGAGCTTGGGACCCAACAGGATCTGATCAGGAAATTCCATTGCAGTGGGGAGCAGAGTGGAAAAGTACCCACATTACTTTTTTTCGTATTGCATATTTCAGATATTCATCCTGATGTCTTTTATGAAAGTTATAGGGTTTTCCAAACAGTCAATGTTCATATTTCCATCATTCTATCAGAACAGTTATGTTGTTATTTTTGGGTCTAACTGGAAATGAAGATTCAAGAACATTAGAGACTGGTTGGCACAGGTAAGACAATTAGATTTCTCCTGGTCTAATTTTTTTCCAAGTTAAGCCCTTGAAAATTTTTCATCTCCCACTTCTGTTTTCTTATGCCTTTCCCCCTCTTTGTTCTTTCTTTTTTCCCTTTTCTTTCCTTATGCAGATAGCACAATTTTTCTAATTTTGCTCTTCAAACTCCCCAGAGCAAACAGATGAGAATGAAACAGGTCTTGTGAGGAGGCTGGATTTGCTTGGAGCAAATTAGGGCAGTTGTTCAGAGTCTTGATCATTGGGAGGGATCTTTGGTATTGAGGAATGGGCAACCCTCAGGAAGGCTGTGGGTGGTGGTGCTTTTCTTAGTTTCCACTTAAAATGTCCTAAGGTGCTTATCTGAAATGGTATTATAACTTTCTTTGGCTAATCTTTTAACAACATATTGGAATTCCTATGCCTGTAAGACATTCTACACTTATTACAGCATGAAATGGACATTTGTCAATGTTTTTGGCTGCCCAAAACCGTCCTCCCTCCCACTCCCAAATCTCCCCACTTCATGCTTCACTATGACAGCTGGAAGGGCCAAACCTTGCTTTTCTCTTTTGTAGTGACTAGTCTCAAAACGATGACCTATCCCCATGGCCTCGTTCCCTGGCCCCCATGATGAACCACAGCTCCTGGGATTCACATCCATTTACGGTTCCCTTCATGGAATCTAGGCCGGATTTGTGACTCACTAGTAACCACTAGCATGTGAAAGAATTGTCACTAAGCCACTTCCAACTCTGGGTCATGAGAGGCCTTACAGCTTCTGCTTTCACATCTTGGAAAGCTTGCTTCTGGGTTGCTTCCTCTCGGAACCCAGCTGCCACGCCGTGAGAAGCCCATGCCGCATGAAGAGACCATGTGTAGGTGTTCTGGTCCTCAGCCCTGGCAGGGTTCCCAGTGGACAGCCGGGCTCAGCATGTGAGAGTCCCCTTGGATGCTCATCCCTCTCCCCTTCAGGTGAATGCGGCTGTAGCTGACACTTGACCACACTGAATGGGACCCCAGGGGGGGAGCACCAAACCGTGCCCAGTCAACCCATACAGCTGTGAGAGGTGATGAACTTTTAAACTTCCTGAGCATGGGAGTAGTTTATAAGTGGTGATGAGAACAAAAATATCTTTTCGTCTGGCCACTAAGTCCTGAGATATGACTCATGGTTGGCCAATCATACCTTCAAGTGTAGGACTTTAAAAATAGAACAAATGATTGAAAGATGAACGGACAGTGGACAATTTATCATGGAAACAGAAGTGGCTTTAGCAACATCCAGAGTCCGGGCCAACAGCAGCAGTGGCGTCAGCTGCACAAAGCAGTGGCGGGTGCTGGCAGTGGTGCTGGCAGCAGTGTACTACCCTGATGGATTCCATGGTGTGATTTGGGCTACTTTCCTGGCTTTCCAGTCACTTGCTCCTGTCTATTTCCTGAGCCTGACTCTCTAGACGTTCTGGCAGTTCTGTGAGCTATCATATATCCTCTCCATCAATTCCTCTTTTGCTCAAATTAGCCAGGGTCAGTTTCTGTTGCTTGCAGTTAGTAACCCTGATTGACACACAATTGTATTGTTGTTTTTCTTGTCGTTCTGTTTGGAATTGGAGGCAAAAATTCTTTGAATCTCACCATGGTGGGGTATTTTCATTCCATGAAGACAGATCGGATGTTTAGAAGTGGTTCAAAATTATTGGGAGGGGATGTAGTGGAGTACAGGAATGAACACGGAGCCTGCTAGGGGTCAGGAGATGTGTTTGTTCCATCCCAGAACTGCCACCAATTTGCTCTGTTGATCTTAAACATGTTGCTTCCTCTCTCTCTGCCTCTGTTTATTCATCTATAAAATCAGAGTTGGATAACACTAGACAATCCCTAATGTTCATTTCGGCAAGGTTCTTCTGCTCTGAAACTCCCCAAGGTTGTCCTTGTTGTAAATTTTGAGCAGGTGTTCCCTCTGAGCATTGTCAGGAGGTAAAGACCCATGTGATCTACTCTGGACCCCACACCCCTGAGGATGACCTAGGGAACGTGCAGGGCACAGCACAGGTGCTCAGTAAATGTTTTTGAATGAATGAGTGGTACTCTTCTGGCTGCTGGGGATTAAAAATGAATAAACCATGATTCCAGAGAGACGCAGACACATAATTATAATACAATGTGGTCACTCAGTGAATGCCTGAGATGTGAGGTTGGGTGTATGTACTTAGGGGTAAGAATAAAGGAACTTTTCACAGCAGAGTAACATTTTTTATGCTGGACCAGTAGACGAAAGGAATTCTACGCAGAGAGAAGAGCAAGAGTGAGAAAGCTCCCTGTGGCTGGAGTGTAGGATTCCAGATGGGGGTGGGAGTGGTGTGCAGGGGGAGACAAGGCAGGGCTTGGGGAATGAGGGACCTTCTAGAGCAGGCTAAGGAGGCTAAACTCTAACCTGTGGGCCATAGAGCTGTTTAAAGGTGGGTATTCATCATTCACATCCAGACCTCAGGGTCGTTTTGGGTCAGGATGCTGCCAACTGAGGAGAGTCTCTTCTTTCCTGTCGTCAGAATGAGGAGGTACTTCTTGAGTTATGTCTGGGCAGAGGTTTTCAAAATGATCCTCTTCAGGAGTCGGAGTTCAACTTCTGAAACTCAGAGGGATATTCGATTAAGGAGCTTCTCAGAGCAAGATAATTTCTGTCAGCACAAGTATGTTCTTTTGGTGCTCTTTTAAAAGATAACTCTAAGCAGAACATGACAAAGTATCAAATATTCTAAAGCCCTTGTAGATTAAGGTGGTGAAAGGTGAACTTTCTCCCCTTCATGAGTTAATAATGTCTTCTTTTTTAAAAATTAGAAACTTTACCTGGAGGTTTTTCGATACCCCGAGAAAAATCCACACCCATGTTCTAAGTGATAAAATCTATGTTTTCTTATCTGAATGCAGTGACATCTTAAAAGGCTTCCTTTGTTATATTTAAACTTGCATGTCAAAAATTATTCTCTGTATACAGTTTATTCTCTATTCAACAATACTGTAGAGCAATGTTGACAGAAGGCGAGACAGCGCACTTTCAAGTTCTAAAGTACATTTGTTGGACAAGAATCTTAACAATGCCAGACTAATCTCTTCTGATTGGTGCTGCATGATATAGACTGACAACATAAACCCATACTGGAATATTCTAATCCATCACCTGGCATGATGAGAGGCATTTTCCCGTGGGCTTTAGGGGAAGAGACACCATTTGCAGGTCTGTCTCAAAGAGAGTTTTCCCAGGGCGTGAGGGTCCCAATTTGTCATCATCGCTGTACATGGAGGGATCACAACAGCAACCTTGAAATGAAAGAGAAAGCAACATGTTTCTATAGAGGTGTCTGCATTCATTCAGAGCCGCATTTTCCCTTGTCATCTTTGAAATCTTCCCTTTGTTATCAGATGTTTCACCATTGGACCTTTACCACCTGGAAAAATCTAGGCCTAGATAAAAATCTTCACAAAGTGGCTTTCACCAGGACAATATAGTTCTTTCCCTGTATAGACCTTTGTTTCTTGGTAGAGATGCAAGCAGCAGACATGATGAAAGCAAATGGAAGCAACCAGACATCCTGGAGTAGAGACAAGCCATCCCTGATGTGCCCTGTCAGAGTCCCTGACACATGGAATCCATGAGCATAATACAGCGGTGATAGTTTTATGCTACTCAGTTTGGGATGATCTGTTTTGCACAGTAGATAATGGGAACTCTCATTTAGTACTCTTATTTAATTCGCATGACAGCTCTGTTAGGTAGGATTAGAGACCTACGTTCTTGACCATGACATTGTGCTTCCCCACCACGGCTTTTTTTTTTTCCAATTAAGGAAGTTGTGGGTTTACAGAATGGTTATGCAATAACATAAAGGAGTCCTATATACCACCCTATTATTGACATCTTGATTTGGTCCTACCATAGCTTTTTTTAAAATTAGAGACGTTTTAGATTTACAGAAAAGTCATGCATAAAATACATAAAATACAGAATTCCCATAAACCTCCCTATTCTTTACATCTTGCATTAGTGTGGTATATTTGGTACAATTAGTGAAGAAATTTTTATAATTGTACTATTAATCACAGCTGTACTATTAGTTATAGTCCATTTACAATAAGGGTCACTGTGCTGTACAACCTATGCTTTCTAAAAAATTTTTATGCTAGTACCATATATATAACCTAAAATTTCCCCTTTTAATCACATCCACATATGTAATTTAGTGCTATTAGTTACATTCATAATGTGCTACCATCACCACCAACCATTACCAAAACTTCACAATGAACCCAAACAGAAACTATATAGAACTTGAGCATTAACTTTCTGTCCCCTACCCCCAACCCAGCCCCTGAAAAACTATGCTCCAGATTCTGGTTCGGATATTATAAGTTTCCTTATTCTAATGATTTCATATCAATGAGATCATACAGTATTTGTCCTTTTGTGTCTGGCTTTTATCACTAAGCATGATGTCTTCAAGGTTCATCCACGTTGTGACTTGTATCAGAACTTTGTTCCTTTTTATGACTGAATAATATTCCATCGTATGTATAGATCACATTTTATCTATCCTTGATTGATTGATGGACACTTGGGTTGCTTCCATCTTTTGGCTATTGTGAATAATGCTATGAACACTGGTGTACAAATATCTTTTTGAGACTCTGCTTTTTTTTTTTGCTGAAAAGCAAAAAATATACTAGGTTTTGAGTATATACCTAGTTGTGTGATTGCCAGGTAATACAATTAATTCTATACTTAACTTTCTAAGGAACTGCCCAACTGTCTTCCACAGCAGCTGCACCAGTTTACATTGCCACAGCAATGAATGAATGTTCGTATTTCTCTGCATCCTCTCCAACACTTGTTATTTTCTGTTTTTTTCCTTTTAATAGCAGCCATTCGAATACGTGTGAAATGGCAATGTCATCAGAATGGGTATTCAAGGCCTGGTGAGATGAAACTGTAAGTTAATGCATGCAATAATCTCCTGAATTAGAGATCAAATCAGAGTCATAGGCAGACACCTATGCTAGAGAGAGCTGAGGCAGGGAGGCCCAAAGCAGCTGAAAGGAACTTCCAGGCCTGATGGAGTTAAGAGCAGGTATCACAAGCTTATTGACCGCAGACTTCTGCAGCCCGTGTCCACAGGATGAGCAGTGACTGAGTTAACACAGGCCCCTATTGCTGCAAAGGTCAGAAAAGAACTCAGGGAGTCACTACCTACTATAGGCTGGATTTGGGGATGTACAAATGAATAAACTGTAGGTCTTGCCCTCAATTTATTGGAGGCTTATGAAAGAGACAGATTGAAATAAATAAATGCAAATAAAGTTTGATAGGTAAGATAATAGACGCATGCTCAAGATAATGTGGAAATGTAAGGGGGAGTTTAACCCTCTACCTAGGGCGGGGCAGGAAGGAAAGACTTCACAGAAGAGACAATGCTGTAACGGATCTTTTCCCCTTCTTTTATTTAAGAAGTTGTGGGTTTACAGAACAATCATGCATAAAATACAGGATTCCCACACACCACCCCACCACCAATGCTTTGCATTGATGCGGAACATTTGTTACAATTGATGATAGCACATTTTTATAATTATAATATTAATTAAAGTCCATGGTTTACCTTAGGGTTCTCTGTTTGTGTAGCGTAGTTCCACGGATTTTTTGAAACGATTTTTATTCTGTTACCATATAAACAACCTAATATTTCCCTTTTAAACCACATTCAGATACATATTTCAGTGCTGTAAATTACATTCGCAGTGTTGTGCTACCATCACCACCAAAACATCTCCATCATTCCAAAGAGGAATCCTATGTTTTTAAGCTTTAAGTTCCCATTCCCTGTCCCTACTCATCCCCTGGTAACTATATTCTAGATTCTGACTCCATGAATTTGCTTATTCTAATAGTTTCAACCAGTGGAATTATACAGTATTTGTCCTCTTGTGGTGGCTTATTTCACGCCACATAACATTTTCAGATTCATCTGAGTTGTCGCATGCATGCATTAAGACTTCATTCCACATTTTATTTATCCATTCATCAGTTAACAGACACTTGGGTTGCTACCATCTTTCAGCAATTGTGAATAATGCTGCTATGAACACTGGTGTGCAAAAATCTTTTTCAGTCCCTGCTTTCAGTTCTTTCAAATGTGTACCTAGAAGTGGGAATACTAAGTCATATGGAGTTCTATACTTCTGAGGAACTGCCAAACTGTTTTGCACAGAGGCTGCATGATTTTGTATTGTCATCAGCGATGATTGAGTGTTTCTATTTCTCTACACCCTGTCCAAACACTTGAAATTTTCTGTTTCTTCTTCTTTTTTTTTAATAGCAGACTTCTAATGTGTAAAATGGTGTTAACACTGTGGTTTTGATTTGCACTTCCCTAATAGCTAATGATGTTGAGCACCTTTTCATGTGCTTTTTAGCTATTTGTATATCTTCTTTGGAAAGATGTCTATTGAAGCTTTAATTTTTTGCCATTTTTAACTTAAATTTGTTTGTCTTTTTATTGTTGAGTTGTATGATTTCTTTATATATTCCGGATATTATACCCTTTTTAGATATGTGGTTTATAAATAGTTTTTCCCTTTGAGTAGGTTGTCTTTTCACTTTCATGATAAAGTCCTTTGTACAAAAGTTTTAAATTTTGATGAGGTCCATTTATCTGTTTTTTCTTTTATTGCTTGTGGTTTCGATTCAAAGTCTAAGAAACGATTGCCTAACAGGAGATCCTGAAGATGCTTCCCTATGTTTTCTTCCAGGAGTTTTATAATCCTGGTTCTAATATTTAGGTCTTTGATCCATTTTGAATTGATCTTTATATATGGTGTGAGGTAGAGGTCCTCCTTTTTATGTTGAACCATCCTGGCATACCAGGGATAAATCTTCTTGGTCATGGTATATAATTCCCTTTGTATGTTCTTGGATTCATTTCTCTAGTATTTTGTTGAGGATTTTTGCATCTGTATTCATAGGAGATATTGGCCTGTAGGTTTCTTGTGGTATCTTTATCTGGCTTTGGTATGAGAGTGATGGACTCTCATCTTTTTTATTCATTATTTTCCTGATATCTTATAGTTCTTTCTCTGTACTTTTCTTCATCTCCTTAAGCTTTTTAAAGATGATTAAAAAAAAGATTTTTTTTTTATGTATGACCACATTATCACCTTCTTTATTGGTGTTTTCTGTATTTTTATCCTCTTCATTTGGATTGGCCATCATTTCCTGTTTCTTTTTTCTTGTACTCTTTTGTTACACACTGTACATTTTAAAAATTTAAAAATGTTAACTCTGGGATTTACTCCCTGTGATGTCAGTTTTCTGGTTTAGGAAACAACTGGTGCTAAGACAGAGATTTTCTTGAGCTTCAGCCTTCCTATCAGGAAGGTCCTCCTTAAGGCAAATGCACTGTACAGGGTTTTCCCTGTCTTATTGGAGCTCTGTCTTGTCCTCAGCTGTTGCTCATTACTTGCTTTGGGTTTCCCCTCTTTATGGGAGTTTGGTTATTTCTTCTGTTTCCCAGGAGACAAACCTCCATCTCCTCTGTATCTGAAGCCAGCAGACCTTTGTTCCAGACTGCAGCCTCTCTCTCTATTTTTTTTTTACCATCCTTTCTTGTCTCATGCTGCTTTTGCCTGGAGGGTAAAATTCTGGGAGGAGGGTCACCCAGGAGAGGACTTTCCCAGTCTGGCAAGGGGATGGGAGAGAATTTAGGCTTTAGGCATCTAGAGGCATGGGCACGGTCAGCTTCTCTATAACCTCTGTAGTCATACAAGGGTTTAATAACCTCTGTAGTTATATAAGGCTCTGTGGCCATCATCTTAATTTCTTAATTTTATCTCTGAACTTATGATTTGTAAGTAAAGTTGATGGGACAGTGGAGCACAGGCTTGTTGGTTTGAAGGCTTGGTTCACCAGTGGTCCCTCCTCCCACTGCCTCACCAGAAGGGAATCTGGACCCCTGCTCCCTGTCCCCTGGCACCCCAGACTCCACTTGGCCTGCCCATCTCTGTCTCCATTTCCAGCCTGTGAGGGTTGCTGCCCACTACCCCAGTAGGGACCTGGATGCGGGTGTGGGGAGGGTAGGGATAGGGTGCCCAGGGTCTACTGGAGTGTGCACGGAAGTCTACAGTGTGTTCAACAGGTGACCTGGTAGGGGTGAGCCTCGTGCCCATCACCATTATCATGTCCTGCCACAGAGATTGCAGTGCTCTTGGAGTTTGCCTGTCAACCATGAACTGGGGCAGTGGGTCCATGGGATGGAGTGATTGACTTGAATTCCTCAGGCCCTGTGGGGCACAGTCAGGTACTGGTGGCAGGGAGAACCTGACAGTCAGGGCTTATAGCACCTGTGATGGTCTGCACTTACCCTGGGAGTGTGACATTAATAAAAAATTAAAAGAAACAAACAAAGACCACAACAGGTTAGGAAACACTATGAAAGACAGGAAAAACATATTTCAGAAATTTAATGGCATTTCCCCACTGTTTTTTTTTTTTTTTTTTTGTATGGGCAGGCACTGGGAATCAAACTCAGCTCTCCAGCATGACAGACAAGAACTCCCCCACTGAGCCACCATGGCCCGCCCTCCCCCTTGCTTTCTGAATACTTGGCTTGGTATTTTCATTTTGCATCGGTCCTGCAAATTATGTTGCCAGACCCTAGCACTGGGGATAGGATGAATGAATAAATGAATGGGAGAGAACAGTTCTGAGGCTAGACCCAAGGCCACAGTATCTTTCTTTCCCTCCACCTAGGGATTAAGTGATTCATGTCTTCACGCATGTTCCAAGACAGTTTCCACTTTACAAATGAGTAAGTAGGTTGAGAGTACTATTCCAGTTCACCTGGAAAACCGATAAGAGAGGCAAAGTCAGAGGTCCCAGCTCCAGATCATACCCTGCTGTTAACCTTGAAGGTGCCTGCTCTTTCATAATCCCCCCTATCCAGAATGATGCAAAAATTAAAGATTAGTGCAAAGGGAAACAAATACTGTTCATTTATTCCATTAGGAATGCCTTAAATGTTACCGTAGTGGCCTAAGAGAGTTAATGCATCTTCCCCAAACAGGTAACATAATGGCCAGCAACCAAGAGAAAAGAAGAGGGATGAAAAGATATCTGTGCTGGAGGGAAGTCTCCAGGATTATTTGGCCCAACTCTTTTATTTAACAGATGATGAAACTAAGGCTCAAGAGGTGAAGTGACTCACCCAAACTCACACAGTTACTTGCAGCCAGAGCTGGCTGATGCAGCTTTCTGACCTCAAGGCAGATGCTCATCTACCTTTCCTACTTCTGAGCCCCAAAACTAATAAAAATGACTATAAATCTTATGGCAAAGAGTTCATTTGACATTTGCAGAACACTTTATGTTCGTAACTTTCGAGCAATATTTTTTTGTTCTTTCTCTTGACAAGAAACTTCAACAGCTTCCTACTAAGCTGACTAAGTTTTTGAGGATGAAATTTATTGGAAAGCATAACAAAATCAGTCCCCATTCACAGGGTCTTCTAGCCTGTATCTGAACACAGCCAATAAGAAATCCAGCTTTTCATGAGGTGTAACTGTCTCATCCTTGCAGAGCTGATAGTCCATTAACATAATTAGCTTTGCTGTTTGGTTTCTTGAAGTTGCTTCAAGTTGCAAAGGACTTGCCTGTGTGAGAGAAGTGAGAGCTGAGAAAATCATGTGCCTTCCTGGAATGTAATGCAAAGAAGAAAACATTCTGGCAAATGTTTTCCTTCCAAAATGGTACATTTTGGTACCATTTGTTATGCAGGGTAGTTTTCCCTAGCATTTAGGGCCAGTGTTTCCTCCCATTAGATTAAAAGAAATCTTTGAAATGATGGGAGCAGCCTCAAAAGTCCCAACTAAAGAGAGTGGATGGATGTTACCACAGCTCAACACAGTTGGCATCAGGTGAGAAATAAAATGATATGGGTTATCTTTCCAAAAGTGCAGCCTCTTCATCAAACCATGTCAGTTAAGAGGGCCCTATCTATTCTGGGATCCTATCTGGAGATCCTTGCTAAGAACATTTTTTCATTGTTGGACATGCTTCTGGAATGAAATTTAGAAGGAACTGTGGGTCATACCTACATCATTCCAACTTAAAGGCTTGTTCCTGGTTAGTTCCATTCTCAGCCCCATTCAACAATCCCTGACCCTCTTCATCATTTACTGCCTTATGCTGATTATATGTATTACACCCTAAATGGAATCTGGGAATGTCATAACTAGGAGGGAACTTTGGGATCCTGTTGATCAAGCTCCTTATTTCATAGATGGGAAATTGGGAACTGGAGAAGTTTAATAACTTGTTCTAGGTGACCCAATTTGTTAGGGGTATGTTTGGGATTAGAACCCATGCTTTTTCCACTATACTATGCTACCTGGAAATTTATAATACATGCTAATACTTCCAGGAGACAATCTTAAATTAGTAAACTTGCCTTTGAGGGAGAGGGTTTCAAATTATATCCTGGAAATTTTTTCCGATGGTTTCACATGAACTCTGACACCTGATTGCTATAATACCCTTTGGATTCATCTCTTCGAATGTGAAGTGGACTGTTAGCTGGCTTGTTTGATTCTCTGGTTAACTGGAAAAGGAAATATTCTTTTCAAGGGCAGATATTTCCATTGCCATCCCTGTGCTTAGTATAGTGCCCAGTATGAATTACTCAGAAGGTTTCATGGATGTGTGGGGGAAGGCAGCAGAAACTCTTGTTGGTGCCCTCCAAAGGGATTCTGAGTTATTTTATCTATATCATATTTACTCCAATTGCTTTAATGCTATTATCAGAGGAAATGTTATTGATCAGTGTATCAGAGTAAAGACTGACTTGCTGCTTTTTGATCTTAGAGAATTCTCATAATCTTTCTGAAATTGAGTTTCTTCATCCATACAACAAGAGAGTGAGACTATATCACTAAGTTTCCTTCCTGTGCTAACACTACATGATGAAAAAAAGCATAGATTTTTCAATAATAATTTTGATTGAGATATGTATGTGTATGTACACACGTGTTTGTGTGTATATATGGTTTTGGCTTGCTCTGTGGAAATAAAATATATGGGAAGGTAGTTTTAAGGTTCTGGAAATATGAAGCATATGGGTTTAAATGACTCTCCAATTGCATAGGTGGATCTTTTCTTGGGCTATTGGACCACAGTACTAATAATCATGATGAAGATAAAACACTTTTTAGAGTTTCATGAGAAAAAAACTAGAAAAAATTAATCCTCAATGAAATGAAAATGGAAATTGAGGATGGCATTTGTTTATTTTTAAAAGGCACATTTGCATATATTGATTTGGAAACCCCATAATGTATTCCTCTGTCTATCATGAATCATTGTGTGATGACAAAAAAAATAGCATGTTGCCTATTGTATTAAAGTTGAAGATATTGTAACTCACATTCAGGGTGTTGAATTGGCTTTAGTCTCCAGGAATTGATTTATAACTTGGGGTGAAACCATGAAACCACAGGGACTGTTGTGTGAGAATAACTGTGAACAATTGCACCTATAGTACTCAAAGGCAATACTACTAAAATCTCAACAAGGCATATTTGTACTCTTAGTAGTATTCAAATGATATTAATCATACACTGCTCCATGGACATAATTTATTGAATGGGAATTGACAAAACTTTTATATATTTGTCCAAAGTTCAAGCAATAGGAGGGCCAAGAAATGGGAGGCTCTTGAGAGTTGGAAGATACCACTTAATTGTCTCCTCATTGTTTTTTAGATTTTATTGAGATATGTTCAGTTACCATATATTCCATCCAAATCATAAAACCAATATCTCATAGTATCATCACTTAGTTGTGCAGTTGTCATCACACTCACTTTTAGACTATTTTCGGTACTCCAAAAAGAAAACGATCAGGTAAACACAGAAAAGAAAATACCTAATACCTCACATCCCTATTTTATTGGTGTGGTACACAAATTACTGTCAATGAAAGAATTTTAAGGTATTACCATTAACTATCATTCATAGCTTGTAATAGGTATTTTCCCCTTACTTACCACTCTATTATTAAATCTTTGTGCCAGTGCCGTATATTTGAACCAGTTCATGCAAGTTCTTATTTACATTTTTAGTGTTAATCGGTTACATACATGACTCTAAACAACTCCTTTCATACAAAATCACCCAAAATACACAGCACTATTCCTTCAATTCCCACTAATGAGCTACCCGCATCCCATACCTATTTCTAGACTCAATCTCCTTATTTTTAGCCAGTGCAGTGAGTGAAAAAGGAAATAAAGTGCTGAGAAAGACATAAAACTATAATTATTTACACATGAGCTAATTATCTAGCCCGACTGCTCTGATAATTATTAGAGTGAATAAAAGGGAGTTCAAAAAGATATAAATGTGTATAAGCTGATAGCACTCCTATATTCTAACAACAAATAATAATTAAAAAAATGAGTAGAAACAACATTTAAAACAGCAAAAACAAAATAAAACCAAAAAACCCTCCAAAGTATTTTGGATTAAACCTCTCTGAGAGGGAATGTCTGAGGCTTATATAAAGAAAATTATACAACTTTCCAGAAGGACCAAATAAAAACTTAAATAAATGAAGAGACATATATCCTAGATGAGAACATACTATATAGATAGATGTTCATTCTGTCTAAAGTAAGCTTCAAAATACCAAACAAAAAGCCCAAGAGCATTTTTTATGTAATACAATAAGCTGACAGACTGAAGAACCCCTATAAAAGGTAAGAAAAAAAAGCATCACTCAGGAGAGATGTAAATCAAAAGCAGCAGTGAGGTGTCTTTCATATGTCCATCAGATGGTGAGAGGGTGGGGGCAATGGGGAATCTCAAGTAACAGCTTATAGGACTGTATGTTGGCATATGTCCTTTTTGGAGTTCAACTTGACTGTGGCTATCAAAATTAAAAATTCCATCTCCAGGAGTTTATCCTGCAGAAAAACTCATACTCCTATCCACATAGGTGGTAAAAGATAAATCTAAAAGAATGTTCATTCGAAATAGTTTAAGAAGACTTTTCATATGAGTGAAATATTAGAAAGGGCCAAAATGGCCATGAATGGTTAAAGAAATTGTGGTATGTTGGTCAAAAAGAGAGACAACTATTGCTACCTCCAAGGGCCGAGTCTCAGTGGAGGATGGCAAGAACCTAATGATACTTGCTACCAGGAACTAAGCCCGAGGGGAGCACACTCACTCCATGGTCTGCAGGTGTTAGTGTGGCCAGCAGATGGGTGACTCACTCACACAGTGCTGGATGGAGCAACTTTTCCTCACACATAGGAGAGCCAGGTCAGCTTCATTAGTGGGTGTCCATCCCCCCAGCCAGTAAGTGTTATAGGGAGATTTTCTAGTGTAGTACCCTTACTCTTGTGTGTGTGTGTGCGTGTGTGCCATAGTGGAGCTCACTCTCCACCAGGGACAGATATACCACTAGGGTGTGAGCTGGGTGCCATAAAACATGCCTACTAGAATCAGACTGTCTCCAGTGACTATATACAGAATGTTCTGGCAGTCCCTTTATCTATGTCAGGAGTGTTTATCTTGCTAGCCTTGAGCATTTGTTCCTGAGCATTGTATGCTTTTGTGGGTCCCAGAGAAAGGTGGCAGGCAGTCCTTTCAATTCCTATACAGTAATGAAAGGACTGAAGAGGATCGATATGTATTAAAGTAGAAAAATCTCCAAGACATATTGTTAAGTGAAAAAGTAAGTTCTTGAATGATCTGATTTATCTTTAGAATGCCTACAAATACACAAAGATTGAAAGATATATATCAAACTATTAATGGTGGTTACTTCTGGAGGGAATGTGGGATTGGGAGATGTTTGCAGGAAAATGTTCATTTTCTATCCATATCTGTGGTAGTTAGATTCAGTTGTCGACTTGGCCAGGTGAACGTGCCTTGTTCTGTTGCTGTGGACATGAGCCAATGGTACGTGAACCTTATCTGTTTCTCATTACATCTGCAGTTGGCTAAGAGGCGTGCCTGCTGTATGAATGATGTTTGAGTTAATTGGCTGGTGCTTAAATGAGAGAACGCAATGTAGCACAGCCCAAGCAACTCAGCATACCTCATCTCAGCACTTGCAGCTCAGCCCAGGCCTTTGGAGATATAGAAAGAAATCACCCCAGGGAAAGTTGTTGGAACCCAGAGGCCTGGAGAGAAGGCCAGCAGAGATCACCCTGAGCCTTCCCACGTAAGAAAGAACCTCAGATGAAAGTTAGCTGCCTTTCCTCTGAAGAACTAACAAAATAAATCCCCTTTTATTAAAAGCCAATCTGTCTCTGGTGTGTTGCATTCCGGCAGCTAGCAAACTAGAATAATATCTCTTCATTAGAAATTTTCATGAGCATGCATTTATATATTATTACCTTTTTCATAGCTTTTTTAAAAAGATATTACAAGGATTTTTTAAAAGGAAGAATAGGTACTCAAAACTCTAAATTGGGGTGGGTTTCCAATGTGGGAGGATGTCCATGACAGAAAAAAACATGATTGATAATACCTACCTATAAATAGCGTTTGAAAAATAAGTGTGCATATATGTGTAACAGTAAATGAATATGTAGAAATGCACCTAGGAGTACATATGTAGAAAAATTGTAACTTTATAGTGGTTATTCTAAAAATGGGGAGCCTAGAATTATTGGGAGGGACTATTTCTTCTTATATATGTGTATATTGTTTCATTTTTGACTATACAAATATTTAAAAGAGTAGGATTCAGGGTGAAGTTGTATTTTATTTCAAAATTGTAGTTTCAAGGACTGGAGTGGAGGTAAAATAATGTGAATAGGATTACCGTTCAGCTAGGTTCCTTTAAAATACCTTTTAGGACCTTGAATAAGAAGAATGAACAATAACATAAAGAATGAACCTGCTTGTAAGCAGTGGCCATGCATTTGATATGAAATTCGCCTCTTTTATGACAACTTCTTGGCAGCGTCTGGTAACCAAATGAGGGGCCCTATGGATTCTTCTAGAAGCAGAAGGAAGAGAGATCAAAGTTTCTCACAAACTCTTGGTGAACCTTGTAAAATATTGGCTATCCTGCAGGTTGAGGAAGATGTGACTTCCATTTGTCTTTCACATTCTAAATATTTCCTGTGATTTAGAGCATTCATGGCTTCCTTTTGCTGTCAAGGAAATGAAGGGAACACATTTCAGTAGCACTTTCCTGAATGCACTTATCTCCAACTACTGCTATAAATATGTAGTGATCGGATTCTCCCACTGCTCAATAAATCAAGATCTCTAGCCAGGACTTTTACTTGCGTCTTGTGAAGAAATGGCCTCCTCCACAAGTGAATTCCTTAGTAACTCCCTTCCCCAGAGACAGAAAGTAACTAAAGGTAAATGTGGGTTTAAACAATGCTAATTTCATGGTTTGATTTATAGCAGACTGTAGAGCGTCTGTGTGGACTGGTGGCTGAGGGGGTTGGTGCAATTATGCTTGAGAGTCACTTATTGAGCACCTATTATGAGCCAGGCCCTGTTTTGGTGGCCGGATCTGGCACAAAGAAAAGCAAGAAATGATGGCTGCCTGCAGGAATCTCAACCACTTGAGAGAAAGAAGCTATATTGGTGTCAAGTGGGAGGGGTGGCAATGAGCAGGCTCAAATGAGAAATTTGACTTTAAACTTCAGTATTTCATGGCTTTCCCCAATTAAAATTTTAGAACATTGTCACTGCTAATGCTATTTACTCTTGATGCATCTTGTGATTTGAACTCTAGGCAGCATACAAGGTTTTAGAGCACTGGTAGGTAATGACCCTCAGTTAAAAGCACTGTAGAAAACAGACTATAGTAATTCCCTTTTGACCACCATCCCTAAGAAATCCCTCATTTCTTAAACTTAATACAAGGAATCAGTTCAAAGAAAGGTATAACCTTAGGCAATTCTTCTCAAACTTTAGCATACATCCGAATCATTAGAGAGTTGTTAAATCACAGTGGCTGGCCTCACTCTTGGAGTTTCTGATTCCGTAGGTCTGGGGGCCAAGAATTTGCATTTCTAACAAGTTCCCAGATGCTGTTGCTGCAGCTGGTGGGGGAGGTCTGGGGATCACACTTTGAGAACCACAGTGCCAGGGCTAGTATCTCAAAGAGAAAGCTGGTTAATCTTTAGGAGAGAGCTGGCAGTCTGGTCGCTAACTGAGTCGGGTTTAGTTATGTGCTGTGAGAATTGTAAACTCAACATCTTTATTACTCCTGAAACAGGGGCTGGATAGATCAGTGATTGAATGTACAGATTGACAGCTTGGGGTCAAATGTTGGCTCTTAGGCTCACTGGCTGTGTGAACCTGGGGAAGAAACTTGACTACTCTGTGTCTGTTGCCCTGTCCACATTATGATAGACCTATATCAAAGGTTCCTTGGGAGGATTAGATGGGTTAATATATATAAAATATCTAGGAAGGACCCTGCCACGTAATAAACACTTGACAGGTATTAGACGCTGTTATTCTCTGATGGGTACAGGATTTTCTGTGCAGTAATAATCCAGGGGCTTTATGTCTGAAATTTTTATCTGAATGCTTCTCTTATGTAGGCAAAAGCTTCAGTTAATAATAAAAATACTGGAATCTAGCCATGTATTTCCACATTGTCTGGAAATCTACTCTTTAAAAATCTTTATATCCCAAAATACAATGCTGTGTAACTACAGAATCACTGACCTTCTTGAGGGGCCATGTCCCCAAACTTTCTGAAACCCCAAATCCAAACCCCAAATCTTAAGGGCAGGTTTGTTATTGTATCTCTCTCTGAATCATCTTTCTGTTGAGAATCCCTTGCTTTTCTGTGTATATCCTCATGTTCTAAGGAATGGCTTTTTCAACTTGAACTGAAATTTATCTTCTAATTTTGCTGATAGTTTTACATGAGAATGAAAGTATTTTACTATTTCAGTTTTTGATCATTGCAGGTGATTGTTTAATGAATGATTTTTTTAGTTTAAGTATGTTCCAAATATTGCATGGGACATACTTATGCTAAACATTTATTCATTGTTTATCCAAAATTCAAGTTTCACTGAGTGTCCTGTATATTTATTTGATAAATCTAGCAACCTGAATCTGGTTTATTCTGTCACCTGTTCAGAGCCTAGTACATAGTAATACTCAAATATTTGTTGAATTAATTAATGAGGCCATAAATCCCATTTTGGATGACTACTCTTACCTCATCTATGCTTTCATTCCATTCTCATGGAAAAGTCGACCATTAACAATAATTTGTAGATGTATTCTTTTCTTCTAAGCCTATTGACCTGTATACTTTCTGGTCCTTGGAACTTTCCTTCCACTGGATTTGAAGCTACTTTCCATCCCTCAGATCCAAATCTGGGACCAATCCTGAGATTAAATAGAGGGTGTTCAGGCTGCCAGATATACTTGGGGATTTCAGCACCAAGGCAAGTTTGCAGCCAAGATCATAATTAGATAGTCTCTTGATAACCTGGCCAGCACCAGGGATCCTTTAAAACCTCCTCTAAAGCCAAGGACTGAAAATCTTCTTGCCAAAATCACCAACCATCTCCATGTTTCCAAATAAAATGTCTAATTCTCCATCCTCATCTTACTTGACTTCTCGGGAGCATTTGATAAGTTACCTCTGCTTTTGAAACATTGTCTTCCTCAATGTATGCTTATTATTTCCACCTTGCTTTTCAGGTATTCTTTCTAGATCTCCTCTAATAAACCACATTGTGGCCTGCACATTAGAATCACCTGGGAACTTAAAAAAACCCCTATCCCAGACCAATTGAATCAGGATTTCCCAGATGTGGCCTGGGCATTGTCAAAACTTTTAAGGCTCCCCATGGGATTTTTTTTTTTATTGTATAGTATAACATATATATAAAGCAAAGAAATAAAAAAGCAATAGTTTTCAAAGCCCTCTTCAACAAACAGTTACAGGACAGATCCCAGAGTTTGTCATGGGCTACCATACCATCCTCTCATATTTTTTCTTCTAGCTGCTCCAGAATATAGGAGGCTAGAGGGCTTAAATACTTTTTTTTAAATCATCACAATCGACTTTTTTTCCTTCTTTCTTTTTTTTTGTGAAAAATAACATACACAAAAAAGCTATAAATTCAAAGTTCAGCACCACAATTAGTTGTAGAACATATTTCAGACTTTGACATGGGTTACAATTTCACAATTTTAGGTTTTTACTTCTAGTTACTCTAAAATACTGGAGACTAAAAGAGATACCAATTTAATGATTCATTATTCATTTGTTAAGTCTTATCTTCTGTGTATAATTCCACCATCACCTTTGATCTTTCCATACCTCTCTTTAGGGTTATTTGGGCTATGGCAATTCTAAATTTTTGATATTGGAAGAGTCTGTCACTAATATGGAGTAAGGAGATGAAACTATCTGATATTCTGGAGAGGCTGGGCTGGGTTTCAGGACTTATCTGGTTCAGTTGGCCCATCTGGAGGTTGTAGTTTTCTGGAAAGTTACTCTAGTACCTGGAACCCTTGTGGAATCTTATATATCATCCTAGGTGTTCTTGAAGGTTGGCTGGAATGGTCCTAGTTTGGGGTTGGCAGGTTATGGTAGGTAGCAAGGTCTACCTGAAGCTTGCATTAGAGCAACCTCCAGAGTAGCCTCTCCACTCTATTTGAACTCTCTCTGCTACTGATACCTTATTAATCATACTTCTTTCCCCACTTTTGGTCAGGATGCAATTGTTGATCCTACCTTGCCAGGTCTGGATTCATCCCTGGGAGTCATCTCCCATGCCACCAGGGAGACTTTCACCCCTGGATGCCCCACATAGTGGGGAGGGCACTGATTTCACTTGCAGAGTTGCACTTAGAGAGACTGAGGCCACATCTGAGCAACAACAGAGGTCCTCCAGAAGTAACTCTTAGGCATGCCTATAGGTAGTCTAAGCTTCTCTGCTACCTACATAAGCTTCACAAGAGTAAGCCTCATGATCGATGGTATGGCCTATTGATTTAGGTCTCCCTAAAGTCTGAACACAGTATCAGGGGATTCCCTGATGGTAAGGTTTAATAGTTCCATATTCTTTCTCGCCTCCCTCAGGGTGCTTTGCCAATACTTTTTGATTATCCACTTAATATACTCTAGGATTTTTCCAGGTATTACAATAATCTATACAAGATTAAGGGACCTCTTTCTTATTCTGTGCTTCCTGTGTTTCAGTGCAAATGAACTATACAGATAGGTTGAATTAGATTATGCACTACAGAAAATTTCACTTCCAGATCAAATAAACCTTTCTTCCATTGGTCTCAGAGTATGTGTGGTTCTAAAATATAGACACTGTCTTCCTTACCCTTATGTTCTGAATTACTTTAACCCCAACCTGTTTGGCTTCATTCTTACCTCTTAATATCAGGTTATATATATAATACAGCCTCTCAAAATCCAGAAATAATAATTACTACTCTGGACTTAAAGTGTCTGCCCTAAAAGCTTATAATAGGCCCCTGCTTTCTTATAAGCATTTTCTAAAGGTGACCATACCATTGTTGTTCTTTTGTTTCTGGCATATTTTGTCTCACCAAATGTCCCACATATTCATTCACATAATTTCATGCCTCATGACATTGTTCCTTTTTGTAGCAGTACAGCCTTTGTTCACAGGTATACACCATCGTTTGCCAATCTACTTCTCTGTCAGTGCATCCTTCAGCCATCTGCATTCATTGGGCATCATGTAGAGGCCCAAAGTCCACAGCCCATCAACATTCTCAATTGTAGATAATTTCATTGTACCCAAGAGACAGAAAACCAATAAAAACACCTTCACCAAATAGAAAATCTAAACTTCCTCTTAATTCTTATCCCTCACTCCATTATTTACCTGTGCTGTTGCTGTGGTAGTGCTGGTGGTGAATCAGTAGGATACATAGGTCTATACAATCCCTTTCAATCTTGTTCATCTTCAATATGGTAATATTAATTCTAGACCCACTAGAGAATCACCTTCCCTCCAATCTATTCTCTTACATTGGAGTTCAACCTCATTAGCTAATGGTTCACTCATCTCTGGCTTCTACGTATCTCTAAGTCCCCTATTTTCTGTATTTATAAGCCTCTGATTATATCTTTATGCTAGTCATAAAAGTGGAATCATATAGTATCTATCTTTTTTCACTCAGCATTATGTCTTCAAGGCTCATCCATCTTGTCTTGTGCTTCAGGACATCATTTTGTCTTACTGCTGCGTAATATTCCATTGTATGTATGTGCCACATTTTGTTGATCCACTTGTCTGCTGATGGGCATTTGGTTTGTTTCTATCTTTTGGTGATTGTGAATAATGCTGCTATGAACATTGTTGTGCAATATCTGTTTGTGTCGTTGCTTTCAGCTCTTCTGGGTATATACCAAGTGGTGCTATTGCTGAGTCATAGGGCAACTCGATATTCAATTTCCTAAGAAATCACCAAACAGTCTTCCATAGTGGCTTCACCATTATACATCACACCAGCAGTGCATAAGTGTCCCAGTTTCTCCACATCCTCTCCAACATTTATAGTTTCCTGTTTGTTTAATAGCAGCCATTCTTATAGGTGTGAGGTGATATCTCATTGTAGTCTTGGTCTGCATTTCCCTTATAGCCAGTGAAAATGAGCATCTCTTCATATGCTTTTGAGCCATCTGTATTTGCTCTTCAGAAAAGTGCCTATTCATATCTTTAGCCCATTTTATAATTGGGTTGTTCTTTTGTTGTTGAGTTGTATGATTTCTTTATATATACAGGAAATCAAAGCTTTGTCTGATATGTGATTTCCAGATATTTTCTCCCATTGAGTTGGCTGCCTCGCCACCTCTTTAATAAAGTCTTTTGAGGTGCAGAAGCATTTGATTTTGAGAAGCTCCCATTTATCTATTTTTTCTTTTGTTGCTTGTGCTCTGGGTATCAAGTTTAGGAATCTACCTTCTATTACGAGGTCTTGAAGATATTTCCCTACATTTTCTTCTAGAAGCTTTATGGTGCTAGTTCTTATATTTAGGTGTTTGATCCACTTTGAGTCAATTTTTGTGTAGGGTATAAGATAGGGGTTCTCTTTCATTCTCTTGGTTATTGATATCCAGTTCCTCCATGCCCAATTATTGAAAAGACTATTTTGTCCCAGTTCAGAGGATTTGGGAGCCTTGTCAAAAATCAGTGACCATAGATTTGGTGGTCTATTTCTGCACTCTTGATTAGATTCCATTAGTCAATGCTTCTTCTTTGTGCCAGTACCATGCTGTTTTGACCATTGTGGCTTTATAATAGGTTTTAAAGTCAGGGAGTGTTAATCTTCCCATTTTGTTTTCTTTTTAAGGATGCTTTTAGCTATTTGGGGTCTTTTTCCCTTCCAGATGAATTTAGTAGTTAGTTTCTCCAAATTTTCAAAATAGGTTGTTGGAATTTTATTGGTACTGTGTTGAATCTGTAGATCAATTTGGGGAGAATTGACATTTTAACTATATATAGCCTTCCTTTCCATGAGCAGGGAATGTCTTTCCACCTGTTAAGGTTTCCTTTGATTTCTTTTAGCAATGTTATGTAGTTTTCTGTGTACAGATCCTTTACATCCCTAGTAAGTTCATTCCTAATTATGTGATTCTTTTAGTTACTATTTTGAATGGAATTTTTTCCTTAATTGACTCCTCAGCTAGGTCATTGCTTGTATATAGAAATGTTACTGATTTTTGCACACTAATTTTATATGCCGCCACCTTGCTGAATTTGTTATTAGCTCATTAGTTCAAGTAACTTTGCTGTAGATTTCTCAGGATCTTCCAAGTATAGTATCATATCATCTGCAAAAAATGAGAGTTTTACTTCTTCCTTTCTGATTTGGATACCTTTTATTTTTTTGTCCTGCCTGACTGTTCTAACTAGAACTTCTAGCACAATATTGAATAACAGTGGTGACAGTGGGCATCCTTGTCTTGTACGTGATCTTGGGGGGAAGGCTTTCAGTCTCTCTCCATTGAGTATGATGCTGGCTATCATTTTTTCTTATAATTTCCTTTATCATACTGAGGTAGTTACCTTTGATTCCTGTCTTTTGGATGTTTTTATCAGAAAAGGGTGCTGAATTTTGTTGAATGCTTGTTCAGCATCAGTCGAGATGGTCATGTGATTTTTCCCTTTCAATTTGTTAATGTGCTGTATTACATTAATTGATTTTCTTGTGCTGAACCATCCTTGCATTCCTGGTATAAATCCCATTTGGTCATGGTGTATAATTCTTTTAATGTGCTATTGGATTCAATTTGCTAATATTTTATTGAGAATTTTTGCATCTATGTTCATTAGGGAGATTGGCCTGTGGTTTCCTTTCTTATAGCATCTTTATCCGGTTTTGGTATTAAAATGATATTAGCTTCATCAAATGAATTAGAGTTCCCTTTTCATCAATTTTTTTGGGAAAAGTTTGAGCAGGATTGGTGTTCGTTCTTTCTGGAATGTTTGATAAAATTCCCCTGTGAAGCCATCTGGCCCTGGGCTTTTCTTTGTAGGAAGATTTTTGATGACTGATTGAAACTCTTTACTTGTGATTGGTTTGTTGAAATCTTCTATTTCTTCCTGAGTCAGTGTAGCTTGTTTGTATGCCTCCAGGAATTTGTCCATTTCATCTAAGTTGTCTAGTTTGTTGGTGTATGGTTGTTCGTAGTATCCTCTTATGATTTCTTTTATTTCTTCAGGTTCCATGGTAACACACCCTTTCTCATTTCTGATTTTGTTTGTTTGCATCCTCTCTTTTTTTTCTTTGTCAGTCTTGCTAGTGGCCCATCAATTTTATTGATCTTCTCAAAGAACCAACTTTTGGTTTTATTGATTCTTTCTATTGTTCTTTTGTTCTCCCATTCATTTATCTCTGCTTTAATCTTTGTTATTTCTCTTCTATTTGCTTTGGGGTTAGTTTTCTTTTCTTTCTCAAGTTCCTGCAAGTTTGCTGTTAACTCCTTGATTTTTGCTCACTCTTGTTTTTTAATATAGGCATTCAGGGCAATTAATTTCCCTCTCAGCCCAGCCTTTGCTGCATCCCATAAGTTCTGATAAGTTGTATTATCATTTTCATTCATCTCCAGATAGCTACTGATTTCTCTAGTGATTTCTTTTTGGGCCCACTGGTTGTTTAAGTGTGTGTTGTTTAATATCCATATATTTGTGAATGTTCTCATTCTTTAGTGGTTATTGAGATCCAGCTTCATCCCATTGTGATTAGAGAAAGTGCTGTGAATAATTTCAATATTTTAAAATTTAAAAATACCTGTTTTGTGCCCCAGCATATGACCTATCCTGGAGAATATCCGTGAGGACTAGAGAAGAATGTATAGCCTTGTGTTTTGGGGTGCAATCACCTATATATGTCTGTTAGGTCTAATGCATTTATCAAGTTATTTAACTTCTTTATTTCCTTGTTGATCTTCTGTTTGGTTGTTCTATCTATAGAGGACAGTGGTGTATTGAAGTCTTTTACTATTATTGTTGAAACATCTATCACTCCATTCAGTTTTTCCAATGTCGGTCTCATGTACTTTGGAGCTCCTTGATTGGGAGTATAAACATTTATGATTGTTGTATCTTCTTGGTGAATTGGCCCTTTAATTAGTATATAGTGTCCTTCTTTGCCTCTTATGATGTCTTTACATTTAAAGTCTATTTTATCTGATATTAGTATAGCTGCTCCTGTTTTCTTTTGGTTACAACTCATGTGGAAAATCTTTTTCCATCCTTTCACTTTCAATCTATTTGTATCTTTGTGTCTAAGATGAGTCTCTTGTAAGCAACATATAGCTGAATTATGTTTGTTAATCCATTATGCCAATCTGTATCTTTTAATTGCTAAGTTTAGTCTGTTCAAATTCAAAGTTATTACTGAAAAGGCATTTCTTGATTCCACCATCTTATCTTTTTTTATTTGTTAGATCTGTATATTATTTTCCCTCTTTCTCTTTGTATTATTTAAATTACCCTTAATGGTTATCTTCAATTCTGTGCCCTCCTTCAGACCTCCCTCTCCTGTCTTTTTTTTTTTTTTTCAGCTGGCAGAACTCCTTTTACTATTTCTTGTAGGGCTGTTGTCTTGCTGATAAATTCTTTCAGGACTACTTTGTCTGTGAAAACTTTAATCTCTCCCTCAAATTGAAGGACAGTTTGGCTGGGTACAGAATTCTTGGCTGGAAGTCTTTCTCTTTCACGATCTTGAATATATCATACCACTGCCTTCTCAACTCCAGGGTGCTAGTTGAGTAGTCTGAACTGAGTCTTATTTGATTTCCCTTGTATGTAGTAGAATCTCTTGCCACTTTCAGAATTTTCTGCTTCTGTTCAGCATTTGACAAACTGATTAGTATGTGTCTTGGGGAAGGCCTATTTGAATTTATTATGTTTGGAGTTCTTTGGACTTCTTTGACTTGTATATTTATGTCCTTTATGAGGGTTGGGAAGTTTTCCCCCATTATATCCTCAACTACTCTTCCTAGCCCTTTACTCCTCTCTTCCCCTTCTGGGACACCAATGATTCTTATGTTTGTGTGCTTTGTTTTGTCTATCATTTCCCTCAGTTCCCATTCAATTTTTTCCATCTTTTTTTTGCCATTTGCTGTTTTGAATCTTCGAAGTCAATTATCCTGTCATTATATCACTTATTCCTTCTTCTGTCTCTTCAAATCTGGTGTTGTATGTCTCTGGTATGTTTTTTATTTGGTCAACACAGTCTTTAATCTTTGTGATTTCCACTATTTTTCTATTTATTTTTTCAAATTCCTCTTTCTGCTTTCTACTGTCTTCTTGATCTCCTTTATGTCATTTGCTATCCCACTTATTTTATTAAGTAGAGTTGTATGAACAGCTTTGATTAGTTGTTCCAATGTCTGTGTCTCCTCTGGTGTTTTAATTTGGTTCTTAGGCAGGGCTATATCTGTCTGCATTGTGATATGCTTAGTGATCTTCTGCTGTCTTCATGGCATGTAAATATCTTGATTGATTTACTTGGGGAGTTGATTTCTTTCAGTAGTCTAAGGCCTTGTGTTTGTGGGATGGTTGTACAGCAGGGAGCAGGGCATGGGGTGGAACTCTCAGTGTGGTGATTTGTTTCAGGGCAGCTATGGGCACAAGTTGGGGATATTACACTGATGCTTGTGAATGTGGGTGCCCAGTGACCAGGGAGGATATAGCTGTGCAGGTGCACTGGTTTGGGGGGGTGTAACCCTGGTGACTAAGGTCTAAGGCCGTTGTGTGCATGCATAGAGCTGTGGCAGCAGGTCACCATTATGCCTTCATGGATTGGTGGCAGCTTGACCCAGCTGCGCAGGTTGGCACTTTCTCAGAGCTGGGAAGTGAGGCTGAGGGCTGTGCACATGCGTGGTTCTAGGACTGCTATAAAATGTGTTTCACAGTGTTGAATGATGTGCTGTAAATGGATGCGCTAAGCTCAGGGAATGGGGGTGGGGGTGGGTGGCAGGGGATGAGGCTGTGAGACAGTATGGGCGGAAGGCAGGGGTAGCCTAAGAATGGAGATCAGTATCCTCAACCTTTATGTGCTGGGAACACCTCCAGAGAACAGGGAGGGGGAGGTAGTGCTCAGGAGGGGTGCAGGAGAGGTGGGTTGGGCTGTACTTGGGGTGGGGGTGGGGGGCAGGTACATGCACTGGGGGCTGGTGGGGTGGGGATGCCTGGAGCACGGGAATGGGAGTGGGTGACAGGGTTCGAGTGGGTGGGGTGAGTCGCCAATCGTGGGGCTGTGCTGGTGAGGGTAGTGAGCCCAAAGTGTGTGGCCTGGCTTACTTCCTAGTCTCACTATCCTGTCCCTGTACTCCTGCAAGCTCTGTGCCGGGCTCCAGCTTTCTGCCTCTCAGTTCCTTGGCCTCTACAACCAGTGCTGCCACATGTGGTGCAGAAGGCTCTCCCAGGTCAGCCACGCTCCCAAATTGCTACCTCAGTCACCCTCCTATCCCTTCTCTAAACTTTTGCATGGAACAGAGCTAATCTCAAGCTACTCTAGTTGGCTATCTTCCTGAAAGTCCCCCTCTCCATGGAATTTTAACATGCAGCCAGGTTGAGAACTTTGCTTTACCTCTTAGGATTCCTTGGGGTTAGGTCCTGAGTCCTGTTACCTTCCCTTGGCAAGTCTCTCACCCATGTCATTTGTTTTGTTTTGCTTATGCTGCTGGAATATCATATACAGAAATGGATTGGCTTTTATAAAGGGGATTTAATTTACAAGTTATAATTCTAAGGCTGAGAAAATGTCCGACATGAGGATAACTTCTCAGAGGAAAGGCAGCTGGCATCTGGAATACCTGTCAGCTGGGAAGGCATGTGGCTGGCATCATCTGGTCCTTGCTACAGTTTTGCAGTTTTCAACTTCTACTTCCTGTGGCTTTTTCTTTCCGAGTGTCTGTGGATTATCTCTTAACTTCTCTGGGGCAAACTCTGAATTTCATTTCTCTGCTTAGCATCTCTAAACATCAGTGTCTGGTTTCGTGTCTCTGCTCTCTGTGTCACCTCTCCAAGCATCTCTGGCCCTGAGCTCCCTGTGTCCCTTCTTAAGGGCTCCAGTAAATGAATTAAGATCCGTCTTGAATGGGTGGGCCCACATCTCCATGGATGTGATCTAATTAAAACATCCTACCCACAATAGGTCTGCCTCTACAAGACTGGATTAAAAGAACATGACTTTTCTGGAGTAGATAACAGTTTCAAACCAGCACACCATTTTAGGTTTACATCCGATTTACATCACCAGCCCAGGTCTCAGATCTGAGCTCCAGGTTCACAAGTTTATTTGGTATCTCCACTTGAATGTATCACAGATATCTTAAGTGTGGTAAACTTGTATTCCCCTCCAAATCTCTGCTTCATCCCTCTATGTTCTCCAACACAGAAAATAATAGCAACACTTACCGTTGTTCTGGCCTGAAGTCAAGAATTTATTAAGTGTCTGTCTCCCTAAGACCCTGTCCTCCATCCATTCCTGTAGGAAGTTCTCAGTTCAAACCCCAAAATGTCTTAAATCCATCTTTTTATCTCCATCTCTTTCATTTTCATTTTGTCTTTGATAATCTTAAATTTTACCATAATGTGTCTAGACAGAGGTGTACTCTTTCTTGTCTCTTTTATTTGGTACTCTGTAAGCTTTTATAATTTTATCCCGTTTTACTACCAGGAAATTACTCTCCATTATTTCTTTACAGTATTTTCTTTTCTTTATTTTATTTTGTCTTTCCTTTTGGGAATCGTATTATCCATATGTAGACACTTCTATTTCCTTTTCCCCATATTTATAAAAGCCTTTTTATATATTTTTTCTCTCTATCCTTTTTTCTTCCTCCTAGGAAAGTTTCTGGATCTCTAAATTACAAATTGGTTCTGCAGCTGTACCTGTGAGCTCATGTTGTCCTGGGGGTATAAGATACCCTGTCTGATAATATGTCTGATGGTGTGTTTGGGGTAAGATTGAAGGCAAAAGAATAGGATGAAGCCCAGGACAGAGAGCCTCAGGTGTCACAGATCACTACTGAATACCTTTTGTCTTATTCTTACTGGGTCACGACTTGGCTGAGACTGCACTTTTAACCACTGGGGAGTAGCAGTTCCCAGAGCTGCCTAGGCTGCCTCCCTAGGCTGTAATTCAAAGACTTGGGGTGTGGAGAGTTGGAAATACTGAGTTATTCTTTCCTCTCCTAAGTCATCATACCTATCAAAGGACAGTCCCTTCAAAAGTACCCCCTTGAAAACTAAAGAGATCACCACAGCAAAATCAGACAAAAAACAATGAAAAGACTATAAACCTTGAAAACAAAACAAAGATTTTAGCACACACTCTCCTGGAGTCTTCCAAACCAGTTGCAACATGATAATCCTTTAACCATAAGCTGAGGAGTACAGGTTTGCATCTGATGCTGTAAAGAAATTGTTCAAAAATAGTACACAGTTGAGTACATATTGTTCCAATCATGTTTCCAAGGTCTGTGGCAGAGAAGTTTGTAGCACTGGGTATGTTTAAGATTGCTGGGGAATACCTGGCTTTGTCAAATGGATGAATTTTGCTATTTAGGAGAATGCAGATACATTCTAAGCTGCTTAGTACACCTCTTGATGCAAAAACAAAACAAAACAAAAACCCCAAACAGGAAAATAAAGGAATAAAACCAAAGAACTCTGTAGAAGCACTGCATGCATAATAGTCAGTTGAGGATTTTTACAAAGGTATTTCATTTCCATGTGGCTTTTTCTACATCAGAGAGTCATCTAGCTTATAAATAAGTAGCCATTATCTTTCAATGAATGTAGCACGCAACTTACCAAATATGCTTAAAAACCAACTAACAATAACAACAAACTCAAATAAAAGAAACAAACTAGCAGCAGTGGCAGTAACAATTACAACATGAACTGCCAAACACTCAGAGTTCTAAGAATGGTATGTCATAGCCTGTTTCCTCTTCAAGGGTAGGACCTTAGCCTACCTCTGGCCCAAGGTCAGGATTGCCAGATTGTAGAGTTTTAGGCGCTCACATCTTTTCTACAGCTTGCAAGGAAGAGCTTTGCAATCAGTTGTAGGTAGCTGTTCTTTATTCATTGTATACTTTGGCCTGTACAGTCCTGGGTTCTTCTGTGTGATCCTCTATAATCGTGGTTTGACCTGTACTTCTACTCCAGCTAGGGGGCTCTCTAGAGACAATTCAGCCCTGGAACAGGCAATGTGGTAGAGTGGAGAGAGTCTGATGCCCGGGAAAGAGACATTATATGACTTTCCCTAGGAAATTCGTAAGTTTCCAGGCCTTCAGGAAAATTGCCATGGTGTGACATTGGGAAAATCAGATAATCTCTCTGAGCTGGAGTTGGCAAACTTTTTCTGTAAAGAGGCAGATAATAAATATTTTTTTTGCTTTGTGTGCTATATGGTCTCTCCTGCAACTACATCACTTTGCCATTGCAGCAAAAATTGCCAAAGATGCTATAAAAAGAATGGGTGCAGCTGTATTCCAATAAAACTTTATTTACAAAAACAGGTGCAGGGGGCTGAATTTGGCCCAAGGGCTGTAGTTTGCCTACTCTTGGGTAAAACAGGAAGGTGAATGATACTAATCATTCTCTATTAGTAACATATGAGAATCCAGTTAGAAATGGACAAATATTTTATTTCTAAACAAACTATATATGGAAGTGATTATATGTGGGAGTTGATTTTCAGATGGAACTCAAATGCCTTGGGAGATTCAATGGTCCTTTCTATAGGCAAATTCAATTTTCTGTTTCACCATAAAAATATTCACATTATTTTACTGAATACCCAATAGTCCTGATGGAATAATACATGCCTGAGTCAATTGTAAGTGGACATGAAACCAGTAGATGAGAAATGCATGAGAAATATGAATAGAAAGAACTGGGAAGCAGAAAGGAGGAAAGGTTTGTGGCCATATGCACATGGAATTTGGTAAACCTTCTCTTTTAGAATAATGTTTTTACACAAAGTCATTTGGCTTGGGAAATAGCCTTCAGTTACTCTGATCCAAGGTGTTTTAGTTTGCAAGCTATCAGAATACAATATACCTGAAGGCTTTTAATAAGGTAATTTATTAAGTTGCAAGTTTACAAGCACAAGGCCATGAAAATGTCCAAATTAAGGCATCCAGAGAAAGATACCTTACCTCCAAAGAAAGGACTGGTGAAGTTCGGAGTTTCTTAGCTGGAAAGGCACATGGCGACATCTGCTGGCTTTCTCTCCTCATTTCATAAGTCTTCTCTGGGGGCATTTTCCTTCTATATCTCCAGAGGTCTCTGGCTGTGTGGGCTCTAAAGCTTTTTCCAAAATGGTTTTGTCTTAAAGGGCTCCAGTAAGCAACCCCAGCTTGAATGGGTGGAGACACACTTTCGTGGAAACCACCTAATCAAAAGTTGATACCCACCATTAGGTGGGTCACATCTTCATGGAAACAATAAAAAAGATCCCACCCAGCAATACTGAGTGAGGATTAAAGGTCATGGATTTTCTGGGATCCATGACAGTTTCAAACAGGCACACAAGGTCTGCATGGCTGCCTGTGGCTAGCTCCTAGCAAGGAGGGGCTTAGCTAAGAACTGGTCATTCAGGTAGGTAGGAAGAGGGACGCTTTATCAGAAGCTTGACCTGAGAAGTGGTAGAACTTCCAGGCAGGGCGCTTGGAATGTTCTAGTACCACGAGTCAAGGATGTATGGGGTGCATATGGACAGCTGTGAGCAGCTCTGCTCTCTTCTGAGCTCACATCCAGGAGCCCCGCCAAGCTCTGGGACCTGCCCATAGAACGGGAATCTCACTGATTTCTCTGATTTAAAGCCAGAAAAGCTTTTCTTCTTAGAAGGATGGTCAGCTTTCCTTTTAAAATTGTAAATAGCAATGTATGGATACAGGGTCTCATGCAGCTGGTCCAGCTTTGAGATAAAAATCTATGATATAATTTTAGAAAGAGATTAGAAAGCTGCCTCTTTGTGTTTCACATATGCCCAGATATTAGCATTTAAATGATTAAAAAATAATCTCTCTCAAAATAACAGTCTGGAGGTAGGCACGTGGGCTAGGATGGGTGGGTTGTTCTGTTCCTGTACTCACTTGGCTTCTGTCTATACTGCTGGTCAACCTTCATCATCCTATAGCGTAAGCCTCATCTGCTCTGTGTGTGCATGTGTGTGTGTGTAGTCAATATCGTAATAATATACATTTATTCCATGGGACTCCATAAAGCTAAATTAATTTTAAATGGAAAAAAATGCAGCCAATAAACATTCTTTTTTGATATATTTCCCAGCAACAAAGTTGTTCACCTCTGATTTACATCATCTGTTTTCAAGGAGTGAAACTTTTGCAGGCCCAACCTTATTGAGTCCATACTTCTTCACGGCAAGCTAAAAGCTGGCATCAGAAGACGCCAGAGTTCTAAGGGGCTCAGTGAGGAGCCCGAAGCAAGGGGAAAGAGCTGGAAGCTGCTATGAGTAATGAGAAAACCAAACGGGATGAGAGTAATAGTGACAACAGATAGCTTTGTCTTGTGTAAATTAGGTTTGTCCAGAAGCAACAGAAGCTAGGATAAACTCAAAGTGAAATACCATCTTCAGGCTCAAGTTACCATCAAAAGCATTTGAAAAAGCTAAAAAGTAACCAGAGCTCCTTTCTAATCAGGAATAGTCTTCCCAGGTAAAGTCAGCAGTGGGAGCTGAGTCCTAAGCTGTTCCCCTTTTGATGATACCGGTAGGCTTTATTTCATGGGGATGCCTGTTGGCTTCCCCCCACCTTCGTTTATGGGTGACTTGGCTAAAGAAACTCTCCATGGTGTTTTGCTATTTCCCACTCTGCACTCGCTGCTTCTCACATCTTTGCATAAACATCATGCTTTAAAATTGACAGGCCTTGGGTTTCACTTCACACTCTAGAGGCAGAGCTCTGTCAGATTCTAAGTGAAAGGGTACAGTTTGTTTAAGCTGTATTCAGGATAAATTGGAAAGAAAGGTGGTCTTTGGGAACTCAGAATGACTTGTTTTCCTTATGATAAACTCTGAGAAGTGCTTTCACTGGCTGACATGTTTCCTGGAAAAACAACAAAATTAGTTCTAGGGGTAGCACTGCACGGGGGAAGGGTGGCCTTGAGAAACAGGCAGAGTTGGACTTTGATCCCCACAAAGGCAAACACTGGCTATTTATCATAGGAGACAACTAATTGTCTCCAATTGTCTCCATTCCCCCTTCCTTCCTTGGGGAATAGAAGAGTGGGACATTTTACTATCTAGATTGAGCTAATGTTGCCCAGACCTCTTGAAATCTAGCTGTGGGCAAGCGATTAAATTCTCTCATAGAAGGTGAGCAGAAGCATATGAAATGTCATCTTAAAGGAAACTGCCTACCCTGCACCACTTACCTTTACTCTTTCTCATGCGTTGAACCACTTCTGCAGAGAATGGTGGAGCTACTATGTAGAATGAGCCTGGGCTCCTGACTGATCGCCTGGAGCCACTCCTCCTGGCCCACTGTGTGTCCCAGTACTGTGAGTGGAGAGAAAATAGGAATATATTATGTTTGGGTCACTGTATTATTTGGTCTCTTTGTTATAGTCATTTAGCTTATGTTCTAGTTAATAAATTGACTTTGAGAAAGTTATTTCTCTGCCTCTCAGTTTTCTCATCTGCAAAATGAGGACAATATATTGTTCATCTTCTTTACAAGCTTATTACACAAAGAAATGAATATTAGCGTGTCTCATTGAGTGTTCTGTATCTGCCTAGTACTATTATTATTTATGTATGCATGTAAGTCCACCAGGAAGGCATAGATTTTCAAGATAGACAAAATAGAGGCCTGTAATGTATTTTTATTTTCTCTGTGTTGAACTGAGGTGTCCAAACATTTACATTTTCCCAGGACTGAGGGAATTCCTGGGAGGTAGGATTTCAGTTTAAAACTGGGACAGCCCTAGGAAAACTTGGAAGGGTTGGTCCCCCTGGTCTGGTCACAACTGACCAAATGGATACGTACTTTGGTAGCAGTGACAATTGTGAATTAGAAGTAATATGTATCCAAACTCTTTCTCTAAATCAGTGGAAATTAATCTTTGATGCCAACTCTGTAGTTTAAGTAATTTATTTTTCTTTGAGATGCTCATCATTGCAGATAAGAAATGCTTGTTATCATCTCCTGCCATTACTAAGTAGTTCATTGTTACCCTGGAGAAGTAGATGTTTTTCTTTTGTAATAAGGAAATGCTTAGAACTTCAGAAATGTAAGTTGGGATTATAGAAATATGCAAATGGAGATGTGGTTATTGGCTCCCTTTGCATAACTTCATGAACAATTTTAATTGACTACTGGGAGATCCTATTTACATTTCTACACATTGGAAAGATGATAGAAATATTGATTGACTTTGCTGGGATAGATTTGCTTCACTTATGAACACAGGCTTGCTGAAGGGAGAAGAGGCCAGAATACAGTGTAGCCTGAGCTTGTTGGTCACCACCGTACATTGCTGATGCCATTCCTGAACTTGGACTTTGAATCTATATTCTAGTAAATTGAATTTTGATCTATGAGGATTTAGTAGAAAAAAATCCTGCTGATATTTTCCTGATGTATGTTTCTTCAGGTTTTCCATATTTTCACTGTCTTCCTTATGTAACTCCTCATACAGAGAATTACAATTATATTCTTTACAAGCTTATTACACAAAGAAATGAATATTAGCGTGTCTCATTGAGTGTTCTGTATCTGCCTAGTACTATTATTGTTTATGTATGCATGTAAGTCTACCAGGAAGGCACAGATTTTCAAGACTCTCTCCTCCAAAGATGACTCAGTGTCTCCATCAGTCACCTGAATATTACGCATGTACATCTAACATTCTGGCAGGGAGTGCACGGGGCTATGTAGTAGGGCAGGACCATGGGTCCTCTAGAATGGCTATGCACCTTTGATTCTGGGTTGTTTTTGTTGGTTTTTATCATTGTTATAGTAACTCAATACTGAGATTTTTCCAGGATTTACTGGCATTATCTTGAGGAGTACCTGGAAGAGAGCTTCATCTTAAATGAATTACATGAACACTAGCCCCTTGGGGCAGATATAACAAAGAATGCTATATAATCAACATTGGATGCAAAGCCAGTGCCCCTGTCGGGCTGAGATGGTCACTATTGTTGGTTGCATTGTGTTGCTTAGCTGTGGGTGTCCTCCACCCCCTCTCTTCCCCACACTTCATGCCCATGCTTCTTAAGCACAGGAGGGCCATGAGTTGTTGGGAATATATGGGTGTTGTAAGTAGGCCGTCCATTTCTCTGGCAGGGGAAAGAGTGATCTACTTTCACCAATAAGATTGCAGTTTCACTGCTAAAAATGATCACTTTCTTATGAAAGACATTTCTTTCTTCTACCTTTGCCAGAGAATTACCATGATGAAGTGTTGCATATTTTTACGGCGTTTCTCTCTGGCATCATAATGTTATGACTTTACACAATATTTATGTGAACTGACATACAGGTTCATCAACTATCTTGTTTAGTTCAACAATCAGAAGACCATTATTAGCTGGGAAAGTAGAATGCATTTTTTCCTGAACTTGCTTTTTCATATTCAATGGCAGGAATAAGAGCTTACTATAATGGAATCCTAAACAATATATACATGCTTTATAAGGAGCTCTATATGCCTAGAGATATATATTTTCGTTACTTTGAGGTTTCAGAAGTTTCAAAAAAGTTTCCTGATTTGGAAAATTTGAAATTTCTGAGTGAGATCAACACCCCTTCTTATGGCATACAGATATTTCATAAGTTATTTAGAGGAAGGAGCTAAAAAATAACAGAAATACAGAGAGAGTCTTTGAGACTCTGGAAGGAAAAAGAGATATTATTTTCTTTTTTTTTTACTTCATTGCAAATGTTTATTAACTAGATTTAAATATCATGCTAGCATTGTTTTCTCTTGGGCTTCAGTTTTCTTATCTCATATTAAAAACAGGGATATAATAATATCGTAAAAATTTGCTTTGGGAATTAAATGGGAAATGGTTATAAAACTCTTGGCCTGGTGTCAGGAACATAGAAAAAACTCAATAAATTTTTAAAATCATTATTATCATTGTTATTAGGATTTCATTGTATAAAAACTGTAGAGGACATAGAGAAAGTTCTATCTTCTAAGAATTTATAATCTAGTTGGTAAGACAAGGCTTAAGCTTGTTGAATTTTCCATAATATATGGTGGTATCATATCAGATGTGTGTGGGCCATGTTTTCAGTCCTCTGAACTGTTAAAATTGAACTGAGAAAATCGGAGTTTTGATTTGAGCTGAGAATCTCAGTCCACCTAGTAGGTAGACCAGACAGCAGAGATTTGACTAATAAAGGCAGAGGTTGAACACCTAGAAAGCAAATAAGAATATTCACTATCAGAGTAAGCAAATGCAAGATGTATAATCCAGGTACAATCCATGGAGAAAACAGATAGAAACAAATGAATAACCAATTTGGAGAGGAAGACATAGACTGGAAGACATAACTTGAGCAGTTTCTTTTCTTTTTGCGCTTTCTCTTTCTTTTCTTAGACTGATAGACCCTTTCTTGGTCTCTACCTATCTTAAAGGCATAGCTTTCAGTGTCTGGCTACTGACAGCAAGTGTGCTGGTGTAATTGGGGAGGGCTTCATGGAGGAAGTAGGGCACTAAGTGGACCTTTAAGAATGGGAGTAGTTTAGACAGGATGGAGAAGGAACAAACCAGATGGGAGCAAGGTAAGCGCTAAATGCAGGAGGCAACAATGTGTGCTTGAGACCTAGTGAGCGGATTACATGCGCGTGTCAGAGAATCTGTATAAGGAAAATCTTGTACAGAGATTTGTATCTTTGTATACAAATATACTGGAGCCCCATTGTAGGCTGCTTAAACAATTGAGTCTATTTTTAAAAAAAGTTTTATTTGGAAATATAACATATATGCAGAAAAGTGATACATTTCAAAGTACAGTTTAGTAAGTAGTTATAGAACAAACTTCAAATCATGGTATGGCTTACTGTTCTACAATTTCAGGTATTTCCTCTAGCTGTTCTAAAACACTAGAGACTAAAAAGAAATATCAATGTAACGATTCAGAAGTGATAATCATTTGTTAAAGCCTATCTTCTCTGTTACAACTCCTCCCTCTCATTTGATCCTTCACTTAATCTTCAGGAATATTTGGGCAATGACCATTCTAGCTTTTTAATGTTGAAAAGGGGTGTTAACATTATGGGGTAGAGGGAATGCAACTGGTTGATGTCATTGGAAAGACTGGTACCTCTGGTTTCAGGGCTTATATGGAATAGGAACAATCTGGAGGGTTTTTTTTTTTTTTTGGTACAGGCACAATTTGGAGGTTTTAAATTTCTGAAAAATAAACTTAGTGGGTAAAACTTTTATAGAGTCTCAGAAAGAGTCCTGGGTGTTTTTTAGGGTTTTCAGGAATTCTTCTGGTTGGAGCTTGGCATATGGTGGCAATTTGCAATATCTATCCAAAGCTGGCATTAGAGTAAACTCCAAAATAGCCTCTCAACTCTATTTGAAATCTCTTAGCCACTGAAGCCTTATTTTGTTCTATTTCTTTACCCCTTTTTGGTCAAGAGGGTATTGTGAATCCCGTGGTGCCAGGGCCAGGCTCATCCTTGGGAGTCATGTCCCATGTTGCCAAACAGACTTAACATTCTTGCAAGTCATGTCCCATGTAGCGGGAAGGGTAATGAGTTTATTTGCAGAGTTGAGCTTAGAGAGAGAGAGGTCACATCTGAGCAACAAAAGAGGTCTTCTGGAATTGACTCTTAGGCATAATTATAGATAGGCTTAGTTTCCCTTTTACAGAAAGAGTTTTCATGAGAGCAGGTCTTAAGATCGAGGGCTTGGCCTATTAACTTGGAGTCCCCAATGCTTGAGAGAATATCAGAAATTCCCCAAGTGGGGAAGTTTAATAGTTCCATTTTTTTTCTTCAGTCCCTTGAAGGTATTTGAAAATACTTTATCGTCTGCCCAACATATTCTAGAATATATCGGTATTACATTAAGCTATACAGAATTACAAGATCGTATTCCCTATTCTAGGCTTCATGTGTTTAGGTTGTTTAACTGAACTGACCAGGCAGGTTAAGTTTGATTGGGTGCTACAGAAAATTTCAATTTTGGACAAAATAAACATCTCTTCCTTTGGTGTCACACTGAAGGTAAAGTTTTAAAATACAGACAACATACTCCTTTACTCTGTATTCTATTTTACCTTAGTCCCAACCAGATCAGTTTCATTTATATCTCTAATTGAAGTCTGATCTCTTTTTCAGTTTCTGCTTCTATATAGGGTCATGCTGACTTTCAGAGCTGCAGAACTCTGTCTCACGTGTTCACAGTACCTCTAATTTGAGATGATATCAGAAGTAGCAGTAAAGTAGAATTGGGGATGATCTGTTAAAAGTTATCTTGAAGGGAAAAGAAATTTTGCGCCTCTCTGTCCATTCTATTCTGTCTTATCTTTTACTCTAAAACAAAAGTTAAGAGACTCTAGAGGGTTAAATGAATCTGCTGATCTAGAAAATCCTCTAGATTCATTTCTTCACTTTGTGAACAATGTAAGGGAAATAATAATCTCTTGCTTTGAACATGGGGAAATAGTCACATTGCCTGTGGAAGAGTTCATCTTTACAAACTTTTTGGAGGATGGTTTTGCAATAAGCATCAAAGGTACATTCTAAAAAATGTAGCCCAAGGATATAATCAAGAGTATGTGCCAATATTTGACTCTAAAAATGCTCCTTGAAACTATGCATATAATAACAAAAAACTGGAAACAACCAATAGAAGTCTGATTGAATAAATTATGTTATAACCACGTAATGAAATACTATACATATGGTATAATAATAAATATAATAGCTTTCTGTCTTTACATATATTATCTTGTTAAATTCTGACAGCAAACCTTTGAGAAAGATTTATTGATATGAAAAGATATTCATGATCTTTTTAAGTGAAAAAAATTTATAAAGCATATACATATGTTTCCATTTTATATAAAAATGTATATTTGCCCTTAGGATAAAACAGAAAAAATAAATAATGTTTATAGTGGTTTCCTCTGGAAAGTGTGATTATAGATGAAGTTTAGTTCCTTCTTTTGCTAATTTGATGGATAACTAATAAAATCTTGGATTTAATTAGAGATATAAATGAAGCTGATCTGGTTGGGACTAAGGTAAAAGAGTACAGAGTAAAGGAGGACACTGACTGTATTTTAAAACTTCACTTTCTGTGTGATCCAAAGGAAGAGATGTTTATTTTGTCCAAAATTGAAATTTTCTGTAGCACCCAATCAAACTTAACCTGCCTGGTCAGTTCAGTTAAACAACCTAAGCACATGAAGCCTAGACTAGGGAATGTGATCTTGTAATTCTGTATAGCTTAATGTAATACTCGGATATATTCTAGAGTATGTTGCTAAATCAAAAGAAAGCAGAGAAACATATAATAGAAATGGATCCACAATGATTTCAAAGGCTGGAACTAATAGGTAGGCATAAAATATAGTGGTATTTACCATATTTAAGGAAATGAAAGACAAATTTTAAAATTGGTGAAGGCAATAAGAAATCATAGAGAACAATTACTCAGACTTGGATTTAATTTGAACAATGAATTATTTGGAAAAAAACAAATAATGTGTTTAATAACAGATTTGGACATTTTCTTCATAGTGCATTTGTGTTCAGTCTATCTACTTAGATTCTATTTAAATGGAGTTTTTTTTGTTTTTTTTGGCTTAATTTCTGTGAACGATACTAGTTGGGTGTCCCATGGGAAAATGATGCACTGTTATTTCACGTTCTTTCAAATATAATTCCAGAAACTCTTGAGAGTCCTATATATACAAAGCACTGTGCTAGGCACTTTGAGGGGATAAGAAAATGAATAAAATAAATATCCCTGCTTTGTGCTTTTCAGAATTCCCCAAATAATGGAGAAATCAGACATCTCAGTATTGTATACATATGTATTTATACGTAAAGTTCATATGCAAAATAGATTATGCATGGGTAAGCAGGTGGCTCAGTGGTAGAATGTTTGCCTTCCATGTGGGAGACCCAGGTTTGATTCCTGGACCATGCACTTAAAAAAAACCAACAAAAACATTATGCATATATTATTGTATAAGGACCAACAGCATACTTCACACATCATGTAGTTTGGCAAGGATTATAATTTTATGGGCAAAATAAGTGGTGAAAATTGTTTTCAGAAGAATTTTATTCAGGGTAAGTGCTATGGTTTTTTCCAAAAGAAATTTCTTGACAAATCAATTTGTGAGGAAGCTGTGATCTCAAGTGTCCTGTACGACTTGCCCTGCTCAGGACAAAGCAAGAAATGTGTTGGTTGTGCTGGAGAGGGAGGTGGTGAGGGAAGAGGGATAGAGTGAAAAGAAAACTTGGAGCTTTACGTGGGGCCAGGAGATGCTGCAAGAATGGGTGGTTTCAATGTAGTTCCTCCCTATGAACTGCAAAATCTTCCATAATGCCTACCAGGATTATTAAATGCCTAATAAAAGTAGACTTTCCTGGACTGAGTTGTGTCTTCTGGCTTTAGTGGGGCAGAATGGTGATAGTTCGGTTTGGATGCGGGGTCCAGGCAGCAGAGCGGACCAGGAGATTGTAAAGTCACAGGAACTCAGCAAACAGAGAGAGAGCATTTCATATTAACCCAGGCTGTGGGCCTGGAAAATGGGCCAAGTTTAGTAATATTTCTGATAAGAAAGGGCCTCCCAGATGACATCTGGATGATGCTAAGAAAGCTTTGGGGAGAGCTAGGATTTCAGTAGGGACCTTGAAATATAGATTGGACTTCAACAAAAAGTTGTGGGGAGACGCAGAGGATATTCCAGGATGAGGAAGGAGCATGGGCGAAGTCACAGAGAAGGGAGGATGTGGGACGCTGAGCATGCCTTCTGTGTTCCACAAATGAGGATTGGTGAGTCCCAGACTGAAATGGGCCTGTCAGGAAAGAATGAGGAGTCCAGGTCTCTTGCTGTGCTCCTAATGTGTATAGCTGTTATTCATCTTCCTGTTGCACTTGGAACCTGGATTTTTGGGGTGCCCCTCCCTCTTAGGTCTGCCTCCATTGGCTTGCTTTCTGCCTCCTGAAAACAACGGCAGGGCAGACTGGGTTTTGGGAATGGGGTTCCCACAGTGACCAACTGTACCATGCTGCATCTCCTGGTTATGATTAAGCTGTTGTTTGGCACATTTTTCCTTGGATATGGCTTTCTGGAGCACCTCAGGAGATGTCAAAATCCATAACTGAGCCCTGGGACCAAAGCATTCATGCACAATAAATGAAAGCAGACCTGTCCCTGTGACCTGCCCCTTGAAATATGGCAGCCCACATCTTTGAAAGTTACAAACCCCACTGTCTATCATCCCCCATAGGCTCTCCATAGTCAATGCTTGTCAGCTCATATGCAACCTGAATCGCTTGACACTGGGGAAAAGGTGAAGTAAAAATGCAATAAAATCCACTGTAGATTGGCAGTGCACTTGAACGTGATACTCCAGTTCAAAGAACAATGTTTGAAAGAGCCTAGTTTCTGACAAACATGTAATTAATGGCCATCAAATGCTTTTGATTAAAAAGAGAATGAGTCTAAAAGCACATGGATGGCAAGTTTCCCTAGTATTTTTTTTTTTGTTAAAGGTAAGGAAGTGGCCTGCATCTTTAAGGGGTTTTTGGTGAGCATAGAACATTGGTTCAGGGAGTTGGAAGTTCGTTCAATGTGATGTCACAGTCTATATTTATTTGCAAACATAAGTGCTCCTTAACCAAGTGAACGTTCAGCTGAAATCAGAAGTTATCTGATTAAAGGAGAATAACTTGACTGGTATGGATACTGTAAATATTTTGGAAGTTTGTTCCAACCAAGCACCCTAGAAATTTCTGTGTTTTCATCTTATTGTGTATATACAACTGGGGTAATATTCCCCAAGTTCTGGAAAGAGCTGCAATTTGACAGGATGGATTTAAGGCCTTTCAAAATGATTTACAATTTTTTCACTGTATTGAAAAGTTGCAGGCTGCCCCAATATGGCCCCAGTCTAACATGATAAATTAGTGATGTGTACTATGTTTAGAGGTAAGATATGGAAAAGTTCCTTCATGCTAATTTCCTGCCCATTTGTAATCATTAGGTCTTAAAATTCCCCATATATCTCTGTCACATAGATAAAAGGCCCCATGACTTAACTGCTGCTCAGACATTTCGCACACCTGGTTTTAGATAACAGCTCTAGAGTAGGAAGAAAGGAGGGTCTAAGGAAATAAAACAAAGAAAATGCTTCCAGTTTGCAGCATCATATTTTATTACATTCGATCATAAACAACCCCAATTAGCAAAGCATGTTCACAGCTAAAGTTGCCTTTTGAAAAACTGTTGTGTGTATGTTTCCTTGGAAGCTGATGGCAAGAGTGTGGAATCATTGCACTGTCCTTAGTTTGGGAGATTTATAGGGGTAGGGCCATGTTTACCAAGCCTGCTACTTTCCTCACCAAATCAACTCCTTGTCAGGGTCCAGCCAGACCTCTGGAAGGGGTTAAGTAGGAGTCCGGGGGGACCACTTGACATCTGCTCCACTTATGACTTTTTGATCTTGTTGTTTTTGGCTTTTGAAGGGCAGGGCCACATTGAGGTGTGTGTGTGTGTGTGTGTGTGTGTGTGTGTGTGTGTGTGAGCCGTGGGAGGCTTTGGCATGGGAGAGAAAAGGAAAATAGCCACAAAATGACAGGGTAAATGAAGGCAAAATAACTTTATTATTATTATTTTAAATTGAGTGGTATTGCATGCTATGAACTTATGATTATAAGGAGGAAAACACTGGTGCTTATGTGTGAAACCCTTTGTGAACAGGAATGGAAATCATGAGGGTGTTTTGTCATCATTAACCAAAACTTTAACATGGGTGTCAATGAAAACTAAATAGCTTCACCCTAAGCCATGGCCCTCAGTTGACAGAGCCTGTCAGTAGAGAGCTTTTTTTTGTCTTTTGCCAGGACAGAAATCTTACCAAGAAGAATATGTCTCTCACCATGTCGCCTTCTACCTCTGGGTGGAGATTGAGACTATAATTGTCCTCCTTCTTCAGGATCAAGGACTAATGCTATGGCCCAGTAACCATCAAGTTTGCCATTTTCACCCCCGAACTGGCTCTTCATATTCCTTAGTGGGGAGAGGATAGTGGGTGGAAAGAAAACTGCAGGGGTAAAGCAGTTGCTTAAGCCATTCTAAAATCTAAAGGAGTCTGATACCCTGGAAGGGTGGGCCAGAGAGAAGGTGACAGCAGCAGTCACTGTTGATGTATCTGAGGATGCGGTGTGTCAGGATGGCAGGCATCTCAGCCTTTGCCTTTCCTGATGTAGCTGCCGGCTGTGCATCCTACCTCTTGGTTCTGAAAGGATTTTAAGAGGAAGAACTGGATCTGATGAGGATGGCCCAACTCAAAGGCATTACCATGTCTCCACCCTGGCCACTCCCAAGTGCAGTCCCTGATTATGTTTTGTTCTTGACATCTCTAAAAAATGACATAGTGAGACCTACAGAAAACTACCAGGAAATCCCCAGTCTCCTTTATAATGTCCCCTTCTTTCTGCTGGAGACTGAAACTATTATTGTCCCCCTTCTTTAGGCTTAAGATGTTCTCTTCTTCTACCACAAATGTCCCATTCAGTTATTTTCATGTATGTATAGACTTAGTTTACCTGAGTCTTTCTAATATAGAACCTAACAATGGGTAAGTGCCAAGTTAGGCTCTGAGGAGCAGGGGCAGTCAAGTCCATGGTTTGGCACTGGAAAACTTGGAAGTTAGGCAGAAGGAAGAGGTCATCCCAAAAGGGAGTATGTCAGGTGAGGACCTGGAAATTCAACTTTTGCTTGCTACCCTTCCTGGGTTGGATTTGGTTGATGTAAGGGAGTCTGAATCCCACCATACCCTCACACTCCAGTTTTATGGTGTGCTGGTTTGAAAGGAAGCATGCCCCCTCGAAAATCCATGTTTTAACCAAAATCCCATTTCATAAAGGTAGAATGGTCTCTGTTCAATATGTATGTTTGAAACTGTGATCAGATCATCTCCCTGGAGATGTGATTTAATCAAGAGTGGTTGTTAAACTGGATTAGGGGATGACATGTCTCCACCCATTTGGGTAGGTCTTGATTGGTTTATTGGAGTCCTATAAAAGAAGAAATATTTTGGAGAATAAGAGATTCAGAGAGAGCAGCACCGTGAAGCAGAGTCCACAAGCCAGCGACCTTTGGAGATGAAAAAGGAAAACGCCTCCCGGGGAGCTTCATGAAACAGGAAGCCAGGAGACAAAGCTAGTGGATGACGCTGTATTCGCCATGTGCCCTTCCAGCCGAGAGAGAAGCCCTGACTGTGTTTGCCATGTGCCTTCTCACTGGAGAGAGACCCTGATCTTCATCAGCCTTCTTGAACCAAGGTATCTTTCCCTGGATACCTTAGATTGGACATTTCTATAAACTTGTTTTAACTGGGGCATTTTCTTGGCCTTAGAACTGTAAACTAGCGACTCATTCAATTCCCCTTGTTAAAAGCCATTCCGTTTCTGGTGTGTTGCATTCCAGCAGCTAGCAAACTAGAACATAGAGCAGAACGACATAGCCACGAGAAGCAGAGTCCACCAGCCAGCAGCCTTTGGAGATGAAGAAGGAAAATGCCTCCTGGGGAGCTTCATGAAATAGGAAGCCAGGAGAGAAAGTAGCAGATGATGCCTTGCTTGCCATGTGCCTAGAGAGAAACTGTGACTGTGTTCGCCATGTGCCTTTCCAGATGAGAGAGAAACCCTGAACTTCATCGGCCTTTTTGAACCAAGGTATCTTTCCCCGGATGCCTTTGATTGGACATTTCTATAGACTTGTTTTAATTGGGACATTTTCTTGGCCTTATAACTGTAGACTAGCAACTTATTAAATTCCCCCTTTTAAAAGCCATTCCGTTTGTGGTATATTGCATTCTGGCAGCTAGCAAACTAGAACATATGGCATTCCAGAATAAGTCATTGATAGTTGTGTGTTGTTTTAGAGATCATGAAATTGACTTCTCCGAGAGCATGGACTTAGTGGTCAAGGTGAGCTTCCAACCCAGCCTACCCCTTAAACCTGGACATAACGATCCTAAATTCTATTCCCTGGTCTTATGGGACTTACTGGCCAAGGAGTTTCTCAAGCATGTAAGTATGCTTAAGAGTTCAAGTCCAATCAGCTTGGTGTTCCCTAATGAGAATCCCATCTTTGTCGAGACATGAAAGGCTTTTTAGGAGAGGTGTGTCACACCTGACTGTTGTTAGGTGGAACCTGCCCTGGCTCTGTCTTCATGATGCAGCTGCCCCGGATATCCAGCCACAAACCCTGGCCTTCCGAGTCCGGCCATCTGGAAGGGGATACTGAGCCTTGCCCTTGCTGTCCTTCCTCAGCCTTTCATGTCACCTGGAGCCTGCCCAGCAAGGTCTATTTGGAGAGCTTAAAGCTAATCTCCCAAATTTATGAGCCCAAATCCATTTGCAACGAGGAAGACCCTGACTGACCAGGGGCTTAAGCAAATGTCCCCCTCTATAGCGTTCCGATGGCTGTACTTGAGTTCCACACGCATGATGTCAGCGAGAACCTGGGCAGGCCTTTCTCCTACACTTGGCTCAGAAATCATTTACAAAGCAAACGAAAAAGACAGCCCTGAGCAGGCAACTTTTCCTCTTTCTCTTCGCTGGGCCTGTGCTCCCAGGCCACTCCTAGAGGGCTCTTCTGATCTGAAGGTGCAATTGAAAACAGGTGTCCACCACAGAGCCTATAAAATATATACTAGCAATGGGGGAGAGCCTCAGAGATCCTTTCAACCGGTAGAAATATGGAGACAATTCCCAGCACAGACTCCCCCTCAATTCTGCCAGGCCTCCAGCCCCATCTCTCTTTAAAAAAATGCCTTAAAAAATGTTCAGGGAAAGTGGGAGCATATGGTCCCACCACTCCATTCGGTAGAAAGAAATGTGTAAAAGATTAGGGAGACTCTGTCAAAACGTCAGACTGGACCTGCTGGAAAAGTGGCTCCTGTCCCTGCATGCCCCTCCCCAAGCTGTGCGACCCCAGTAACCTTGGGCTGTGCGGGTGAAGCAGCGGCTGTGATTTGAATGCCAGATTTACCCAATTTCTGTTTAGCAAATACGTCCAATGTACTGCAGCTCATGTTTGGGATAAATACCTGATTAGGTTGTCTTAAAATATGACTACTATTGCTCATAAAGGGAAGGAATTTCAGCCAGGCAACATCCGGGGCGTGAGGATTAGGTTTCCCCTTTACGTGTCGTCAGCCAGCGCCCCTGATCTTTCCTACCTTGCAAGCTCATTAGGCAGACGCTTGAACACGGGGACACTGACAACGCAGCTGTATTTCATTTGTAGATAATTGAGGCAATAAATGTAATAACCAAACGAGATATGTTGACTCGTGAGCTAATTTGGGTGTCGATGTTACAGCGCTTGTGCAGCTGGAAATGTTTCCATCACACAAATCTGTTTCAGATAAACGTACCCTGTTTCTGTCTTTACTAAGATACACACACACACACACACACACACCCCAAATCGCTCTGTATATCTAAAAATACATGTTCATAAATTGTGGTCAGTCTAAACACTGTTTGAAAGAATATTAATATCAGCAGTTCATTACGTGATCAGACTACATTAACCACTTAACACTGTGGGTGCCTAATTGAAGTGCTCAGATCAGGTTTTCTAAGGCACTTTTGATCTGGAAACCTGAAAAACCTTAGCTGGAAGGCTGTGGATGGATCCATTATTTTTTTTTCTGCTTGCTTTTACCGTAGGGAGAATTTCTTTTTTATAGTCCAGATATTTCCAGAGGCACCTCACCTTTTATCTTCTCTGATATTTAAGCCCAGGCAAGCTGAGTAGTTGTATGTGGGAGGCAAAGTCCTGTAATTTAAAAATGGTCATTCTTGGAGTGGACAGCCTCAATGAAAAGGAGATTTTAATATATGAGAGACCCAAGCTTTGTAGGAGCCCTTATAGGTATGTACTAATACCCTAGATCAGGGATTGATAGTCTGGTTTGCTGCTTGTTTTTGTATAACCTGTGAACCGAGTGGCTTTGATATTTTTAATGGTTACAAAATACAAAATAAAAGGACAATATTTCGTGATGTGAAAATTACATGAAATTCAAATTTTAGTGTCTATAAATAAAGTTTTATTGGAACATGGGCATGCTCCTTCATTTCCTATTTTTTGTGCTGCTTTGCTGCCCCAATGGTAGGGTTGAGTAGCTGCAACAGAGACTGTATGGCCCACAAAACCTAAGATATTTACCATCTTGTCCTTTATAGAAAGAGTTTGCTGACTCTTGCTCTAGAGTAAACACTACTAATTTGCATAAGTGAGGAAAAGCTAGACTTGATTAGAGGGTATTTTAAACTGAAATTTTCATTACTTCCAGGTAAATGCAAAATAGGAAGTTGATCAGCCATTTGTTGTTCACAGAGGTCACTCTTAAAGGACCAGTTAGGAAGCATTACTAGTATTAGCCTAAAGCGGAAGTGGCCTAAAAAAATGGCCTCATGTGGACATTTTGGTTGCGCTCACCGTTTGTATGCAAACCCCGTTTCTCGTCTGTCTGAAAGACTTGCCTTCCTGGTTGGGTAATCATTTATTTTATAATCTCAGTTTTGTAGTAGTTCAACAAATTTGTTTTCTCGATAGATATTTTTGAAAGCTCGTTGAGGTATATTTTTCATCCAGCAAAATTCACCCTTTGGGTTTTCAGTTTTATGGATTTTGACGAAAGTGTTCACTTGTTTAATCACTACCACAATTAAGATATAGAGCAGGACTGTTACTCCAGAATCCCCCGTGTGTTCCTTTGCAGTTAGACTGACCCCACCCCCAGCCTTGACTGAGATGCATGTGTTTTCTCTTCCTTTAGTTTTGCCTTTTCCAAGGCACTACATAAATGGAATCATATAAGATATAATAGATATTTTTTTTGGAGGGGGATGCATGGTCCGGGAATCGAACCCGGGTCTCCCACATGAAAGGTGAGCATTCTACCACTGAACCACCCACGCACCCCTATAATAGATATTTTAAAGTCACAGTTCAGTTACACTGGCTGCAATTTAGAAACCAGTGGATTTTGAATTGGGCTTCTACTATACTTGAAACAAACTTTATATAATTAAGATGAAATCTATTTTCCTTGGTTATCTGGAAGAGGGATTCAAAGTTTGTTGTACTGTTGTTGATACCAATGTATTAAAATTGTAGGACTGTAAATTCCGGCCTTAATATGAAATTATCTTTCTAAAAGAGAAAGAGAATCTTATCACTTATACCGAATATTCCTGGATAAATTTTTTTAAAGCAGTTTTGTTCAGATATGTTCACACACCATACAGTCCATTCAAAGTGTACAATCAATGGCTCTTAGCATAATCACAGAGTTGTGCATTTATCACCACAATCAATTTTAGAACGTTGTCATTACTCCAAATAAACTAAAAAGTAATCATATCCAATGTCGTCAGTTTCAGTCTATCTCCTCTTTTTACCCCCTCATTCCTTTTCTCTTCCCATATTTAGAGTTTACTGTGGATGACACATTATTTGTCCCTTGGTGACCCTTTTCTTATTGTCTACAATGGGGAAAGCCTAAAGGGCCTCTTCTGTGGACGCCTAGAATGTACCTAGGTAACACAGTGGACACTTAATAGCCTTGCTAGGTCTGTTTTTTCCAGCTATTAGAAGAGTGGGGGGAAGAGATTTAATGTGTCTTAAGCATGTGGGTTGTAGGTTGTTGCCCAAGGGGACCAGAATTTTGCTGACTCTGTACAAGTGGGCTCTGGAATAAAATTCAAAGGTAGCAAGTTTAGAAGCTGGTCTGAAGTTTTCATTTTATTTCGAACTGAACTCATGTTACTACTATAGAAAATTGTACTGACAGGCCTATACATATAATTTATGATATTTCCTATCAAGATGTTTAGCTGAATTAGAAACATTTGTGAACAAGTCCTGCCGCTGGTTGAAAGCGGTCTTCTGCTGGGGAAAGGCAGAGGGCATGGAGGGTGGGCACATAAAGGAGAACCCAGAATACCTTTGATTTCAGTGACTATTGATCAAATAATGGACCGTAAACTGTTTACAGTGGTGACCCTTGTCGCAACCACAGAGAAGGTGTTTACAGATAGTTATTAAGGTTCTTCTTAAGTTGTTCACAAAGTGTGCTATTTACAGGGCACATTTCCCCAAATATCTTCGTTTTCTCTGAAACATTACATACAGTAGGTTCCGTGTTGAGAAGGACAAGGAGGTGAATAAGTGAAGCTTTGCCTATATATTTTTTGAAGAACCTGACTTTTTAGACAATAATTTCATTTCCACATTTCAGATCATGGAAAAGGGAACTCTCTACCTAAGGATCCATTAGAAGCATCAAACAATCAAAGAGAAACCCAACATTCCAGGAAAAGGTTACTATATTGGCTTATTAATTTCTTCCAGAGAAAAGCAATGTTGGCTACGCAGGCTATAATGAGGATCAATAAAATTTATAGATGAAGATACAAGGACTATGAGAGAGAAGACCTATTTAAAACTGCATTTCCAGGAGATCAACATGAGATACCACCAGTCTCAATTTTTTGCCCAAGGAAATGCTCAGATATGTATCTTTAAAAGTTCATAGGAACTGTTTGTCAAATTAAAGCAATATATACTTATTCTAAAAAGAATACAGTTTTCGAAGGGCTATTGTGGCCTAGTGAACAAACTTCTGGAAGAAATGTGGTACAAAAGGAAGCAATGCTCTGTTCCTGCAAACGCAACTCACCAGTTGCAATGCATGGCTGACCCTACAGAGGCTGAATTAAGATGTCAATTGATCAGATATTTCGTGAAGGACTAATATATGCCTGCAGTCTGAGAGATGTAGATGAGGAAAGTAAAACACGTGTTCCTTCCCTCAAGTGACTTAAGATGTGGTGAGACTCAAATGACATGAACCCACATGAGCCAAAAAGTCACAAGCAAAAGTCAGGAAGCCTTTGCAACACTCTACTTTTGAGATCATGAGTGCCAGCGCTCAGGATGTGGCAGAGGGAGATGAACAGAATGGATAAGTAGGAGAGGTTTGGGGAAGGAAAAATTGGCAGGATTACTGCCTGGTCAGGGTGAAAACCAAAATGATTCTGTTTTTCAAGTCAGAGTGACCAAGAGAAATTGCAGTTTGGGGAGCAGATTTTGATGACAATGTCAAGCTTAATTTCAGAGAAGTTGATTTTAAGGAGGTTCTGTGCCATCCAGGGCAAAATGCCCTCTGGTAGGTGGAATTATACCTCTGATGGTTCTTAGGTTCATCTCTATGGTAAATGCTGATTTTAATGCTTAATATGTTAATCAGATGGGACATTGATTTAGAAAGCAATTACTTTGCAGCATTGTGCACTGCTTAGCAATTCAAGGTCAAAGTAATCCACTGGAGGAAGGAAAGAAGGGGAAACAAATATTTCCTGAAGGATCTACTATCTCCTGGCAATGTGCCATGAGTTTTTACAAGTTTTCTGGTTTTAATCTTTATAACACTTTACCTCTCTCTGAACCAGGTAGCACATGTTGGTTAGAGGTGCTCAAGAAATTTTATCTTTACTTTAGAGATGAGAAATTGGAGGGTCAGGGAGGTTCAACAACTTGTTCAAAGGCTGAGATTTGAAGCCAGGTCTTTCTGAATTCAGAGATCCGAATGATTTCTCTGAACCACACAACTGGCCTGGTCTGTATTTGTTTTCACATCTCAGTGTGGTTTTCATGGCCTTCCTCCCTATCCAAAGTCCTTTTAATAATTGCTCACTAGCTTTAAAAATTCATATTTGTGACCTTGCTTATTATTTATAACTACCGTTGAGATATTGTGTTTCCAGGGCCCAATGCACCAAGTGAATAGCTGTCTACGCCACCTTCAGATATTATACACAACTCCTCATTTCTCACCCATGTGACTGAGCAAAACTTTGCTTTCAGTGACTTGTCCAATATCACAGGAAAAATATTTCTTGAGCAACTACTTTGCTTTTGACATCCTACTCAGAGTGGAGGCTATACGGGGTGGGGGTGGGGGAGGGTCTCCTTAGATGTGGACACAGGTCATGCAATTGTGGCAGGAAACATTAAGAGATTAATTTTCATTCCCATACCTTTATTTGTCCTTTACCTGATCTACAAAGGGAGTTAGGCCTCCCTGGACTTCCTAGCCTTCCCCTCCACTAATATGATTTGGAGGACTTTGAGCAGAAGATTTTTACATTAAAGGAATCATTGGATATTGTGTTGTGATTATACTATACAGAGACAAGGATAGAAGGAGGGAGACTGGTGAAGAGGTTATTAAAGTGAGAGATGATGGTAGGTTGGACTGAACAGTTAATGGTGAAGGTGCTGAGAAGTTATCCGGAATCTGGATATAGTTTACTAATAATATATGCAAGAAAAAGAGAGAAGTCAAGGTGATAGGTTTTGGCTGAGAGAGGGGAAGGGTAGAGTTGCATGTAGAGAGTAGGGAGATTGTGACAAAAGCAGGCTGTGGTTGGGGAAGAGGGGAGCAGAGGAACTCAATGGTAGATAACTTTGAGATGCCTAGTAGATATCTAAATGAAGATGTCACGTTGGCAGTCATATATATATAATTCAGCGTATTGGTTTGGGCTAGTAGTATTAAGGGTCATCAGCATATTGTTTTTAACTCATGAGACTGGATGAGATCATCAAGAGAGATTGTAGAGGAAAGGGAGGTGATCCAATGACTAAGCCCTGGAGTTCTCCAGTGTTTAGAGTTTGGGGAAAGACAGAGGAAGAGCAAAAAGTCTGAGTTAAATGGAAAACCAGGGGAATGTGGTGTTCTAAAGCCAAGAGAGGAAAGTTCTTTGTTGAGGAGAGATCATTAACTTTGTAACATGCCACTGTGGAGTTCAATTATGAGAGTACTGACAGCTGCTCCTTGGATTTAAGCAATGTGGGTGTCATTGATGACCCTGATAAGAACAGCATATAAAGACAAAATTTTCAAAGGATTTTTCTTCCTAAAAGAGAAATAGGACAGTGTTGGAGGGGGATGTGTGGTCAAGAGAGTATAGAGATATCTATATCTATATCAGTATATATTATGGAAGAAATAAGCAACATGTTTTTATGTTGATGAGAATAGACTAAAAGAGAGAAAAATCGATGGTGTAGGGGAGAGACAGGAGAATTACTGGAGAAGAGTCCTTAAAAAGATGAGAAAAAATGGGGTTCAATGCATTAGTATAGGAGAGGAAGATTGAATATATGGACACAGATGCAGGTATGTAAGCGTATGTGGTGATGGGAGCTTGTGGATATCTTTTCCTGATGGCTTCGACTTTCTTAGTGAAATAGGAAGACAAATTATTGACCAAAAATGAAGTTGTTGCTTTTATACTTAACTTTCTGAGGAACACCAAACTGTCTTCCGCAATGGCAGCATCATTTTACATTGCTACCAGCAATGAATAAATGTTTCTATTTATCTGCATCCTATTCCACACTTGTAATTTTCTGCTTTTTTTAATAGTAGCCATCTAAGTGGGTGTGAAATAGTATCTCATTGTGGTTGTGATTTGCATTTCCCTGTTGGCTAATGATGTTGAGCATCTTTTTTTCATATACTTTTTATTTGTATATCTTCTTTGGGGAGATGGCAATTCAAATCTTTTGCCCATTTTTAAATTGGATTGTTTGTCCTTTTTGTTGAGTTGGAGGATTCCTTTAAATATTCTCCATATTAAACCTTCATCAGATATGTGTTTTCCAAGTATTTTTTCCCATTATGTATGTTGTCATTTTACTTTCATGATAAAGTAATTTGAAGTAGAAAAGTTTTTAAGTTTGATGAGGTTCCATTGATCTATTTTTTCTTTTGTTGCTTGTGTTTTGGATATAAAGTCTAAGAAACTATTGCCTTATACAAGGTTCTGAAGATGCTTTTCTACATTACCATATGACCTGGCAATCCTGCTACTAGACATGTATCCACAAGAATTGAAAGTAGGGACTCGAACAGATATTTGCACACTGATGTTCATAGTGGTAGTCACAATTGCCAAAAGATGGAAGCAATCCAGTGCCCCTCAACTGATGAATGGACAAACAAAATGTGATATATACATAAAATGGTATATTATTCAGCCATAAGAAGGAAAGAAGTTCTAAGAAATGCAGCATCATGGATAAACCTTGAAGACATCTTGCTGAGTGAAATAAGCCAGACAGAAAAGGACGAATATTGATTGATCTCACTGTTATGAAATAATTAGAATAAGCAAACTCATAGTATCAGATATGGGGTAGGGGTAGGGAGTGAGAAGTTGAGGTTTATATGAGATCATCAAGAGAGATTGTAGAGGAAAGAGAGGTGATCCAATGACTAAGCCCTGGAGTTCTCCAGTGTTTAGAGTTTGGGGAAAGACAGAAGAAGAGCAAAAAGTCTGAGAGTTAAATGGAAAACCAGGGGAATGTGGTATCCTAAAGCCAAGAGAGGAAAGTTCTTTGTTGAGGGGAGATCATTAACTTTGTAAAACGCCACTGTGGAGTTCAATTATGACAGTACTGAGAGTTGCTCAGTACTATTTGGAATGATATTTGTTTTGGTGATGGATAATGGTGTAGTAGCATAACATTGTGAATGTAATTAACAGCACTGAAATATACATCTGAATGTGGTTGAATGGGGAAAATGTTAGGTTGTGTGTATGGTAACAGAATAAAATTAAAAAAGAAAATCCATGGACAGCACTACCTGTACAATGAACCCTAAGTTAAACCATAGGCTATAGTTAATAGTACAACTATAAAAATGTGTTTTCATCAATTATACCAAATATATCACACAAATGCACATTAATAATAGGGTGCTATATAGGAATGCTGTATCTTATGTATAATTGTTCTGTTAACCCACAACTTTTCTAATAAAAAATGCTGTTTTTCATATTGTTAATGCTTTATCTTGTCAGACTTTAAATAATTATGTATTTTAGATTATGGTAACATATTTACAACATAGAAATTTGTCACTTTAGTCATTTTTAAATGTACAATTCAGTGGCATTAATTACACTTACAATGGTGTTATACCATCAATACCATCCATTATCAGTATGCTTTCATTACTCAAAACAGAAATTCTGCCACCCATTAATCAGTAACTCCCTATCATCCCTCCCACAGCCCCTTGTAAACTCTAACCTATTAATTTGCTTATTATAGATATTTCACATAAGTGGAATCATACAATATTTGTCCTTTTGTGTCTGACTTATTTCACTCAGCACAATGTTTTCAAGGTTCACCCATGTTGTGCCACATATGAGCATCTCATTCCTTTTTTTTTAATGGATGAATAATATTCTATCCATATTTTGTTTAACCATCTATTTTGGGCACAGGTCGTGTCCACCTTTTGGGATTGTGAATAATGCTGCTGCATTCATCAGTGTACAAATATCTGAGATCTTGCTTCATGTTCTTTTGGGTGTACACCTAGTAGACATCTGGGTCATATGATAGTTCTACGTTTAACTTTTTGAGAAACTGCCAAACTATTTTCCAAAGTGATTAAACCATTTTACATTCCCACCAGCAATCTCACAAGAGCACCAATTTCCCCATCAACACTTTATTTTCTGTTTTTAAAATAATTTCCCTCTCAGTGGGTATAAAGTAATATCTCATTATATTTTGATTTGTATTTCTCTAATGACTAATAATGTGCTTATTGGCCATTTTGTACTTCTTCATTGAAAAAATGTCTACTCAAGTTTTTTTGCCCATTTTTAAATTGGGTTGCTTGTCTTCTTGTTGACTGGTAGGAGTTCTTCATATATTCTGAATATTAAACTGTTATCAGATATATGATTTCCAAATATTTTCTCCCATTCTGTAGTTTGTCTTTTCACTTTGTTGATGTCCTCTGGTGCACAAAAGTTTCTAATTTCAACGAAGTCAAATTTACCTGTTTTTCTTCTGATGCCTGTACTGTTGGTATCATATTAAAAAATCTGTTGCCAAATTCAAGGTCTTGAAGATTTCCCCCTATGTTTTCTTCTAACAGTTCTATGGTTTTAGCTCTTATATTTAGATTGTTACTCTTCTTTGAGTTAGTTTTTGTGAGCGGTGTGAGGTAGGGGTCCAGTTTCATTCATTTGCATGTGGATATCTAGTTTTCCTAGTATCTTCTCCCACTTTTTGATGATAGAGTCCTGATTGCTCACATGGAAGAGAAGGTACTCTGCCCTCTTTTTAACCCTCTGTTTATCATTAGCTTATAAAACATGTTTAGAATGTTTGTGCACGTTTTTGTTTTATGAAGAGAAGACATTTAATAGTATTAAATATTTGTATAATGTCTATACAGTTACTAATGAATAATAATTTCCTGTTGGTTTAAAATAAGCAACAAAGTACATTTAAGGGAAGGCTTAAATATAAAAGCCATTTATCACTACTTTTTTGTGTGTGTGAAGTTTAGTTATATACACCCATCCCTGGGTCATTTGCCTTTAAAGCTTTACTGCTCCCTGTAGAGAAAAGGTCAAATGAGACACTATGCAGAGTGAGATTATAGCAAGGGTCTAGGCAGTCAGCAGCTTGAATCAGCTGGGAATCTTTCATTGCAAGCAACAGAAACTGACCCTGGCTAGCATAAGCAAAATGGGAAATTTATTGGCTAGCTATGTTTAGCACATGCAACTAAAGGAAAAGCAGAATACTGAGCCTTAGTAAGACAGAAGGACAGGTCAGAAGACCTAGTTGGCAGGTGCTAAAGGGTAGTCTCTCCTAGACACTAGTCCCAGAATGTATCTCTTCCAATAGCTTCTGCCACTGGGGCCCTCCTCTAAGAAAATGCCAGGTTCATCCATTCATTAATTCATTGGGTATTTATTGAGTGCTTACAATTTGTCAGGCACTCTTCTAGGTTCTAGGGCTGCAAAGTGAACAAAACAGAAAAGAATTCCCACCCTCATTGAGCATTGCAATCTAGTTGGGGGAAACTAACAATATATTAACAAACAAAAATGAGTGAAATATGTAATATATTTGTTGGTGATAAATATTATGGAGAACAAATAAAACAGGGTGGTGTAGTATGCTGCTGTAGGGAGAGTCCTACAGTTTTAATGTCAGAGTCTGGAAAAAGCCTCGTGTGGAAAGGGATGCTTGAGTCAAGACCTAGAGGAGATTTGGGTAAAAGTCTGGGAACTGAGCATTCCTAAAGGGAATGGGGGTCAGTGTTGACTTACATTTAAAAAGCGAAACTCTGGCTGCCCTGTTGAGAATACAGTGAAGTGGGGCCATGAGCAGAATTCAGGCCACCAGTGAGAAAGCTACTGCAGTCATCCTGGTGGATGAGGATTTGGGCTTAGAGCAGAGCAGTCACAGAGGAGGTGTTGAGAAGTGATCAGATTCCGGATCTCTTTTAAAGAAAGAGCTGTTGGAATTTTCTGGTGGTTAGGATATGTGGCGTGGGCAAAAGAGATAAATCAATGATGATTCCCAGGTTTTTGGCCTGAGCAACTCTTAAGGTGGAGAAGATTGCAGGAAAGAGCAAGTCTGTGGAGATCAAGAACTAGATCTGTTAAGAGTGAGACCAAGTAGAAGTAGCAGGACATCTGTGTAGGCAATGTGGGGTTCGAGGAGAGGTCTGGGCTAGAGATATTAATTTGAGAGGCATCATTACATTAATGATATTTAAAGCCATGGAACTGATTGATAGCAATCACTTGAGAGCATGGGAATGAGTGGAGATAGAAGAGAGAAGAGGCTTGTGGTTTGATGCAGGGACCTGAGGGGAAGGAATTAGAAAGGGGACTGAGAAGGAGTGATCTGATTGATGGACCAACATGTGTCTCATGGGCAACCCAGGTCTGGGAGAGGGAGCACCATGCCTGACAGTCTTACCAAGACTGCAAGCAGTGGGAGAGATGGTTCCCCAAGGCACATGGAAATGTCATTATCAGAACAAGGAATAGATCCTGTGCAGGCATAAACAACAGGTGGCCACCATATTCTTTGTTTCAGAATATTATTAGCTATGCATTAGCTCTTTTCACAAAAAAAAATGTAATTGAAGTAAACTTCATATTATGCACAAAGACACACTGATCTGGGTTTTATATAATTGCTGGATCCTTGTCCATACTGTTTTATTTCTTAATAAAACAAAGACTCTGGAGTCCCCAATATCCCTTGAACTCTTAAAACTTTGGAACTGTTGCCAAATTGCATGCTAGATTGTGAACCTTTAAGGCAAAGATTCTGTCTTATTGGTCTCTTTGTTTCTAACACCAAACATCAATTTTGCATAGGTTAGATGTTTAATATATATTTTTATAACAATGATTACACTTGAATCATTTGGGGTAGCTGACGCTTTCATCCCTTCAAATTTTGGGTAATGAATTCTTGCTTTTGAGACAGAAAGCCAGGAAAGGCTATCTTAAGAAAGGATATTTATTGGGTCTCATGATTAAAATGTGGGAATGACTTCAGACATGGCTGCATCCAGGTAGCAAACAATGATATCATGTCTGGCTCTCATCCCTTGACAGTTCCTCATTCTTCAAGAAGACTATTCACATACATGACCTTCCCACATGATGTCAGGGTGGCCACCACCAGATCTAAACTTACATTCTACCAGTTTAACATCCTCAGCGGAAAGGAAATATTATCACTTTTCTAATAGCTCCTGAGGAAGTTCTCAGACATGGGTTACAGGTCTATCCCTGAATTAATTACTGTGGTCAGGTTCTTTCATTAGTGAGCCTGGTCAAGTGTTAACATCAGGTGCTAGGACCATGCATTGTCTAAGAGGACAATTGCATTGTCTAAGAGGTGATTCACCGGAAAAATCAAGGCACTGATAGCAGAAGACAAACAGATAGATACTGAGCAGGCAGAAGCAACAGATGGCCACAGCAAGTACCAAGTATTTTATAGGGGCATTTGGGGAAAGCAGTATATTTACACAGAATCTGCCACATCTGTTTGGGTTTGGAATAACCATGGTTTGGAAACAATTGTGCTTGAATTTTGCAAACTACAGAACCACTAGGACAATGCTCAGAATCTGTTTCCTTTTCTCTGCACCTCGGACCTGGGAGGGCAGCTTTAGGCATTGCTTTGTCTCTCTGGAGGCTCAAGTGGAGCTGAGCAGAGATGAAGTTATCATGGGCTTGGTGAATTCTCCTCTGGCTGTTTTATGATAACACCACCAGCCAAAGATATAAGGCAAGACATGGTATTTCAGAACTATGAAGCCCCTTGGTGAGACACCAGAAACTTTGGAAAAAAGAACTTTGATACCCACTGGGGGAAGTTGCTGTAATTTTGAAGGTGTTTCACTCAGGAAAGGAGCCTGTGATTTGTGAAGCAAGACTAATCTGCTTGTGGGAAGCTGCAGCATGAAATGAGACAAGGTGTGATAACCTGTCAAGTTCCAAAGAGAGATGATTTAGGGGGAGATAGCAGCTTGAAAACGTGAGGATGGGTGTTACTAACTTAATCCATATGATGCCTTCAAAACAAAAAGTATATTAGGGGCGAAAGGCATGAAACAGACATTATTCATTGTCTCCAGGTGATATTTCTCCTGTGAATTTACAAGCAAGTGTTGGCATGCTGTGTGCAGACATTTGTACAATAGATTAGAGCGCCCAGATTGCCACAGATGAAAAGTAGGGGGAAGACACCTTTGACTTTTTCCCTTCCCCCCCCCCTAATTTATCTATCTCATTTATTCCAGACAAGGGCTTCTTTACTTTGTGAAAATTAGAGACATCTGCAGTTACACAACCTAAGTCAAGGATAATCAAAGCTCACAATGCCAGGTGTGAACAGATTGCTTGTAGGGTCAGGAAGGTGACTCTTCCTCCTCCTTCTCTCATGGGTAGCATTGCACAATCATCAGGAGGTGTTTTCCAAGAGTGGGTAGGGAGGGAGGGGAGGAAGCAACCACGCTCTGGTGGGAGAAGCAGATGTTGGCTGGATGAGGATGACTCACGCAACTCGCAATGTGCTTCCACTTCTGTACCACAGGCTCTCTTGCTCATCCTGGGACTTGGGGTGATGTTTTGAAGCAGAGAGCATGGACCTCTGAATGGTTCCACATTTAGGTAAAGGTTCCAACTGCAACAACTCAGTTTTGTTAGGATGATCATATACATCCTCTAGAGTTGGGAAACACCTTCCAAACCTAGGGAACAAATTCTCACAATGGTCTATTGCTTCTGGGAAGAGGAGACTGCAAGCAGTTTCTAAAGGGGAATCAGGATGGAGTTCTGTTGTGACACCCCTATAACTTTGAGATGGCAGGTTTTCTCCTTGGATCTAAGGGATGTCACAAACAGTGGGACAGATCTGGAAGGCTGCATGAGTATATAGGAACTTTCTTTTGTTTGCTGACAATGGAAGGTCACTTTTTGCAGTAGTTTAGGAAGCATGAAAAACTTCCTATCTTTTCCCTTCTAGTTTTTGACTTGACTTCTTTTGCTACCATGTTATGGTAAATCAAGTGGGAGAAAAAGGGAAAGAGTGTGGAACTGGAATTTGGGAGGATTTGTATTTGGGTTACAGTTCTGTCATTTATGAACTGTGGGATCTTGGGAAAATCATTTAACTCTGCCTCTGAGCTGTGGTTTCTTCATCTGTAAATGGAGATAGGGATGTCCCCTTAAAGGAAATTTTTGAGGATTAAACAGTGCATTTGATTCTATTTCATAAAACTTATAGCACCTTTTCAAATGTTCATTTAAAAATTGTTCCAAAGAAAGTGACCAATTCCCTGGTATTTTTGTTCTGTTTCCTTCTGCTCTACTTCCCAACTGTCCCAGTGATGGGCACCTGTAGGGCCATTTGTTTTTCTTCATACATTGAAGGGCATCAGTTTTTGATGAGCAAGGTCAATTTCAGGAGCCAAATCTTCTCTGCACTTTTAACTTATCGACGAGTTTTCCTTCACCCTCATAAACTCCCAACAACCTCCAAAATCATACCCAAAACACTGAAGGTATCATAGAGTGGCCTAAATAGGGACTGTCTCCAAATCAACCGAACTTTAATAGTTCGAAATCTCAAGTAATTAGTCCATAGTTGATTTCTAGACCACACGACTAGTTAGCTGTCTTCTCTGTCCCACCCTGAGTCCCTCTGGAAGTAAGCAAGTTTGGGGTGTATCTGAGGAAGCCGAGGCTTCTAGAGACCCTCAGGATGCAAACCCAGCACCTTTCCTTAGTTAGGCCACAGGTAGCAGAGTTTCAACCATGCCACCTGTGTTTGGAGGTCTGATGTGTCCATCACTCCCACCTGACAGAGGTCATTGTTGCGTGGGAACATCCTGATCTTGCCCTTAAGCTGTTCCCCTGGAAATGCACTGCCAGAGAGTGAATCCTAAGGTGCAGGGAGACCACTCAGAGAGCTTGGTTGCTAATTCTTGATCTCTCTGACTCTTGCATGAGTGTAGAACTGTATCCTCCGATATGAAGCTAACTCCGTGAGGTCAGGGGCCATATTTGTTGTTTTATTCTCAACGTGATCCACAGACTTAGTTATTTTCTTGTTCCCTGTAGACATTTGAGTTTACTATTCGGAATATAGCTCATTGTGGTTGGTTCAGAAAAGAAAGGGTATTAGAACTAAATGACCCCTATTGTTCTTAGGAAACCAGAGAAGTCCAAGAAGTGTAGCCGTAGAGGTGGTAGGGACTCCAGTGGACCATTGCACTATAGTTTCCACTCAATGTAGAATCCTTTCTAAAGTGTGACTGACACAGACATTTAGTATGTGCTCCGATACCACCAATGGCAGGAAAATTACTACTGATATGTCCTTAATAAACGTTAAACTGCACCTGTTGCCCACAAGCCTGTCCAATGGTTCTACTCCATGAAGGAACATTGAAAAAATCTTTATCTTTGCTAGAATGTTCCTTCTTTTGAACAGTTCTCCGAACGCACTGACTCCTTCAATGGCCTTTCATTTGTAATCGTGCCTAGATTCCCTCCTTGGTTCTGTCACACTCCTGTGGGCGTTTAGTAGCTTGACCCTAGGGTACACAGAATTAGAATGGGACATTCAGAGTTGCACACATTACTCAGAATGAGCCCTGATCAGTGCAGATGGCCTTGGAACCTGTATTTATTATCTGGGTACCATACCTCTTTGACACAGGCCCAGACTGCTTTGGTTTGGCTTTTTCAGTGGCCATGCTTTTCAACTGGTTGATTTTAAATTTATGGTCAACAATGGCCAAAATCTATCTCACAGAGGGCCAAGGCAGGCCTCTTAATTCAGGAAAAATGTATTGGCTTTATCATAGTCAGTTTAAAAATGGGTGTGTTGATTGAACCCTATTCTCCAGGCTTTCTATGTTATATAACATACGAAATTTGGGTAATCAGCAAAAAGCAGTGATGTATCAAGGAACAAAAGACATAGTTCTGATTTTCAAGAAACACATCATTCATTTAGTTGGTAGGGTAAGACCAAGATTCATAGAACAATTAGTGAGGAGTAGAAGGAAATATGTAAATGGTAAAGTGTGTCGAGTAGACCAATGCAATTTTCAGAGAAAAGCTAGGGCAATGAAGGTAGGAGAAAGAAAAGATTTCACAGAAGAAGTGGGACATGGCCTGGCGCTTGAAATGTGGTTTGAATTTTTAGACTGAAGCAGGTAGATCTTGATAGGTAGATCTTGCTGGTGAGAGGACTGGTTTGAGTAAAACGTAGGGGAGAGAGTGCCTATTGCCCCAAGAGGTAGTGGAGGTGGGTCTCATTTGGTAGGACACAGGGTATATTTGAGGGGTAGTGATATGTAGGGTGGAGCCATTGATAGAGGGCCTTGATACCCAGGCAGAGGAATTTAGCCTCCAGGCAAAGGGGAAGGTATGAAATGACAGCAATGCGGTCCAAAGCAGTCTAGCCGAGAGTGGTGCTCAGGACAGATTAAAGGGATAGAGGATGGAGGCAGTGAGTGCGTCTCTGAGGCAGATGACATAAAGGAAGTAATGATTACCTTGATGAACCATTTTGAAGGAGAAAGGAGAGGATTTCTTTGACTGCATGGAGGAGAGGAAGAATGGTGAAATTAATATGATTTTGTAGTTTCACACCTGGATGCTGGGGACAATGGTGATCTGTGGGCAGAGCTGAAGAAGGAAATGGTTTGAATGAAAGTGGATGATTTTGTTTGGGTCCACATTGGGTGTCGGTGTTAGTGTGGAGGGAACAGTCAAGTGACATGGTTCAGTAATAATTTGCAGATAGGGCTCAGGTAAACTGCCAATGGGAAAAAAGTCTCAACATGAGAAGAACTTGTGAATTTACTCATCTTCCCTAGTGCATGTCTAGGGATGTACATGCCATGGTGTTCAGCTCTGAGTAAGCAGGCTGACCTGTGCCTAGTGCAGAGGTTAACATCAGGCGCTTCGGAGTCAGACAGACCTGGGTTCAAACCCAGCTTTGCCACTCGCTAGCTGTGTGACCTGACCAATCAATGTAACCTCTCCGAACCTCAGGATAGAAATCTGGAAAAGGAGGACAAATGATACTAGTCTCACAAAGGCATTGTGAGGACTAAATAAAATTGTGCACAATATCACTTACAAAGAAGTATACAATAGCACATAGTACCCCATGCATCACAGAGGCTGTTATTAGTAATGTTTTCCCTGTTGCTGGCTACCTATAGTATCTGCTGTCTCCATCAGCTGACAGCTCTCAGGAGATAGTCCTGGGGGATTCAGACTTCTGAATGTGGGGGTCTTGCTGATAAACTTTTCGTCACTCTTGAGTTCCTGAGTGAAGAAAAAAAGCATTCACCTCTGCTTGAGAGCCTGGTTGGAGAACCAGGGCTGGAGAGTGTTTTCTTAGCATCCATGGCTCCCACGCCAGGCCTACCTCTTGCCCCCCTTGAAATGGCTAGATTTGCACAGCTGCATTACACAGGGATAGTTTTGTCCAAGTCTTTACCAGTTTTCTCTTTCCCCAGCAACTGCCTCTGAACTCGGACATCCAAGGACAACGATGAACTTGGAATGACCAGAGGTAGTAGCCAGATGCACAGCGCTAGGACATTCCCCATATACTCTTGCACAAACACAGACTTTAAATAGCTCTCTTGTGCTAGGGGCTCAGGCTGCATTTCAGGTGCTTGTAGATCACTTGGCATCAGTAACAAGACCACAATGGAAAAAACAGCACAGCTATTTCACCGGCTGCGATGTCAGCAAGTGCGGTGTGCAATTGAGCCTGTGTGTGGTAGCGAAAGTGAGGGCCGCCAAGCCTGTACGGATGCAGAGAGCTCAGGGAAACATGAATGGGGACTCCCGGCAGCTTTAGGAGGAGCTGGACTCCTCAGTGCAGGACTCAGGAAGCTGTGTGTGCTTCGAAGGATTTATTTTTTTTTTTCCCAGTGAAGTAAAAGGGGTCAAGTCTGACAGTGGAACACTCCAGGGCTGGGAGAAGGCTTCCTCTCATGTATCACCTTTCATGCCAATGTTTTGGGGACTGACTCTTGGCTGGCAGCCCCCTGCCTGCTCCCAGTCTGTGCAGGGGGCGCTTCCGTTCCCATCCTCTAGACAGTCAGCTCAGGCCTGAAAGGTACGGGGCTCTGTGTTGGCACCCACCAATTCCCCACTGTTCCAGTCACCCTGACACTTCCCATTTAGCAGCGAATGAGATCAGGCCCTTTGGTGATGAGGTTTGACACCAGACTGTGGGCTCTGTCTGGAAAGATGGATTTGCATAGGTAAGTGTCTTGGAACATGTTTTTCTGAAAGCATTTATCACCAGGGAATGGGTAAGCCCAGAGGTGGAAGGAAGCTGGGGGAGGTGTGGGAGAGGAGGTGAGCGTCCGGGACCAGAACATGTGCGTCTCAGCTGCCCCGAGCAGCCCTGCTCCTGTGAGAGGGGCTCTGCAGGTTGCAGTGTGTACCTGGAAGATTTATGCCCTGCACACCAAATACATATTGATGACCCTCCACGGCACAGTTTTGAAAAGGTGATTATGGGTCTGGTGTGAAGGAATATTTTATAAGAAATTGCTGAAAGATCTCTGGGTACGAAGGAGGAATCGCCACAATGCCTTAGAAAGTGTTCATATTCATTCCCCACCGGCTTCTTGGCGGTTGGAGTGTTCATGCCATTTAGCCTTGAATCCTGGGCAGCCAGATGCCACCACACTAAGTACAGGGATTCTCCTCGAAGACAGACGCCCTATAGTTTAGTAATAAGTATCAGCAGCTTTAAAAAGATGCAGAGACTTGGAATCTGTAATTCCACCTCTGGGAATATTTTTAAAAAATCAGAAAAATGATGTTTATTGAAAAGATGTGTGTTCAAAGATATTTATCATGTGTGATTTTTTTTTATATAAGTCCTTGCAGAATTTGATATCATGCAAATGTGGGTACACACATTTTAACAGAGAAAGCTTGGGAACAATCTGTACCAAAAGAGGGATCTGATATTTTTAAAACTATAGAATACTGTGTATTACTAAATCAGGAAAGCAAGCTGTAGGATAGAATAAATACTGCGATCTTAATTTTATAAAGTGCATGTATACACACACGTAATTGTATGGAAATGAATTTAGAAGGTCATATAGAAATATACAAGCAATGGTTATCTCTGGGGTGATAAGAATATGGGTGACTGCTTTTTAATTTATTTTTTAAAAATGTATCTGTCTATATATTCTAAAATAAACACAGACTCCTTGTGCTGAAAGGGGAGGCTGCCTAAGTGAGGGGCTCCTCCACCTTCTTTAGCCCCATTGCCCATCTGGGATTCTGCCCTGAACGCTGAGTTTGTGTCACGTGACCATAATGGGCTGTATGGAACCAGTTCTGTTGTTGTCCGCTGGTGTCCAGGTATAGCCCTTTGTGCTCAGTGTAGCTGCTGGAAGAAGGCTTAGGTGGCAAAGAAGATGACAGGCTGCTTCTCTTAAATTCTGGTCAATGCTAAGGGCAGGAACCATTGGCTAATTGACATCTTTCATCAGCTGGGCTGGGGCTGCTCTAACTCGACTTGTGGGGAGATTACAGACCTTTTCACCATTTCTGCAAAAATTGTGTATCTGGCTTGGGGCCAGCTGAGCTTGAACTTTCCCCATGTGTCAGTGTACCATGGATTGCTTTCTTTCTTTTTTTAATATCAGTTTCTTGCTTTTCTTATTAAAATTGTATTATTCATTCCAATGTTGGTTTCATCAGCATCATCAGTCTTTGCCTCTAAATGTGACTCAAGGAAAGAAAAGCCTATCGGAATCTGACATTTGTGCTTTGTAATTTGTTATCCTAGTCAACAAGTTGCCTGAGTTTTTTGGTGCAAAGATTCAGTATTACTCTATCTTATTATCACAGCGCAGTAGCTACTGAAAATGCCTATCTGATTTCGTCCCTCTGTGTTCTCTCTTAAGCTGGGATGGGATGGAGTCAGTTCTTATATATATGGCTTCCAAAGGCTACCTAATTTGGAGCATTTTGTTTTTCATATTTCACAGTATTACTCTACTTCTAGAGAAATGAAATTTGAGCAAAAAGAAGTGTCATAGACCTTCCCTAGGGAAAAGAAATTTCCCTCACTTAAATTGTTTTTCTTTTTATATGCCATCCCAGAGACAAATCTAATTAGTCATTTCTAAGCAAAAGAACCCAAGACTCATTTATGCAAGGGAAAATTGATGTCCTAAGTATCAGATCTCAATTTCTGTGCCACTAGTCAAGGAAGCAATGAGTGTCAACAACATACATATTAAAACTAGGAATTTTTTTGATATTATCTGTATTACATCAGTGAGATGTGATTGTGGAAATAAGTATTTATGTGCATTCATGTTTTGTAGTTTCTGGGAATACACTGATGATCCCAGGAATGATTGTGTAAGAGGAAATAATATTTACTGGGGGGTGGCCGTGGTGCTTTATATCCATATTTCATTGCGAAGTTGAGACTGTATTCAATAGTCTGATCCTAAAGGCCACCATGGACTGACATATCAGGACAAATGGAGCCCGTATTACCTTTAGAAGAGTTGACACTTTATTTCTCTTAATCCATATTTTTTAAAAGAGGGATCTTCTTTTTCTGTTAGAGTAAATAGTGGAATGAATTTCATAAAAAAAATCAAAGTATTCTAGCTTTGTTCAACTCACTTACCATTGAAAAGTACTGGATAGTACCCTGGGCTTAGAAAGAGATCATGTCATTGAATCCTATAATTTTATAAATGAGAAAACAGAGATCAGAGAGATTAGGAGATGTTTTAGTTTTTTCGGCTGCTAAAACAATACTTACAGTGGACTGGCTTAACAACAGGAATTTATTGCCTCATGGTTTCAGGGGCTAGGAGATTGGCCTCCTCCTTGGGTTGGTATCTTCTGGCTGGCTGGCAATCTTTGGGGTTCCTTGGCTTTCTCATCACATGCTGGTGTCTTTTCCTTTTTCTTCTGGGTTCCATTGACTTCCAGTTTTGGGCAGCTCTCTAGGGTTTCTGTCTCTCTGATTTTCAGTCTCCTTATAAAAGACTCCAGCAATCTGGAGTAAAGCCCAGCCTGAATCAGTTAGACCATGCCTTAACTAAAGTCATGTTCTGAAGAGATTTATTTATCATGGGTCTATACCTACCAAAATGCAGAACGAGTCTAAATTGGGCAATATAATTCAGTCCACCACAGGTGACTTATTAGGGTTACATAGAGGATTGTAGCTCAGCTCATGACACTCTACTACCAGATGATGCCATCTGAGAATAGTTTTCTTTTTTGGTTGGTTATCAGCCCACTCTATTTCATCTTTACTTCAGTTCATCATTTTCTGATGAGAAATGGCTTAGAAAGAAAGTATTTCCACTTCGATCCAATGGAAAGGACAGGAAGAGTCATACTTTCTGTTTTCTAAAATCTCCCAACCATGAATCTGTTGGTTGGTTTCCTTCAGTAGGCTCATGTCCATGATGAATCCTGAATGAGTGATAACAAAATGGAACCCTATGACACAGGTCCCAGGGGAGCATTTCTTGAACCCCAAATCCTTTGGAAGTTCCTGGGAGAGAAGAGGCTACTGAATAGTTACTCATTTGCCCCTTGAAGAGTTAGTGGTCAGGTGAATCAACAAACCTTGTGATTGGTTACACCAAATGGTGTTGATGAACCGTCTTTGGGAAAAGAGAAGAAAAGTTCACAAGGTCTTAGATTCCATTTCTTCTTCTAGGTTTTGGAGTAGACTGCAAACTCCATTGATGCCAACGTGATGTTATTGTATAGATAAAAATGTATAAAGATGTTAATGTATAAAAAATTATACTTTTTCCTCCCTGCTACACTTTTCTTTCTGCCATGTTGAATGTTAATTTCTATTTCTTCCTGGTATGTTGTCAAAAGTTCAACCAGCCCTACAGCCCCATTCTTTCTGGGGTGGAGTTTTGGATGGTAGATAATGACAGACAGGATTCTCTTGTCTTGGCCAAATGATCGACAGACCAAATATCTCTCAGTGCCACACTTACCTTAGGGCTACTCAGCTTTTCACACTGTCCACTCTTTAGAAAAACTGTGTTGGAAAAATGAAAATACCTCACATTTATATAAAGGACATTTTCATATATATGAAATCCTCAACTTTTTACACTAGTCATATTTAAACATTTAAAAGCTGAGAAACATGTGTATGAGAGAGGCTCTATGACTTTCCCAAGGGCACACAACCTGCAAGTAGAAATGGGACTCAAAACCAATATTTATCTGGGGCAAATTCATAATGAAAATCTCTTCAGCCAAATAAACTGTGATGACAGTTTACCATGTTATTTAGAATAGGATGATGCCTGGTGGCCCTAATTGTTGGCTGAATTCTTCCTCTAACCCACCTTACTCTACCATCGCCTCGAGATCTGAGTATGGGCACTATGTTGGAAAGGCCTGGTTTAAATCCCCAGGTTTGCTACTAACTAGTTATGTCGTATTAGGCAAATATTTAATATCTGTGAGCCTCAGATTCTTGAAAAATCCAGATAATACCTATGTTTATAGGTTGCAGTGAGACTAAATGAGGCAATGCATAGAAAAGACCAGAACAGCATTTGGCTGAATTATTACTACTATTCTTGAAAGCCATAAGGATGAAGCAATGAAATAAATTGTGCAGGCTTTCAAATAATTTTAAAACATTGACAACCACAGGAATCATCCATTAATCAATTGTCTGTGTTACTGGGTCGAATTTTGCCAATCTGAGGCCCAATCCATAGTTCTCAACAGAGGAGCATATTAAGATGAAAGGCATATTGCAGTATGTTAAGTTCTAGTTAGAGTAGATAGCTGTTGATTAATTTTTCCTAAGGATCCTGTGAGATGGACATTAATTGTATACATTTGCAGATGAGGAAACTGAGACTTTTAGAGGTTAGATAACTTGCCAGGTAGTATGTAAGCCAGCAAAGCAGGGATTTGAACTTGGATTGATTTGCATTTGATAGGGCACTTAGTGTCTCTTTGCGACATTAATGAGTATCTCTGCAATGCTAAGACAGAAAAGCCTAATAAGCTACTTGTTTTTTGAAGAGTTATCATAGTGAGTATCAAAAAGTCATGAAGTAGATTAATCTGTTTAATACAATGATTGTGCTGCTGAGTTATTAAAAGATAGAACTTTGTTAGCATTAGGGATTCTTTAAATGGAATTGGCAGTGTTGAAGATTTAGAAGTCTTTGTTTATGTGTTTATGTGGCTTCTATGAGTAAGATGCAAATTATGTGCAAATGAATGTGAGTTACAGGGCAAATTCATGATCAAAATTGCTTTTTTGCTTATGATGTTTTATGGCGAATAGAATGGAATGTGGAAAAGCTGATTGACACTAAGAAAGTTTACTCAAATAAATTTTGGGCTAACTTAAGGGCCAAAGGCTTTGAAATTACTGTTTTAAGGAGCCCTACTTTTCATTTAATGGTGTTCTCTCTCTCTCTCTCTCTCTCTCTCTCCCTAATCCTTATTTTACAATGGCTGTCCCAACTCCACCTCTAAGCACTCACATATGTTTTCTCCAGCAATTAGCATTATATGCAAGCCCTGATTATTCTTAAAACATTTTAAACAGGAGAATGTCTTCCTTGGGAGATGGATTTTAAAAAAATGTATTCTACATCCTAGCATTCTAGTTACACATGAGAAGCAAACTATATTCCCCGTTAGTGTGACATGAAAATTTTCTTTGCAAAGGACCAAAAGAGGACAGAACAGAGAGGAGGATAACAGCATGGGGATATAGCTGCAGGCCAAGTGGGATAGAGGCAGAGGAAAGATGAAATGAAATAAAGATGGGAGATGGAGAAGGATGAGAAAGAGATGGAGAGAAAAATGTCATCTAAGATAGAGATGGAATGATGGAAAAAGAAATAAAGGTGCAATAGAGAGAGAGAGAGAGAGAGAGAGAGTTAGGAGGCGAGAGAGATGGGAATGATAGAGTGAGAAAGAGGGAAACTAAGAAGGCAGGACCAGAACTCCTCGTGGGCCCAGCAGGGGGGTGGCAAGAAAAAATTTGAAGCCAGAGGGACAGATTATCCAGAACCAGGAGTTGAACCTAATTGTAAGCAGACCCTGCCCACCCCCTTCAGATGAGTGATGGGCTCCTGGCATGTGACCTGGCTTGGCAATCCCCAACCCCTGTCCAGGCTGCCATAAGGAGATACGTAATGTCTAGAGTGATGGGAAACTCATGCCTGCAGATGGTACAGATGGAGCTGCCTCATAAAATGACTCACTGTGAATCCTCGCTGAAATCTCCACTATAAAAATGATAATGGAAAAAGCACAAGAAAGGCTAAACAGCCTTGAAAGAAATTTGTTCCAGCTTGTATAGCACCCTTAAAATTTGAAAGAAGAGGAAAAAAAAAGACCCTATTAGTAAAATGCCTGGAAGATAATGGATCTTCTCTCCTGGCTATTACCACTCCCCACCACACACCATTTTGACATCAGTGTGTAAGTGAAAGCAGCAAGGGAAAAAGAGGAAAGGTTTTGGGGGAAGGTGTAAGAAGGATTATTAAGCAGGAGGGCTGACCTTCTGGAGTGGGAGCAGTGGGGCGTGGGGAGCTGGGAGGCTCAGAAGAAAGGGAGTGGTGTTTTAGAGAGAAAGGAGGAGGGCTCTTGGGGAGCAGAAGTGCTTTGTTTGGTGTCTGGGGTAGGATATTGCCAGAGTATGGTGGGCCTCCCAGAGAGTGAGGTCAGATACTGGAGAAGGGAGGCCATATAGCAGAGCTCTCTGTAGCAAAAAGAGGCAGTTTATAAGTCCAGAGAGCATAGAATTCTAAAAGTAACTATTATTGGCTTTTTCAAAGTGACCCAAGACCATGCTGCTTCTATCCAGGATCCCAAATATAGCTCAGTTTTAGGAATACTGAATCTGGCAGAATTTGTGGATGTTATTCAATGGAAAGTCTCATGTCTTCCATCTCTTCTTCCCCCTCTGACAGAGCTGGGGCTGCAATGTTTTGCAGGAGAAGGTGTACCTCAAGAAGAGCTATAGGATAGAGGGGTGGATATGGGGCAACTCAGACCCTGAGTATTACTTGGAAGCTGGCAGTCAGGGTAGAGCTGGGTTTCAAAACAAGGTGGGAAGATCCTGAAGTGGGTTACAGCTCCCTCACAGATGGTGAGTGCAAGGTGGGTCGGAGCCAGGGAGAAGGCCAGAGCTAGGGTGTGCAAGAATAGTGCATGCTTTTGGAAAGTCAGAAATGTTCTAAAAGACAGTGAAGTTCTGGATTTCATTCAGAGACCACTGTGCAGTGTCCTACACAGAACAGAGGTGGGAGAAAACTGGAGCCATATAGAGCCCAATGTCTGGAGTGGATAGTTTTGGGGGGACATTTGGTGGGGTGCAGGGGCTGAGAATGCTGTGTCTACAGGGCAAAGCCAGCTTAGGTGGAGGATGGGTAATCTGGCAAGTGGGATGGGGTGAAAGGAAGAACATGGTGGTGGACATGAGTTAGGGCATGTTTTAGTTTGTTAAAGTTGCTGGAATGCAATATATCAGAAACAGAATGGTTTTTAAAAAGGAGAATTTAGTAAGTTGCAAGTTTACAGTTCTAAGGCCATGAAAATTTCCAAACTAAGGCATCCAGGGAAAGGTACCCTGATTCAAGAAAGGCTGATGGATCCAGAACACCTCTGTCAGCTGGAAAGGCACGCGGTGATGTCTGCTAGCTTTCTCTTCTCATTCCATAAGGTCTCCCTGGAATGGAGTGGGGTAGGGTTTCCTTCTGCATCTCCAAAGATCTCTGGCCATGTGGGCTCTGTTTGCACTTTGCAAAATGATTCCCTCTTAAAGGACTCCAGTAAGCAACCCCACCTTGAATGGGTGGAGATATATCTCCTTGGAAACCATTTCATCAAAAGTTACCATGCACAATTGAGTGGGTCATATCTCCATGGAAACAATAAAAAAGATTTCACTCAGCAATATTAAATGAGGATTAAAGGTCATGGCTTTTCTGAGATACATGACCCAGCTCAGGGTCCTTGGAAGAAAGAAAATACAATTCAGATTTGTTCAAGAGAATATGATATATGATGAAGGGACAATGTAAAAAGGTGTGGGCAGGGTAAAGGGAACTAGGAAGGATGATAAAAACTGAGGGACTACCAGAGTTTTAAGCAGATAATCAAAAAGTATTGGCAAAGTTCCTTAAAGGATGGGAGAACAATTATGGAACTATTAAACCTCACCCCCAGGAAAACTCCAGATACTGTGCCAAACATTAGAGACCCCCAAATCAATAGGCCAAGCCTTGATCTTGAGGCTTAATCTCGTGAAGCTCAGGTGTTTAGTGGAGAAGCTTAACCTACCTATAGTAATGCCTACAAGTCACCTCCAGAGGACCTCTTTTGTTGCTCACATGTGGCTTCTCTCTCTCTAAGCCCAACTCTGTAAGTAAAACCATTGCCCTCCCCTCTAAGTGGGACATGACATCCAGGGATGAAAGTCTTTCTAATGGCAAGGGAGATGACTCCCAGGGATGAGATTGTCCCTGGCACCATGGAATCGACAATGCCATCCTGACTAAAAAGAGGAATAGAAGTGTAACAAATACGATATCAGTGGCTGAGAGAGTTCAGATAGAGTCAAGTGGTGGTCACTCTTAGGCATACTTCAGTTAGACATTGCTACCTGTCATAACTTGCCAAACCCCAACCAAAACCATTGCTGCCAATCTTAAAGAATACCTAGGGCATTATAAAAGATTCTAAAAAGGTTCCATGCACTAGGGTAACTTCCCAAAACCTGCAACCTCCAGTTGGGTTCCTGGACCAGATAAGCCTTGAAATGCAGAGGGGCCAGCCCTTCTAGAACATCAGCTAATTCCATCCCCCTGTACCGTACTATCAACAGCCCCTTCCAACATGAAAAAGTTAAAATGGTCATAGCCCAAACACCCCTAAAGAGTGGGAGAAAGATCAGAGGTGATGGTGGAGTTATACAGAGAATTTCGGTTTTAACAAATGAGTATGAGTGCTGAATCATTATGCTGTTATTTCTTTTAGCCTCCAGTACCTTAAGAGAAGCTAGAAATAAAAACCTAAAATTGTGGAATTGTAACCCATACCTAACTCTGAAGTCTGTCCTACAACTAATTCTGATGATGTGCTTTGAAATTTATTGCTATTATATACATATTATTTAAAGAGAAGGACGGGTATAACAAAGAAGATAGGGTTTAACAAATGAGTATGACTGCTGAATCATTATTTTGATATATCTGTTGGTCTCCAGTGTCTTGGAGCAGCTAGAAGAAAAAAGTGAAAAAACATGGAACTATAACCCACATCAAACTTTAAAATCTATTCTATAACTGCTTGTTAAAATATACTTGGAAATTTATTGCATTTTTTGTATATATGTTATGTTTCACAATTTATAAAAAGCAAAAAACCAAAAAACCTCAGGGACTAGCAACAGCTGGGAGATGTTACCTCCTGAGGTCTGAAGGGGCAAGGGGGGAAATGATGCTTCTGTGCCCAGGGAGAGAGAAGCCGTAGAGGAGGGACTGCCTGGCTGGTGATGAGATCCCAGAGCCATTGCTAGAAAGAGGGTCTAGGGCAGGAGGAGAGTGGAGAAGAGACACCCTGACCTCTCCTCCTTTCCTCCCGTCTCCTGCTGATGCCACCTGTTAGTTGAGCCCCATCTGAAGAAGGCAGTGAGGGAATACAAGAGACTCTGCTTCCTGGGGCACAGAGGCTAGAGGGGTAGAGGATAGATGGAGGTCAGGGGACAAATGGAAAATGACTAGCATATATGTAAACCCAGCCAGATGGCCATGGCTCAGTGCCAGGTAATGTGTCAATTTGTGCCAAACTAGTCAGGGGCAGCTAGATCCAGTCCTTCGGGAGATGGTTGCCCAGGCCCCCAGGCTGTGCTGGGCATGGCTGTAGTGGCTGATGAGCAACAAGAATGCCAAATAGGGAAACTGAGGCACCATCCCTATCTATCCTTTGGGGACCTCCAGTGTGACAAGAGATGGGGGAGGGAGGGGAAATGCTGTAGTCTTAGAAAGACACTTACTGAGTACCTTGGCTTTAACCACTTCACTTAGTTCTCTGTTACACCTGGTGAAGGTTGGGCAAGGCTACTGGCATGCTTGTCTCCAGCCTGACTGGCTCAGAAATTGGGCTGGGTCTGGGACTGTCCAGAGTATCTCAGCTGCTGGAGTTGTTGTGGCAGAGCTTTTATTTTGTGTCATTTGTAGTGAGGACCTGCCTCAATGTTGCCAGCCTAGATCCTGCAGATGGGAGCAGAAATGGGGAAAAACTTGCTGAGGAATATGGGGGAGTCAGGAAGAGAAGTAGTAGTTTTGGGGAGATCTTAACATTTTCTGGTTTACAGCCCTACGTTTTCTTAGATTTTCTCTGGTGATGTTGAGGATTACCTCACATTTAAAGGAGGGACCTTTCTACTTCGTGTTAGATTAGAAGGCTTGCCCTCAGCTCACTTCTGCATTAATTGGTGAAATAACTAATTGATTCTTATGTGTACATGGGATAGATTTTTACTGCATTATGTTCATATATAGTACTAAAATGGGGTTTTAAAGATGCATAGAATATATCTTAAATTCAACTCTATAATCTTGTATTTGGATAGTCACAAGCATTGGTTATTTCTTAGTCATACCATAAGGCACATTCAGGTATTTTGAACTACTTTTGTGACTCTTGAAGGACTCCTATATTTTTATTTTTTATCACTATCCCCTGGGTCAGCAGTGGGACATCTGCACACCGAAGTTTCCTCTCTGGAATCAAACCCCAATTCTTTGTCATATGCGGTCAACTTTGTAGGCACTAAGGCGACCATGAAAGTAAAAAGTTGATAGTTATGTGTAATTTCTCAGCTGCAACAGTGAAAATTGCGAGAATAGGTAAAAATCTCCCCAAATCTGTCATTTATGTTTTCTGAGGATGTTAAAGTTGTTACTGATGTTATTTCCTGTTCATGGGGCTGTGACTGGAAGGACTGATATTGCATATCCGTTCTTTGCAGATGGCACAGCCTGCCTCTGTGTACCCATCTCCCAGCCTCCTCTGCACCCCACGTCTGCTCACGCCACACTGTTTGCATCTCTGAACCATTTCATTGTCATGTTCTCTGCCTCATGCGGTGTGACATCTTGGAAGTGGTTGACCTAGATGTCTCAGTTATCTTGTAACTGAGATGATATTTAAAAACAATTCTGGGAGAGTTACAAATGAGAAATGGAGTTAATTATCTACTAAGTCTTTGGAGGATTATCTGAAATTCAAGGGTCCGGTACCTGAAATAAATAACTTCCAGATTAAGTGATGATGTCAGCACTATTAATGAAAATTTAGACAAGTGGCCATTATTCTCTATTTTATTACATGTTTTGGATTCATTGTCTCCAGAATTCTGTCTTACCTTGCTTCCAGTGCTTATTTATTTAAGTTTTGGATCTTACTCTCTAGCTAATTACATCTGTGATTGAGACTCAAATAAAGAAGAGGCTGTCCCTGTGAGCAGCTCTACAGTAGGAGATATGCCCCACTGGGGCACCACTGTGTAAATACCGAGGAAATAGCAGAGTCATTCAATGACCATATGTCTTGATGTTCTGGAAGAATGCCAATGGTAAACTTCTGTCTTATGGTCCCCAGAAGTTAACTGGGAACTGTGC